>NC_140955.1:126226971-126309471 GCF_014529385.1 Adiantum capillus-veneris | reverse complement strand
TCAAGGCTAGACTCAGCCAAGGCTCTCACCTATAAGAGACTCCATGTCTAGAGATTATCCTATTCAACCATGCTGCCCTCTCTCTCATTCTCTTCTTAGAAGCACTAACTTTTGACAGTAAAGCCTCCATAGCCACGTCAAATGCATCCTTCACCTTCTCAAGCTGGTGCTCATGGTGGGCATAAATCAAAGAGGGTATCAAGCTTATCACCTTCTCCCTCATCTCTTCCACCCGTGATGCAGGTATTTGTCGCAAAATTCGCTCGATATCCGTGGTTTTTGCCTTGATTCCCTCCTCAGGAATAAAAACTGAGTACGTAGAGTGGTTTTGAGGCAAGTGCCAATTGTATTGAGTGTAAAGTGTACCTGGATGGAAGAGCACAGGGATGCATCCTGATACCATTGAGTCAAACACGGACCTCCGCGTGTATGAGTCCCCCGATGGTTGCAAGCAAAACACAGATTCTTGGAAAAGCTTCATCACGGTGGTGGGTGAGTTGCACCCACTCTTGCCTCTAGTGCACTCCAAAAGCTTGCAATATGTAGATTTCTTGCATTGCTCAATGAGTTCTCCTCTTATGGAGTGTGCGAACTCAGGCCGGCTCGCCCCCGCGAATGCAAAGAGGTTGATTCTCTCCTTAGCTCTCATGCTAGCTTGCCATTCATATACCTCTGAGTCCTTGTGTGGATGAAAGTAGGTAGGGTATGGTATTGCATGCTCTACATGGGATGCCTCTACGGGGCCCTTCTCAATGAGGAGCACCGATACATCCTTCAATGTTGACAATTCTAAGAGCTTGTTGCCCCATTCACTCTCTTCATCACTTGGCCTTCTAAAATCCCAGCTTATTTTTCCTGTCACAAAGAAATGGTCTCTCCCATCCATAGCTTTCCATTCTGGCTGTATTGAAAGCCACTTTGCCAATGCATTCGGTAAGTTGTCCCTCACCGATACATTCACGCGCCACAAATATCTTGTCAAATCCAACCCTGCATAGAATGGGACATATACAAGGTCGGCCTTGGAGGAGTTGTTTGTTAGACATTTGTACTTCTTCATCCTGTTGTGGAAGATGACATCAAGAATGAATTGCTCGGTGTTGTACCATGAAAAAGTATGGTCATCTGATGGTTGTGTGAGAACTCCTTCCTTATCTTCGAGTATTGGCCCTAGACCACCATTGGAGGTGATTTTGCAGAGGTCAACCCATATGGGACTGTGATGGGTGCAGTTTGATATCATGTCCTGGTTGAACATGGGTGGAAGTGAGTGCATGTAGACATATTTTCCATCACAAGAGTTATGAGGAACGGTATGGGACATTGCTGGCGCATTTGTGGGCTGTGCAAGATGGGTCGATACTTGCGCTTGCCTATGTAGCATTGGGGGCTGTGATGGTGACAATGATGATGCTAATGATGATGATGATCTCAATTTCGATGACGAGAATTCTAGAGAAGATGGTGATGGAGACAATGAGAAGGATGATGATGAGGATGGAGCTGTTGATACCTCAGTGTGCAGTGACATCGTCGATGGTTGAGTCGACGATGGTGATAATGGGTCAGTTACAGTAGGTGTGATAGACTTAGGAGAACTGGATGTGGGTAGTGATGATGATGATAGTGAGGGTAACAGAGATGAGTGCGAAACTCGATCGCTGATTTGTACAACGTGTTCACGGGGGCGGTGAGTTGCGGTTGGGCGGCCGAAATGCATGAAATCATGGATGTTAATCTCGTGATGATGGTGAAGAGAAGAATACTCATGAGTTGCATCTGGATGAGCCTGGAGGTGATGAGCATCCACAGTCGGTTTGAAGAGGATGGTGCTGCTCTTGAAGTGCAAGAGAGAAGCTACCCACCAGAAGCAGAAGAATCCTGCAAGAATGGAGCAGAAGCGGCTATGAAGATGGAGGCTTTGGATACTCATCAGAGGCTTACTTGCAGCTGGGTGTGCAAGCTTCTCCATTGTTGTTGTTGCAAGTTCCCAAGGCACGACAACGAGCGACATATATTGTATGTATGGAGCTCTCTCTCTCTCTCTCTCTCTCTCTCTCTCTGTGTTTCGGGATCCTCAGAAGCTTCACGACCATAGCACGACCGAGTTTCGTAACATGCGGCCTCAAATTTCAAGACGGAAAAAGACGCAATTTCAGGTGGCGCTACTAGAGCTAACGAATGTGTCAATGTAGTTATGTATGAAACTCGTGACAAAAGTTAAATATGTTGACTTATGAAGACATCAATCCATGTGTCCAAGTGGCTTTGCAAGCTTAGTTAGGGCGGATGCCCATGGGCGGGGGTAGAACCCTCGCCACTTGTCATCTTCTTTGTCACGTACCGAAACTGCTGCCAACGTATACTTCCTCTTTGTCGAGCTGAGGTTGGGGTAGAAGTCTTGTTTTCCAACTCTACCAATTCAGCAGACTTGGGACTCCAAGGCTTCGTTTGCTCACGTCAGTGGGCTGGTCTCGTTTATAAGTGACACGGGGTGTCACTCATGGGATCTATGACAGGGGTTATTTTTCGGTGGGACGGGTGCTTTAGACCTGCGGGTCAACGTAGCCGGGGGGGGGGGGGGGGGGGGGGGGGGGGCAAGACTTATATAGTGCCTGACTCGCAATGCATTCAACGAAACGCGCTAGGCGAGCTAGATTGGGTGTGGGAGTGTGTAGGGGCATGTCGTGGGTTCGAGGATCGACGGCCGACTGGGAACCCTAAATTTTTTGTGCTCGCTAGAGATTAATCGACGGTGGATGGACAAGGAGCTGATGATCCCTTGAGTCCACCCCGTGTCATTTATTAACGAGGGTGGGATGGGGTTCTACCCCCTCCTCTCACCTCATGGGAGGCATCATGGCATCAAGTGCCTTCCTAGGGCCACTCTCGTGTCACTCGACCTCCCTTATGCCATTGGTCCCTAATGCGTGGGAAAAATTGTATCCCTTTCCGCGTAAGTCCCTAATGCATACTCTTGAAATCCAAGGCCATGCAAGGAGAGATAGGGTCCATCAACCTTCTCCTAGCAAATGTATCCATGCACCAGCTCAAGAATGCGCTCCACGTGTGATAGCTCACCTTCTCCCTTGACCCTAGCAACATGGCGCCCTTCCTAACCCAGGACTATCACTCCACCATCAAGAGCATGCTGAGGGTGGTTTCAAGAGCAAACCAAGAGTAGCTCCTGAAGTAGCTAGATTGTTTCCATGTCTAAGAGGTGTCTGGGACACTCTGGCATGGTTCCTTTTGTTATCCTTCAATACTTCCACGGGGGCTAGTTCAGCGATGATGTGGTTGGGTTGCTTAGCTAGAAAGTTTTGACCCTGGTTCTCCTTGTGAAGCTGATCGATCTTGGTTTCTTGGTCAAGCTTGTTAACCTATACTTCTAGTATTGTTGTGCTCTCAGCCTCTTGATCTTGGAGAGGCATTTGACTCAGTGGAATGAAATCTCCTGAGTTCAAATCATCACCGTCAAAGAGGGAGCTAGTAGAGTGAATCTGTTCACTGACCTAAATTGGTTGTAGTTATCGTTGCGTCTATTCTGCTTGGGAGAAGCTTGAGTGGATTGGGGCCTTGAGGGGAGAGGAGCCCCAACAGGCACAGGCTGGGTTGGGGGAGGGACAGCATTAGGAAGAGAATGGGGTCTAGGAGGGCCTGTTTATTTGGCAGTTTAAGAAAGTCAAACCTTTAGTATTAAGAAAGTAGTCAAAGGAGGGAGGGAGAGAGAGAGAGAGAGAGAGAGAGAGAGTCCATGCATGGCGCCCCTCCCCATCCAGGTTGACAAACCAGGGAGAGAGAAAGAGAGATATTATATTGGTTTTTTTGTTTTTTTTCATGCGCAGTATGGGCTGGCTATATAGAGAACAAGAGGGGGAGAGAGAGAGAGTGAGAGATAGAGAGGGAGTGTGACTGGGGGGGGGGGGGGGGGGGGGAGGAGAGAGAGAGAGAGAGAGAGAGAGAGAGAGAGAGAGAGAGAGAGAGAGAGAGAGAGAGAGGGTGTAGCTGAGGGAGTGGGTGTGGGAGCGGGGTGGCAATGATGAAGGGGAGAGGGGGGATAATGGAGGAGAGGGAGGGAGTGATGACAAGGGGAGGCGCGGCGGCCCATTAGCCGCGTGCGAGCAAGGGAGGGGAGGTGGTTTTGGTGGCAGCCAAAAAAAAACATTTTTTTGTTGTTTTTACTCTATGCTCCTTGAATGGGATCAACTCCTACGGCCTTGGCTCTGAAGGTCGGGCATGATCAATTTCTCTGGGTGGCTAGAGGGCGGTGTGGCTAACCTGGTGTAACCAATCTGAAACACTTGTTTACAAAAGTGGCTCTGTGTTGAGTCTCAGAGAGTGCAACCGACCACGCCCTTGCTTGGAGGGAGATCCCAGAGAAGGCATTTCTCTAGATGGAATTAATGGTCTCATGGACTTGGGGGATAGAAAATAGGTGAGGGTCAGTATGGAACCAAATCTTCCTTATTTTGTTAGACTTGTCATCGATGGTGATTAGGCATAGATAAAGGTTTGAGAGGCAACTCATGTAGTGAGCTTTGGCTTTGAGTTTGGTGAGAAAAATGGCAATGGGAGAGCTTATGTAGCATCTGTGAAGCATCCCTTTCGTGGCATTGTCTCCTCTCCCATAGTTTTGCCAAGTAAACTCCCCTTCTTGTCCTTTGTCCCATAGCTGTTAGGAAATGTGCAAAACATCCAACGCTTGCTTTTCTTATCTTGAGTAACCTAGCCTTTTTGATAATTCTATCATGGAGAGATTTTACCATGTTGAAGTCTCCAACCATGATGCAGTGTTGTAAGAGATTGGCTATAACACAGCCGGGTGAAGGATCTAGTGGACAAGGTAAGTCCATTATTTTAGTTCCATCTTCTCAAATCACAAGCTCAAAAGGACCATGAAGAAAGATCCCTTTTAGGTCCCATACATGGGGGATTCACTAAGGGTTACCGTATGGTATCACGTGAGTGTACAATAGGGAGGTTTCCTATGGCCAAATGGATAGATTTTACATAGGAGGGTTCCATATATAGGGGTGTGCCATTTTGTTGCACGCAAGTGGCATCCCCCTATTACTACTAGTGAATCCCCCGTGGTCCCATAGTAGTGTTGGGGTAGTCCCAACTTGTGGATCCTATGGGAAAGCCCTATAGCCATCTCAGATGGATGAGACACAATAAGTTGGTCCAATAGGAAGGAGGTGCAATTTCACTAGCCAATAGATGAAGAGTTTTTTTAAGCCTATATATGAGGCTCACGCATATGGAAATCTATGAGATTGTGAATGGAGCTCATTCTAGGATTTGTGTATTTCCAATTTCTCACCCCCTATAGGTGATATTAGAG
The DNA here is from genome assembly GCF_014529385.1 of Adiantum capillus-veneris. Classification (NCBI taxonomy): domain Eukaryota; kingdom Viridiplantae; phylum Streptophyta; class Polypodiopsida; order Polypodiales; family Pteridaceae; genus Adiantum; species Adiantum capillus-veneris. The sequence continues at coordinate 126,304,127 of NC_140955.1, read as the reverse complement.
CTTTGGTTGGCACTATCCCTCTTTAGTTTGTTATCCTCACTGGCAACTCTCTTTTCCCAAGCACGAGTCCTTTTATGAATGGTGGCCAACCATCTTGAGCCAAACTCAAAGTCAAATCACTAAAAACAGTCATGGCAAGTTGAGTCCTCATCGACCAAGACTTCACAACACTGCACAACCAGCCACACCTACATGCGGTGCATTCATCCTTGCCACGACTTTGCTACACTTTTCTCTCAACCCCCTCTCAACTTGCTACGCTCTACTATACCTTTCTCAACATTCTTTCAACTCTATTTCCACATGCCCACAAAAGCAGACGCAAGCTATGTTGTGCCCCTCCATAGCCATCTCACTCACAATGGAGCTACACCCTTGCATTGCTCTCATCTGCAAGAGGATGTATTGCGTGGATCAAGATGGAGTACACCATGAAATGATAGATGAAAACCATGATATTTTTTTTAAGGTGTCCCAACTTTGGCTTAAGGGGGGATTTGCTGGGGTAATCCCAACTTGTGGCTCCTATGGGAAAGCCCTCTAGCCATTTAGGATGATGAGACACAATGAGGTGGTCCAATAGGAAGGAGGTGCAATTTCACTAGCCAATAGATGAAGGGGCATTGTTAGCCTATATATGAGGCACACATGCATGGAAATCTATGAGATTGTGAATGGAGTTCATTTTAGAATTTGTATATTTCCACTTTCTCACCCCATGAAATTTGTACAAGCAAGCCCTCGCCCACTTGTATCCTTCTTTAAGGAATGGGTTAAGGCTCGATGGGGCTCTTGGGGGCAGAGCTCAAATATTGTCGGTCCTCGCCCAAGAACTACATGCTATTCCTCTTAAGACTATAGAGATGGCCTTCAATATCCTCAAGACTGGGCAATGGGTAATGAGAAACTCTCCCCTTTTCTTGTTCAGATGGTCTCCGTCATTTACACCCGAGGTTTCAGCACTATGCAACTATCTGATTTGAATAGAGCTACCCCTACATTTTCAGCAACATCTAGGTGCCATAGCCTCCAAGATAAGAAAGGTCCTAGGAGGACGGCCACGCAATGACTATACCACAACATGGCACCCATAGGCTCTTGTAGAGACTAACCTCTCAAAACCTATGCCTCAAATGATTGACTTCATCACAAACGATGCTACAAGGCTTTTGAGGAGCCATTGGAATACTTATATCTACCTAAGATCTATTTTATGTGTGGGGAATGGGCACTTTGTGAAGGACTGCCTAGTGAAAACAAGGGATGGCTCTTGCTCCCTCCCCCCCCCCCCCCCCCCCCCCCCCCCCCCCCCCCCCCCTCTCTAGGGATAGCTCCTACTCCGTCCATTAGGAAGAGGATGGGGTGTAGGAGGGTCTCTTTATTTACCATGAGCTTATGGAGGTGATTAACATTTTGACAAATAGGTATATGCCATGTATACAAGAATGATGGGTGTGTAAGAGATGTGTAAGAGTGGTCAAAGCATGTGCCCCCCCCTCCCCCCAAAAAAAAAGGAGATGGACAATTTTATGATTTTTGGCCTTCCATAACTCCCACATATGATCTCCAATTTGAACAAAAATCATATGTGTAGCATCTCGACATCGGCAAAACACCAATTCCGGTAGCGTTAACCTCACACTAGCCACCCAAACCATCAACAACACCCATTTTAAATGCCCCGATCTCCATTCTTCTCTAATAACCTAGCCAACGGCTGGTGAATTATAAAAAACTCCCCACCCCACTCTTACCTCCCTTATGTCTATCTCTACCTTCTCTCCCTCTCTAGCTCTATCACTAAAGAGGCATCTAGACTCTCTATAGTGACCAGTGGGTATTTGCAAGGACCATTAGGTAAGAACCACCTCTCAGGCCTATATAAAGAGGCCTCCACTAAGCACACAAAAGGGGAGATAACACATTGGAGGCACCACCCAGGCTCCATGCACTCTACATTCCATACACGACTTAGCACATAATGCACCTCACAAGCTAGGGAGCTCACAATTTCATGCTTGTTGAAAGCATGGGAATTCTAGCATTGGCAACATCACCCCCACCACCAATCTCCACCCACACCATGTTTGGTTTATTAATCATGGCCACCCCATGCACATAAGGCACTCATTATCACCTCGCAAGGCAGCATGACCGCACTAGGATTGAGTGCACCGATACTAGGCTACCCTGGTCCACTCTCTATGCTAGTGATCAACGTTGCTGGCGGTTGCATCGTTTTGGTGTTTCCCTCAACTAACCGCCCACTAACTTGATAACACCGCTAACTCAAAAGTTCTCCATGCACCATGTGGCTCTCGCATTCCATCATGTATCCCCATTGTCAGGAGCAAGGTTGGTAACAACCAAGGCCACCGTTTGTAAGTATCATCATCATCATTAAAAGTGTGCAATTCTATCATGATCTTTGTGTACATTTTCTCTTCTCCTTAGCCTTGTTCTCCCCATATCCATGGGATGATTCTCCCTTGTATATGACTCTACTTGTGCTTCATCAAACGTGTCATCACCAGTTAGTCATGGTACATTTTGACCTTTATCACATACCTCTCTCGTACACACACTCCTAACTATTGACTAGGAATTTTCTATATCCGGACGTTGCTTTATCATCATTTTATGTTGATTACCTAGATGGTATCTAAATCTTGCCAACCTAGGTCATCTATGTCTGCATCCTAGCCGCACTTATGCTAGGTGGTGCCCCGTACAACTATATGATAACCCCTATCTTGAGATGATGCGTGGGGAGTTCAGGCTATGTGTGGTGTAGAGGCCACCCCACCTGGCATGTCATTTCCGAAAATCATTGGGAGACAAAGAAGAGATCCTTGGACCTATTTCATCTTGAGTCTTAGCCACGTTCTTTAAATATCCCATTCTTGATCTATGCCTTAGACAAGCAATCAAGCCTCAAGAGGACCGCACACTCAAGCACTCCATTATCTACTTCAAAGAATTTAAGCATGTAAGCTTGATAGGCCATTGAAGGATATGTTCAAGCTCCTTAGGAAGAAAACTTCAAGGGAGACCTCACCTCTATCCCTCTCTCCTAATCTCGGCGCGGGGTGGGGGCGGGGGGGGGGGGGGGGGGGGGGGGTTGTGGGGGTGGGGAGGGCCTAGTAATTCAATCTGTAATTTTTTTCGACACCCTTTTGTATGTGAAAATTGAAAAATTAAGGAAAAAATAATCCCTAATATTTTTTTATTGTAGTGATCCCTTTGAGCTCCTAATATTTTTTATTGTAGTGATCCCTCCCGAGCTCCTAATGACTAAATCACCTCCACCAAGGACATAACATGGAGTTTTTCAAGTCTCACTTTCAAGCCCTTTTTAGCTCGCCCCAGAGGAAACTTTTGATTATGCTTCCTCCTTTAAGATCAAAGCTCTCAAATTAGGCACAAAGGTGTTACAGAGCAAGCCAAGGTCCTAGTCAACTCCCCACTTTCAAGCCCTATTTAGCTCGCCTGAGGAAATTTTTCTCCCTCCTTTAAGACCAAAGCTCTCAAATCTAGGCACAAGGGGTTTATAGAGAAAGCCAAGGTCCTAGTCAACTGCCCACTTTCCCTTGTTGACATTTACGTTCCTTAGAAGGTCTCAAACCGAAGAACAATCTGGGCATTGATGAATGGATAGCTGAGTTCTTTCAAGAGACCCTTGCCCCATTCCTTCTATGTGTCTGAAAAGATTCCCTTACCCATGAAGCCTTGTCCTGCTCAATAAATACAGGAATGATCAAAATCCTACATAAAAGGGTTCTAGGAATGTACTAACTAGCTAGAGACCCCTCACCATGCTAACCTCTACATACAAGGTCTCGCTAAGGCTATATTGCATAATAGAAAAGGTTTATTAAGGGGAAAAATCTCATGAAGGCTGTCATCTCCATGTGAGAATAATTTGAGCATGCTCAAGAGTGAAGACAGGGCTTCCTATTCATCAAGGTTGATTTTGATAAATCCTATGACATATTAGAGTGGTCATTTATTTTGGCCAGTTTGGGTGCCATGGAGTTTTGCCCAATGCTTGTGAAAGTTGCCAAAATCCTGTAGGTAATGCTAGGGCTCAGGTTGCAATCATTGGTCTTCTTTCAAATCCTTTCCCTCTAAACCACTATGTCAAGCAGGGATGCCTTCTTGCCTCCCTCCTCTTTGTAATTGTAGTATATGGCCTCTATTGCCTCATCCAATAGGGTAAGCATCAAGGACTTGTAAAAGGCATTACCCTCCCAGACTCCCCCAAGCAACCATTGGGAAGGTAATGGGGTATAAGAGGTGCTATTTTTTTGCCATGTGATTAAAAATTAGATTATTGAAGGAAAAACTAGGTAGATGCCATGTGGATTGAGATGGTGATTATGGAAAAGCCTAACAATGAGTGGTCAATCTTGTAGGCTTAGAGGTGGTGGGAAATAAATCTTTTGTAATCTTTTGTGCATGGACTGATCATAGATTTCTTTGCTAGGGGGGGGGGGGGGGGGGGGGGGGGGGGGGGGGGGGGGGGGGGAGACCTCCCAAAGAGCAATAAAATTCCTCGGAGGTCTTAAGTGTGTTCACACACATCACTACCACATGTATATGGTAACAAATTCCCCCTGGTGAATGAGAGCTGGCACATAGAGTAAAGGGAAGTGCCATGCCCTGAGAACATGATCAGTCCACAAAGGGGAGTAAGCCCAAATCCTTGAGGAAAGCTTCAAACTTCTCATGAGACAATGCCTTTGTGAAAAGGTCTGCAAGGTTGTCCTGTGTTGGCACATAAGCCAAGCTAATCTCTCCTACATAGCCTCTCCCTGACATAGTGGTAATGCACCTCAATGTGATTTTTGTGAGCATGAAAAATTGGGTTCCTCGCAACTGCCAATGCGCTCTGACTATCAGTGTAGATAGTGTTGGCAGTGTCATGTCCAACACCCAAATCAGCCATAAGGCGTCTGATCCATACACACTCAACCGTAGCTGTGAATATTGCCATGTACTCAGCCTCACAACTGGAAGTGGCCACAATAAGTTGATTATTGCTCAGGCATGATATGCATGAGTTGCCAAGCATGAAGCCGAAACCACTTGAGGACACTCGTGTGTCAATACAACGAGCCCAATTTGAGTCCGACAAAGCATGTAAGTGTGGTAGCAATGATCTCCCCGAGATAAAACAAGTCAAGATGTAAAGTGCCACTCAAGTAGCGGATTATCCTTTTTACAGCCTGCCAATGCTTAGACATTGGGCTATGCATAAATTCGCTACCTGTGAGACTGTAAACTGAATATCCGACCTCGTGTTGCATACATAAATGAGGCATCCAACATCAGTTTGGTAAAGAGTGACATCTACAGGATCACTAGCATCATGAGGACTCAATGTCAAACATGTCTCCATGAGAGTGGAAATAGGTTTGCAATCCTCAAGTCCAAACTTAAATAGCAATGTCTCTATGTAACTTTTCTGACACAAGGCAATACCACCATCACATTGCTTAAATTGTATACCCAAGTAATGATGCAACAGCCCCAAATCTTTCATCTTGAAAGTAGCATTCAAATCAGCCTTAAATTCAACAATATGTATCTCATTTGGTCCAGTGAATAAAGAACCACAATGAGAAGTACATCACCCTCATGCTTTACATACAATGTGCTTTTTGTTGGATTGTTACAAAAGCCTCGTTTGACCAAATGAGTGTAAGCCTTCTCATACCAAGCACGAGGAGATTGCTTCAACCCATACAAAGCTTTGTTACATTTGCACACCTTATCCTCTTGTCCTTTCTTGACAAAAACGCGAGGCTACTTTACATAAACTTCCTCAAATATGTCACCATTCAAGAAAACAATAACAATGTGTGATTGATGTACATCCCAACCAAAATGAGTTGCCAATGCACATAGAAAACTCACAGAAGTCATACGACAAGTGGGAGAAAAATTATCCTCATAATCTATGCCTTTTTGTTGTGCATAACCTTTTGCAACAAGTCGAGCTTTATAGCGACCAATCTCACCATCCGGCTTGCGTTTCAACTTGTAAACCCACTTTGTACTAATGGCCTTTTTTCTAAGAGGAAAATCACATAAAGTCCATGTGTCATTTTCTAAAAGTGCATCATATTCTGATTGCATGGTAGCCATCCAATTTTTTTAATTCTGCACCATCAAAAGATAGAAGTTCCTTGACATCACACAAGCTAGACATAGTCAAAGCATAACAATCTGATGCATAAGATGCATGGCAAGAGCCTGAATGAGTGCGACAAGACAAAGGTGCATCCAATTTACTTTCATGCAATGTATGCACTAGCCATTTTGACATACCTCCAGCTTGCTCATTTTCAACCCTTTCCTCATCAAGTACATTATGTACATCTGCATCAGTAATAGGCTGATCTGTAACATTTTTAGAACCCCCCATAGGATGTACATTTGCCTCATTGGAATCTACATTTGAACTTCCACCAGTGAAAAGAGGCAACAAAGTGTCATAAATGTCCTGTGAGCTTACATTATTGTCTATACTACATGACAGCAAGAGATGAACACAATCTTCCACGAACAAAACATCTTGTGAAACTAGAATACGCTTTGTTTGTGGATGATACAACTTGTAACCTTTTCTTTCAGCACTATAACCAACAAAAATACATTTGATAGCCTTGTCATCCAATTTTCTGTGTTGTGTTTGTGGCACCAAAGCATATGCCAAACAGCCAAAAACACGCATGTGCTCAATAGAAGTCTTTTTATCATGCCATGCTTCATATGGAGTAATAGACTACAAAGCTTTCGTAGGCACCTGTTTAGTACATAAGTGGCACACATGATGGCCTCAAGCCAAAACTAATGTGGCAAAGCTTGGCTTTTGACCATACATCGTGCCACTTTCGTAAGTGACGTGTTCTTCCTCTTAGCAACACCATTTTGTTGAGGTGTATAATGCATTGTACATTGGTGTTTTATCCTACGACTAGCAAGAAATGCATTAAATTCATGAGACATATACTCCTCCCCGATTGAAACTAAGGGTGCCCACAATACATTTTGAGACATTTTCAGCCATAGCCAGAAATTGTTTGAATCATAAAAAAACTTCAAACTTCGCTTTAGGTGGATACACCCATGCATGCCTGGAGTAATCATCGATGAAAGTCACGAAGTAAAGGTAATTTCACAAGGACGGAGTTTGCATGGGCCCACAAACATCACTATGCACAAGCTACAACCTGCATGTGGCCCTAGCTAAACCATCCTTTGGAGACTTCAAAGGCTGCATCTTAACCAAAATACAGCCTTCACAAACATGTTTGACAGGTGATTCAAGAGGCGTTAAAGAAGCAACCATATCAGATTTTTGCAAACGCAGCAAACTGGAAAAATTCAGATGACCAAAACATGCATGCCAAAGTTTTGCATCTGAAATAGTCTTTGAATCCATAACTGCATTTTCAAAATTCTTCCCACACTTTGTCATACAAAGTGAGCTTATACATCCCAGGACATAAAATGCCAGATGCAACAATTTCATCACCAAAACTGAGATCATGTACTGTACATTTGTCATCCACAAACTTGACTACAAGTCTAAGTCTAGCAAGTGCAGATACAGACAAAAGAATCTTCTTGATCCCAGGTACATAAAGCACATCAACAAGTGTGAAAGCACTACCATTTGCACTAGTAAGCACAATCTTTCGAACTCCCTGAACTAGATACGAGGCATTGTTGGCACAAGTAACTGAATTCCCATGAGGGACAAACTCAAGAGAGGTGAACAAATCATGATGTGAGGTAATGTGCTTTGTAGCACCACTATCAAAATACCACACATGTGAATCTGTAGCAACTGACATGCATGCATCATGGACAACATGATTTTAGATACACTCTGCACTAAAAGCCCATTTTCCATCAACATCAGCATCACAGTCTCCTTTCACAAAAGACTCAACAATAGCTGCATTTGTAGTGGAACCAGCATTTGTAGTGGAACCACCCACTTTCTTCTTAGCCTCTTTGGCCTTCAACTTAGGACACTGCTTGATCAAGTGACCATTAGCTTTACAATAATGACAACACATCTTTTTTTTGTCCTTATCACCAAAATTTCCATACAAATTGCTGCCAGCAGAAGCATTAGGAACAAATGATTTTCCACTCACAAAAGAACCAAAAGAAGTGGCTGCATTGCTACTACCACCTTTTCTTTGAACAACAATAAAGTCATGTTCACTGCACACTGCCTAGTCCTATTTTTTTGGGAAAGCGACTCTTGCAACAGCAATGTTCATAATGCATCAAACTTGACAACTTCAGGATTTCCTTGGGTCATATATGTCCAAGTACTAGCAAAAGTCTGGTAAGAATCTAGCAAGGCATCAAGAACAGTTTGCATAAGGGAACTCTCTCTCTCTCTCTCTCTCTCTCTCTCTCTCTCTCTCTCTCTCTCTCTCTCTCTCTCTCGTATTATATAATTATATCATTTGGACAAGTGTCCTCTTTTCCCTCTTTGAGAGGAATAGCTTAATTATTTTTTTGAATGCATCTAAATTATCATGTTTGTATCCTAACCCTTGTTCCCATTTATTCTCCCACATTATATGATCAGTTTAATATGAGAAAATCATTTGGATTGATTAGATAGTAGATTTTATGATAGGAGGAGAAAGTAAAAAAATGACCTTCCTCAATGGGCCCGGTAGATAGCTCAACCACTTCCACCAACAACACACAAAAAAATGAAGATAGAGGCCAAGAAAAATTGCTTTGAGAGAGATAAAATAATTTCAAAACAGCACCAAGCCAATCATTCCAAAAGCAGCCTTCTCTCAAGTGGTGAGGGAGATTATAGAAGAATACAATGATTTAATAACAAGGATATAGTGTGCTACCGTATTGGCCCTATAGGACACCTTGGAGGACATTTCATGCAACTAAATTAGAATATCCCCATTTAACCTCTCTTTTAAGAATTGTAATCTTTTTCTATAATATCAATGACTTCGTTTCTACCATTTGGTGCAATTTTATATATAACTGTTTAAATTGTGTTTTATTTGTATAGTTGTACATCTCAAGGTGTATTTAAGGGTGGACCACAATCACGCGATCTGGGTGGCCAACAATGATTGCCGGGAAACGTTTTCTCGAAACAAGGCCAAAAGGGTCAGAACCCTTGTACACTATGGAATATAGGGGGTTTTATAGCCTCCTCCCAACCCCACTAGGTGCCGCGGTGCACCGTGGGCCACTCGCATCCTTCTTTCGGTCTCCCTAGTCTTAATTTGGCAAAATTTTGCCCGATACTCACCCCCAACCACCCGAAATGCGTGATCATGGTCGGGAGTTTCTGCGGAAGACATTCCACCCAAGTCTTGCTTTAATCAAATTTGTATGGAAAAAATGAACAAATTAAAAAATATACAATATAAAATGAAATAAAAAGACCAATTTTTCCTCTATTGTTTTCAAAATTACATCATGAATTGTTGTTTGTCTTTTTTCAATTACATTGGTTGGTATTGCACAAATAGCGATCCTCATGCCTAGGGTTTTACAATATCTTAAGGGTTTTTCACCCCTTGATCTAAGCTTAAGGCATAGTGGAATAGGAATGACTCAAGGTGCTTGCTTGTAAAGGCATACAGGGTGGCCTCCCAATCCCCTAGCAGACATTTATTTGCATTAAGAGAGAGGGAATATATATTAAGGATGTCACTCAATGCTTTGAACTTGAGAAGCTCCTCACATCCATGCTTCAAGAACTTTATGTGAGCAACTCAAAGAATGGATGGTCCCAAGTGGCTCAGGTAGTGCCACAAGGAGCTATCCCTATTGACAAACACGTTGCGAGAACCTCCAGTTTGCATTGTAAAATTATCAACATGGTAGGTAGTCTATAAAACATTTTAAAGGACATTACCACTAATTGTAAGAAAAGTGTAGACAGTCCTTTAGGTCTAAGAATGTTTACCTCAATATCCTCATCCATTTATTCAAGAGACTTCCTTGTAAGGTTGATGTTAAAAAGATCATCTCCACCCATTGGAATCAGTAGTTTTTGTGGGTGGAAGGTGCTTTCGGCCACACTTTCATATAAGGCATCACATGATATTATCTTAAGTAGGATGCTTGGCACTGTTTGCACCAAATTCTTCTCATTCTCATCAGGGAGACATGAGAGTCTTGCCGAGAGTCTTTGGTCTTAGTTAATTTCACATTTCGTCCTCCCTTCCTTTCAACTTGGATTCTTCATGCCCGCATAGATAGCAAGCATCGCGAGGGAGTCGCCTTCTCTAACTCCACGAGTCTTAGCAGTGTCCTCAAGGAATAAAAATTGGTGACCCTCCACCACAAGTGCATGCAAAGTGAGTAATTGGAAGTCGAGGACTTCCTCCAACACTTCAACTCTCTCTCTCATCCGAGCTTTCTCCTCGGTGGATCTCGGCCTTGTAAGAGGATGAGCATCTACTCACTAACCTCTTCAACATCTTCAATTGAGTCCTCCTTTAATGGTCAAAGGGGGTTTTTTGCTGGCTTTTCCTTTGAATTTCCCTTATCCATGCTCTCGAGCACAAGTAAAACCAGAATCATGTCCCAAGCTATGAAATGGGCATCTATACACCCCCTATCAAAGTCTATGAGATTATTATCATCCTCTATCCTATACTCTCATTTGGTGAGCCCTTTGACAAAACCTAAAGGCTGAAAGAAATTTTTTTTTTCGGACACATAGAGGTGTTTGAGGAAATCCATTGGCAACCACACCATGTCCAAATCCATAAAAAACAATGGCATATTTGGCCATGTGCTGCTCCCTATAATCAAGAAATATTTGGAAGGCATCTGCACGCAAGTTGGTAGTGTCGTGCATGTTGATAGAGCTCTCAAACACAGTCACTATGTAATGTGCTCAATCTACAAGGTCAAACTTTTCTAGCTATGTGAGGAGCGCATCACATGATGTTGTCATGGGTTCTTTGAGGAAGATGCCAAGAGAGCTCAGAGCTAGAGGTTTGTGAAACAAAACAAAAAAGTATAAAATTTTAAAAGATAATGCTACAAAACACCATCTGAAGTGGTGGTCATTCTTAATCAACCAAGTTGAACATTTTTGCTCAAAAAGTTCTTAAAAATTAAATCGCTCTGAAAACTTGGAAATGAAAAAATATGCATGGAGTTGAGATGCAGAAAAATGTTTAATACGAGTAAATATTGCATCAATTTTACAAGCTTTTATAGTAATACATTGCAGGAAGGCAATGTGCTCACAAAGCCTTTTTCTTTTCTAGAATGAATAACTTTGTTATTGACAACAAAGAGGTACAACTTGGACAAAATATATTTAAAATTTAAATACTCATGAAGATGACCAAGGTGCTAGCCATTATTCACAAATATATCGTACACCGCGTCATCATGGAGACATATTTGAAGGTCAACAATTTCTTGAGCAGAAATCTCAAAATTGAGTGCCTCTAATACTCCCATAGTTTGCTTCCACCGTCTATAGGGGAAGACCATTGACAAGATTTGCTTTGCAAAATTTTTATCTAAACACCAATTTCTCCACAATTGCACTGCACTCAATATTATCTCCATGGTGCTTGAACACCTTGGTTCCCCATCCAATGGCAAGGCATCCATTCATCATACCATTTCCTTTACAGATCCACATTGTTGGATCTCTATGTACACTCTAAAATAGAAAGATATACACAAATACACGAAGAGGCATAAACCATGTTATCATTGCTTTGTGTGACCCATAGGTGCACTTGATGGCTACATGCACATCCACCTCCATTGTCCTTTTGGTTTCTGCTATCAGTACATTGTCTGGTGTAGTCCATTCCAAACTATCTAGATTTGGAGAGTGAATGGGAGATAGATTACCATACCCATTTCTCTTAGGTGTGTGTCTATTAAAAAAGATGTCTTGTGAGGCAAGCTCATAGGATAAGCAAGTAGCATCGAGTAAATTTTCAAGTCCGGTGAGGCAAGCTCATAGGATAAGCAAGTAGAATAGATGTATACACATGTTGCACATTCTCCAGTTGCTTACGGTCTTGTGTTTTCTTGAGCTCCATGATTCTTTCCTTCCAGTGGTATGCTCTAGAATCTATGTGTCTCTGTGCCACCTTGTGTGTACCTCTTGAACTTGGCTACATTGTTACCCACAGAAATTGTTTGTAGTCGTTATAGTAACCCAACAACCACAATTTTCTTGTACGTTGCTGCAAGAAATTATGTCAATAAAATTCCTAGGTCATCAAGCAAATGGGGATGCCATGGAAGCAAGTAGAACCACCTACACAAAGAATAATACATGTGGTAGTGATGTGTGTGAACACACTTAGGACCGCCAGGGCATTTTTCCCCTCTTTAGGAGTTTTTCCCCCCGTGCATTGTATATACGACCATCATTCTAGGGCTATCTATCTTTCCATAGCACACTAAGTAAAACACTTTCTATTGTGTGCCTTGAGCTTCCTTCATCTTCTCCAAGCTGTGTGTGTTTTCTTGCAACCCTAATTCCAACAATTGGTATCAGAGCAGGTTACGTCCTCCTGCGCTTAGTCGCCAGCAGCTCCAACACACTTGTGCTTCCTTTATCCGATTTCTTTGAGCTTTGGTGAGCGTTAGCAGGTCACTAAAAATTTTGGGTAAGCTCTAAGAGCTTAGCCTGCTCATATTTTTTATTCAGGCTCATTTCGGTCTCCATTTCAACTACATGCAATACTGCACATGCTATTTTGTCATTTTGTGCATAATTTCTATCGGTGTCATTTTTTGCATAACAGGTCCCTTACAGTCTTCTACGATTTCTGCTATATAGCACGTGTTGTTCTCGCTTTGTTTCTCCACAACACATATGTGTTCAAGATGTTTGCTACTGAGGACAGATTGGATGGGGACAATTACCCTATGTTGTGGGCTTATATGATGCAATATGTTCTTGTGTCAAAGGGCATCTGGAATATTGTAAGATAAAAACGTAAGAAAGCGTGTGAAACGACTCCAAGTATAGAGAGAAAAAAAACGGTGGGACGTTGAAGAACCTTGAAGTAGATAGGGGTACACGGGGAGGTTAAAGGGTGATTAAAGTAAAAAAAGGGGTGGGACACCAAACACATTTCATACTGAGCTCATCAGTGGTGTGAGATTTCATATACAAAAGAAGGAGGTGAATGGGGATTTTATAGAGGGGCATCTTGAGGTGGATTTTGGGGAGAAAAACGAGGGAGTTAATGGTAGTGTACAAATGTACATAGGGAAATAATTAGGGTGGAAGAGTTTAGGGATTGTTAAGTATGGAGCCTTGATTTACCCTTGTAATTTTCTGTGGTAAAAGCGCACATTTGTAAGGCCCCCATTATGATGAGAAGCCATCGTGTGTGAAGGAAAATAACTCGTCGGAAACCAATTTTTTCACGGCCAAATTTTTTTTCATCGCCGGAATATTCCTTTTCGCCTGAATATTATGGCTGGACGGCGGTTGAAAAGTGGTCGAAAAACAACCGTTGGTTGGCCGGTGGCCGGTGGTCGGAAGTCAATGGCTGGTGGCCGAATTCAAAAGCGGACTTGTCTTCTCAAGGGCGGCCACACATGGGCGGATTGGAGGGTCCGATTTGGACTTATCTACACAAGGGCGGCTACACATGGCTGCCTCTCATGAGAGAGGGCAGCCCTTTTGGCCTATAAAAGGAGGCCATTTCTACACACATTTCATAGTGTGAAGTTGATGCAACAAGGGGAGTGTGAGGTGGTGAGAGTGAAGCAAGACGGAGCTCCATTAAGGGTATAATCCCTTTGTAAACTAATTCTTGTTTTGAAGTACTAAAGCCATTGAGTGACTGCTTTCCCGTGGACATAGCCCACATTGGGTGAACCACGTATATCGTGTGTACTCTCTCTCTCTCTCTGTCTCTACTCTATAATTTCGTGTATGTAAATTTGTCTCTCTCCATTAAGTAATTTACTCAATTATCAATTTAGCTACGTCTTATTTCCTAACAACTGGTATCAGAGCAAGGTTTGCTCGTAGCTAAATTATCCCAAGGAAAGGATTCCTTGAATTGAGTGGGAGTTATGGCGGAGGAAGGGAAGCTCAAGATTGAGAAGTTAAACGGAAAAAACTACCAACATTGGAAGATGTAGATTGAAGACTATCTTTACCAGAAGGACCTCTATTAATTTGCCACTAGGCGGTCTTGCAAAGAAGCTCGCAACAATGGCAGATGAAGCATGGATTGTCCTTGATCGAAAGGCACTGGGAACAATCCGGTTAAGCTTGGCGTCAATGGTGGCCTTCAATGTTTTGGAGATGAAGACCATGGAGGACTTGATGAAGTCACTTGACGACTTCTACGAGAAACCATCGGCATCCAATAAGGTATTTCTTATGAATTGCTTGTTCAATCTAAAGATGACAGAGAATGGTTCAGTTGCAGAACACCTAAATGAATTTAACACAAACATAAGTCAACTTCGATCGGTGAAAATCAATTTCGATGACGAAGTGCGAGCTCTCCTTATACTATCATCTCTACCGGATAGTTGGGACAGCCTTGTGATGGCTGTAAGTAATTCTATCTCTGGTACAAATACTCTTAAGTTTGATGATGTTGTGGGTGTTCTCCTAAGCGAGGAAATACGAAGGAGAAGCACAGGAGAATCATCAAGTGCTGCATTGTCAGTGGAAACAAGAGGAAGGCCTAAGGAGAGGTTCAAAAGCCAAAAGGGTCGTGATCACTCAAGACGGAGCAAGTCACGCACAAAGTCAGTTCTTCAATGTTGGAACTGCGGCAAGAAGGGCCACGTCAAGAAGGATTGTTGGTCCAAGAAAAAGAAGGAGACTGAGTCTCAAGACAACAAGCCAACATCGGAGGCCAATGTGGCAGGTAAAGTAGAGCAAGATGCTCTAATTCTCTCATTAGACAATGTGTCTAATTCATGGATAGTAGATTCCGGGCTTCATTCCATGCGACACCACACAAGCAACATTTCCAAGACTACACCAAAGGTAATTTTGGGTATGTATACTTGGGAGATGATGAAGCTTGTGAGATTGTCGGCAAAGGTACAGTTTCTGTCAAAACTGATAATGGAAATGAATGGAAGCTTAAAGATGTTAGCCATGTTCCTTCTCTTCGCAAAAATTTAATCTCTACAGGACAATTGGACGATGAAGGTCACAACATTGCATTCGGAAACAAACGGTGGAAGATCTCAAAGGGATCTTTGGTGGTTGCCAAGGGAGAAAAAGTCGGTACACTTTACTTGTGTACTGTTAGCACGCAACCTTCAACTTGTGGAGCAACTACAGAAGTTGACAGTGCGGTGTGGCACTACTGACTTGGGCATATGAGTGCCAAAGGAATGCAAATCCTTCAAACAAAGAAGCTTCTACCAGGTTTGAAAGAAGTGGACTTAGAGTTCTGTGAAGATTGTGTTTATGGTAAACAAAAGAGGGTAAAATTTCAAAAATCAAGAAATGAAAGAAAAAATAAAAAACTTGAGTTGGTTCATTCTGATGTTTGGGGTCCTGCAAGTACACCATCACTTGGTGGCTCATTGTACTATGTAACATTCATAGACGATGCGACTAGAAAAACATGGGTTTATGTCATGAAGAATAAATCCGATGTATTTTCCATATTTCAAAGGTGAAAAGCCTTTGTGGAGAATGAAACTGGTACCAAGGTTAAATGCCTCAGATCCGACAATGGAGGCAAATATTGCAGCCAAGCTTTTGAAAGCTTTTGTGCTAGGAATGGCATTCGGAGGCAAAGGACAACCCCAAGGACACCTCAACAAAATGGGATTTCGGAAAGGATGAACACGACAATCATGGAGCGAGCACGAAGCATGTGGCTACATGCAGGCCTACCGCTTGAGCTTTGGGCGGAAGCTGTAATAAGTACGTATGTGTACTTAATCAATCGGTCACCCTCAATGGCATTGGATGGGGGAGTTCCAGAAGAGGCATGGACAGGTAAACCGGTGAATTATCAATTTCTCAAAGTGTTTGGGTGTGAGGTTTTCATGCACATAGATAGAAGCCTAAGATCAAAGTTAGATGCAAAGTCCAAAAAGTGTTTCTTCATTGGCTATGGAGAAGGAGACTTTGGGTATCGCCAATGGAATCCTGAAGATGGTAAAATCTTAAGGAGTAGGGATGTAATTTTTAACGAACAAAATATGTACAAAGATTACTTGGAAAGAAAACAAACAAAAGAAACAGGTGATGAGTACATGGAGCTTGAGGACGGTGAAGACTCAAGGACTGCAAACGGTGACAATGTGCAACAACGTCAACCAAATGAGGAGCCTCAACCTATTCCCCGAAGATCTACAAGAGCAAGTAGACCTCCAGAAAAGTTTGTTCCTTCCTTCAACCATCTCTTGATCTCAGATTCTGGAGAGCCAGAATCATATGAAGAAGCTATGCAACATGAATCCAAAGAAGAATGGATGAAGAGCATGCAAGTGGAGATGGACTCACTACATCGCAACCAAACATGGGAGTTGGTTGAGTTGCCTAAAGGTAAGCGGGCACTTCAAAACAAATGGGTGTACAAGCTAAAGGAAGAAGAAGGCCGAAAGAAAAGGTACAAGTTTAGGCTTGTGGTAAAAGGTTTTTCTCAAAAGAAAGGTATTGACTTCAATGAAATATTTTCTCCTGTTGTAAAAATGAACTCAATTAGGCTTGTCTTAAGCCTTGTGGCCGCTCATGATCTAAATCTCGAGCAAATGGATGTAAATACGGCATTCCCTCACGGTGACTTAGAGGAGGAAATCTACATGCTTCAACCAAAGGGGTATGAAGTAAAAGGTAAGGAGAAAATGGTTTGCAGATTAAAGAAGAGCTTGTATGGTTTAAAGCAAGCATCAAGACAATGGTACTTGAAGTTTGATCGATGGATGCTGGATCATGGATTCACAAGATGCAACTCGTAGCACTGCGTCTACACGGAGAATTTGGGAGATGGGAAATTCATCATCCTAATGTTGTATGTTGATGACATGTTGATTGCAAGTGCTAACATGCAGGACATCAAAGACCTAAAAGAGGAGCTGTCCAAATCTTTTTCAATGAAAGATTTAGGTGCTGCAAAGAGGATACTTGGTATGAAAATATCAAGGGACAGGACGAAGAAGACAATAAAGCTATCTCAAGAAGATTACATCAAGAAGGTACTAGAAAGGTTTGCAATGCAAAATGCAAAACGAGTTTCTACACCTTTGGCTGGTCATTTTAAACTAACAAAGGATATGTGTCCAAAGACACAAGAGGAGATAGCCTATATGTCTAAAGTTCCATATGCTGCAGCGGTAGGTTCTCTAATGTATGCTATGGTCTGGACAAGGCCAGACATTACACATGCAGTGGGAGTTGTGAGTAGGTTCATGGACAACCCAGGTAAAGAGCATTGGCAAGCTGTGAAGTGGATACTTAGGTATCTAAAAGGGACAACAACTAATGCTTTGTATTTTGGAGGAACTGATATTTTTCTAGAAGGGTATGCTGATGCAGATATGGCAGGTGACAAAGATACTCGAAGGAGCACTACTGGCTATGTGTTCACGGTTGGAGGCACAGCAGTAAGATGGGCTTCAAAGCTGCAGAAAGTGGTTTCATTTTCTACCACGGAAGCAGAGTATGTAGCAATGACGGAGGCAAGCAAAGAAATTCTGTGGCTTCACAGATTCTTAGAAGAGCTTGGATTCAAACAAGACAATTGTGTCTTGTACAGTGATAGACAAAGCGCTATCCATCTTGCGAAGAACTCAGCCTTTCATTCAAGGACAAAGCACATAAAGGTGAGATATCACTTAATACGCACTCTTTTGGAAGAGGGACAGCTAAAGCTAGGAAAGGTGCATACAAGTGAAAATCCTTCAGACATGTTTACAAAGGTGGTCAACAAGGAGAAGTTGAGCTTTTACTCATCTTCAATCGGCATTCAAGGATAAGAAGCCAGAATGGAAAGCAGAGTCACAGGTTTGGTTTGGAGATCAGTCTCCAAGTGGGAGATTATTAAGTATGGAGCCTTGATTTACCCTTGTAATTTTCTGTGGTAAAAGCGCACATTTGTAAGGCCCCCACTATGAGGAGAAGCCATCGTGAGTGAAGGAAAATCACTCGCCGGAAACCAAAATTTTCACGGCAAAAAATCAGGGGCAATTTTAGGGGCCTCGAGGGCGGAAGCCCCCGAGACTTTTTTTTCCTCGCTGGAATATTCCTTTTCGCCGGAATATTATGACCGGACGGCGGCCGGAAAGTGGTCGGAAAACAACCGTCGGTTGGCCGGTGGCCGGTGGTCGGAAGTCAATGGCCGGTGGCCGGTGGCCGAATTCATAAGCGGACTTGTCTTTTCAAGGGCGGCCACACATGGGCGGATTGGAGGGTCCGATTTGGACTTATCTACACAAGGGCGGCTACACATGGCTGCCTCTCATGAGAGAGGGCAGCCCTTTTGGCCTATAAAAGGAGGCCATTTCTACACACATTTCATAGTGTGAAGTTGATGCAACAAGGGGAGTGTGAGGTGGTGAGAGTGAAGCAAGGCGGGAGCTCCATTAAGGGTGTAATCCCTTTGTAAACTACTTCTTGTTTTGAAGTACTAAAGCCATTGAGTGGCTGCTTTCCCGTGGACGTAGCCCACATTGGGTGAACCACGTATATCGTGTGTACTCTCTCTCTCTCTCTCTCTCTACTCTATAATTTCGTGTATGTAAATGTGTCTCTCTCCATTAAGTAATTTACTCAATTATCTATTTAGCTACATCTTATTTCCTAACAAAGACAAGTGAGTTAATGGTAATGTACAAAAGTACAAAAGGAAAGGGTTGGGGTAGACATGTTGTACCCAATAGAGTTATGTTTTTTGGGGATGATGGTGATTTGATAACCAAGTTAGTGGGGAGATAGAGGGTGAAGAGAAAGGTCTAGATTTAGGGAAAAATTAAAGGGTAGGGGTATCCAAAAAACAGAGATTTCCAATTATTTATTTGTCGAAGGTGTGTGACAAGCCAAAAAGAAAAACGTGTAGCTCATTCAAAGATTTATGTGAGTCTACTGGGGTGGTGCAAGGTATGTATAAGCAGGCTATGGAGGTTGGGTTAAGAGGGTCAAAATGGGTTTGAAATGGAGGCTTTGAGAGCTACAAGGCCATGGTTGATTGGGATACTAGGGTAGAGGGCCTCAATATCAAAGGTGAAGAGTAGGGTATTAGGTGGGAGGGGGAGTTTGTTAAGGTCTTGAATGAGGGTGAGAGAGTTTGTAAGATTTTGTTTAAAGGTGGGGAGGATAGGAAAAAGCTCAAAGTGAAGCCAAATGGAAGATTTTTCAAAGATATAGCCTTTATAGGAAGAAATAGGCCGTGAGACAAGGGAGGGTTTGTGTAGTTTAGGGATGAAATAAATTGGGCAAGGTTTAAGTTGCTTGTCAAGGGGCGAGAGGATGAAGTTACGATCTAAAGTAGGTAATGTCAAAAATTGGATAGTAAGGGAGGAGAGGAGGGAGTCAATAAAGGCTTGTACGTGGAGGTATCGTTGAGGTGAGTGAGGGCGTTACTTTCGTACCAATCCAAAGGAAGTATGGCCAAGCCTAAGTTTTTATCAGCAGGTTTTATGACAATGGAACGATCCGATTTGAGGCTAGCTAGGGCTTGAGTGACAAAACGGGGTGGTATTAGAGTTCAAAATAAGGTTAAGGTTAATATGGTTAGTGGTTTGGTTGAGAGTGGGATTTTGCAAGGGCGGCTTCCAAAGGGGATTTGGTATCTTGAAAGGAGAGGGTGATAGAGTTGGATGATTCTTGAAGAAAAACTTTAGTTCAAAATTTCTTGCCATATTGGTATGAGCGTTAAGAAGAGATGCGGATGAAGGGTTTGATGGGGGGGGGGGGGGGGGGGGGGGATGCATTTTAAACCTAAAGCTAAGCATCGCTTTTCAGGGAGGGAGAGTGTTTTAGGTGAAAGGTTATGCACTTTAAGGTTGGAAACACTGCTTTGTGTGACCCATAGGTGCACTTGATGGATACATGCACATCCACCTCCATTCTCCTTTTGGTTTCTGCTATCAACACATTGTCTGGTGTAGTCCATTCCAAACTATCTAGATTTGGAGAGTGAATGGGAGATAGATTACCATACCCATTTCTCTTAGGTGTGTGGCTATTAAAAAATATGTCATGTGAGGCAAGCTCATAGGATAAGCAAGTAGCATAGAGTAAATTTTCAAGTCCAGTGAGGCAAGCTCATAGGATAAGCAAGTAGCATAGCTGTATACACATGTTGCATGAGCTCCATGATTCTTTCCTTCCAGTGGTATGCTCTAGAATCTATGTGTCTCTGTGCCACCTTGTGTGCACCTCTTGAACTTGGCTACATTGTTACCCACAGAAATTGTTTGTAGTCGTTATAGTAACCCAACAACCACTATTGTCTTGTACGTTGCTGCAAGAAATTATGTCAATAAAATTCCTAGGTCATCAAGCAAATGGGGATGCCATGGAAGCAAGTAGAACCACCTACACAAAGAATAATACATGTGGTAGTGATGTGTGTGAACACACTTAGGACCGCCCGGGCATTTTTCCCCTCTTTAGGAGTTTTTTCCCCCGTGCATTGTATATACGTCCATCATTCTAGGGCTATCTATCTTTCCATAGCACACTAAGTAAAACACTTTCTATTGTGTGTCTTGAGCTTCCTTCATCTTCTCCAAGCTGTGTGTGTTTTCTTGCAACCCTAATTTCAACAATTGGTATCAGAGCAGGTTACGTCCTCCTCCGCTTAGTCGCCAGCAGCTCCAACACACTTGTGCTTCCTTTCTCCAATTTCTTTGAGCTTTGGTGAGCATTAGCAGGTCACTAAATTTTTTGCGTAAGCTCTAAGAGCTTAGTCTGCTCATATTTTTGATCGAGGCTCATTTCGGTCTCCATTTCAACTACAGTCAATACTGCACATGCTATTTTGTCATTTTGTGTAGAATTTCTATCGGTGTCATTTTTTGCATAATAGGTCCCTTACAGTCTTCTACGGTTTTTGCTATATAGCACGTGTTGTTCTCGCTTTGTTTCTCCACAACACAGATGTGTTCAAGATGTTTGTTGCTGAGGACAGATTGGATGGGGACAATTACCCTATGTTGTGGGCTTATATGATGCAATATATTCTTGTGTCAAAGGGAATCTGGAATATTGTGCAGGGAATTGATATAAGTCCTGTATCTGAGGATGTAGGCAATGTTGAGGATGTTGGAGGTCTTGCTGCAAGGATTGTTGTTGTTAGAGTTGTTTTGCTACAGATGAGCAAGCTCTTTGGGATGCAAAGATGCACATGATCATGCATTGATTGTGTTGTCTGTGAAGCACACTATTACTCCCCACATTCGTTCAACAAAATCTTCCAAACACGCTTGTGATATTCTGGCTGGTCTTTATGCAAGTCACAATGAGGCTAAAATTGCATTGCTGCATAAAGAGCTGGAATCAAAGATTATGCATGAGGAAGATGATATGAACACTTTCCTTGCTGGTGCCAAGGATATCAATGAGCAATTTATTTTTGCAGGTGAAGTATTTTCAGATGATTTGGGCATCCCTATACTCTTCCACACACACACACACACACACACTCATTGTGTGAAGTGCAAAGTGCAAGAGCTCCATCTCCTTCTCCGAGCTTGTTGAGAAGTGAAGAGCCTAACACCAACACTCTTGGCTAAGGAATGCAAATCCAACCAAGAGCCATGATTCAATGCTTAAGCTTGCCATCTTCTTTGTCTTCTTTACTATGCTATTATGCTATGCTAAGCAAGTAGAGTGATGATAAGTGAGAAACTATTTCTTTCTCCTATTGAATGCTTCTTCTTCCTCTTCCCTACCCTCATTCCCCGCTCGCTCTCTCCACCTTTGAAGGTGTTTGAGGCCTTGGAACTGAGGTCGGGGATGGTTACTGCTTTTACAAAGTTTATGTTATGCTCGTGATGCATGAATCTTTCCATCTTCATTGCATCATTTAAGTCACAAAAAACACAAATATTGTATTGTACCAAGTCTCTCTTGATGGGAGAATCTATTTGGGGGCGGGGGGGGGGGGGGCTCCAAGTAAATCTAGTCCTCAAACATTGTCAAGTTCTCTAAACTCTCTCTCTTGCAAAAGTATTGTTCATACGAAGTTAATTAAGTATTGTGCTTATGTTGCTACCACTAATTAAGTTAACCCTCTATGTTCTCCAAGTAGTCTCACAAAAATGATCACTCTAATTCTCTTAATTTTTCTATTCTCAAAGTTCATAGGCCATTTTCATTACATTGGTATCAGAGCTATTGGTTTCTCTTTTATTACTTAAGAAGAGAGGTGTTTATGTTGTCCATGAAAGGCTGGACTTGTTCATTGCAATAGGGTAAGTGGGACATGGATATAATATCTTGGTTGAGAAGGACTTAGTTCGAGTACACCATTGGGAACTATAATCTTAATAATGGAGTCTCTCGGGGCTTTCCTTTGGCTTAACCATTATTGAGCTACGAGCAAGCTCAACAGGAACCATGATAAACCGAGCAATGTTAGGCCCTCTCCACTAGTCTTTGCAATCGACAGTGTCTAAACCATGGGTGTGACTGCTTGAGAACTAATTTTCAAAGGTAAAGAAGAGTAGCAACTAAGGTTTTTGAGCGTACCAAGGCACAAAGTAATTATTTACATAAGTTTAATTAGCATAGTTGACAATAACTAAGAGAGTAGAATGAACATTGATAACTTTGATTTTGCACATGAAGGTGCTAATGATGATGTCCCCATGTTTGTTAATTACCTTGTTACTAGGTTGCAGCAAGCTATGGGCAGCCCTGTTTTGCAAGCCAAAGTTACTCAATAACTTTGTGCTTATGGAACAATCAAAGAAGATAGTAGATTCACAACCTAGATGGAGGAAAGGTTGGCTGAACAAATACCCAGCCTACCTCATCTACTTGGTGGAGGCACCAAAGGAGATTCGGGAGGATGCAACCTTCTGCCCGGTGCCAAGAGTCAGAAACTGGAAGGAGCATGGCAGGATTGCAGAAAAGAAGCCAAATTAGCTTAATTATCCCAGGATGCCAAGACCAAAGGCAAGAGAGAGAATAGGTAAAGCCTAGATGGTGAAAACCCTAACAGGCACCATCAAGCTCTTTACTGGCTCTCTTGACCTTTCATGTCAGATGCTCAAGAAAATCTGCAGGACTCTCTTAGCTTGCATTAAAGTGTTCGCGCCAGATAACGCCACGACCTCGAGTCTACTATCGACGGCCGACACGGTGACTGATATGATGTACGATCTTTCATTGCAGCCTTCTCCAAAAGTGTTACACCTCCTATACCAAAGGATTATGTTTTTGCCTAGCTTCCACATGCAAACATTCGAAGAAGCTTTCTACACCGGCTTTTTCACCCATGAAAGAAAAATATTCGGCCCAACCTTGACCATCGGCAACCTACGATACGAATCACATTTGCAGATGCTCAAGACGACAGGACTTTATTCACCAAGCATAAAAGTCATGTCAGGGACGACATGAACGCGGGGGGGGGGGGGGGGGGGGTTGAGCCAGTAGAGGATCACACCCACATTTTTGCTCACACTCATCATTTTGTAACCATTGATTGTAATAAATGTCTTTCCGACATTAATTTTGATTTGAGCCATTCATTAAGTAACGGGACTCAATTGAGTTTCCAACTTGTAATCCCGAAGTAATTTCACTTGCTGATGTAATTAGTTAGAGATGTTCTCACCTCCAAGGCTGAGGTATATAAGCCGAAGTTTTTGTAACCTAAAGGGGATTATTAATCAAAGTGAGTTTTTGAGCGCCGTGACTGTGTCTGAGAGAGAGAGAGAGTGAGAGTCTTATCTACTTGCTATGCGAGCTACGGAGCCGCCATTGGAGAAGCGACACCGCCATTGTGTTAGCAACGGCGAGAGCTACGCACAGATACCAAGAGTGCGCGCTATCGGCTTCTATGTGTGGTAAGTTCCTACGAGCTTTGGTGTGAGTTTTCTTCCAACTCGTGTGTCGGAATGGAGTGTGCAGCATATCTATAGAACCACAACGAGTAGAGCTACACATTAGTACCATCGGGGTCAAGTTTCGATCACCTGTATTTTTCGGCCTGTCTTCATACGCGTTTACCGCACGGAGTGGTTATAGGTTGATTTTGCAGTTCAAGTCTTTAGGTTGTTGTTCTTACCTAGTGTATAGACTTCCCATTGAGTTTGAGATCGATTCAATGATTCTAAATCCTGTTTCGTATAGCATTCGTTCGTAATACGGATTTCAGTCACTTGTGTATTTTAGAACTTAGATTTGATTTCCTTAGTAGTGATTGTCATTAGAAGGTCAAGTAGGTGATTTGACACCCACCTAGTTGTTTCCATGCACCTGCGGGTCAAGCTCCGTCCTCGTCTGACAAATTCTGTTGTTGGTTGAGTTCTCGCTATTTAGCTTCCGCTAGCGGCGTAACCGCCTTAACAACCATGTAGCTATGGCACTTCCAGAAACCTTGTCATCAATGGTGGGCCAGACTTCATGGCAACGGTGAATCTCAAATACATGGAAAGCTCTACGAGTTTCCATCATGAGGAAATTCCTTGCAAGCGTTGCAAAGGACAAAGTGCTTACAGAATGGCAGATTTTGAAGCTTCTCTCCCCAATGAGTTTATTCACAAATATGTGGACAAGTTTTGGGATTTACATCTCAAGGCTACTGTCTTTCAAAAGATAGACTATGCTGACCAAAAGCAACAATTCTGTGTGGCATTATTTGAAGAAATGGCCGAGTATGTCAATTCTCAATGGCCAAGTTCTATCACCAAAGTAATCCACCACACTATGGTTGGTTCACGCATCAATTTCCAACAAGGGGCTATAAGAAATGCCAAGCCTATGGAAAGCAAAGACAAAATTGATACAAAGGGGAAAAACAATGCCCAAAATTATTCCCAAGGGAATTTCAACAACAACAACAACAATCAATCTAAGGAGAAGGGAGTTTAGAAAGGTAAAAATAAACTCTCTCCTGAAGATCTAGAAGCTTTTCGTAAGGGCCACAAATGCTTCAAGTGTGGGGAGCAAGGACATGGCTACCATTCTTACCCCAATGAGACTCAGCTTCAACAATTGAAGCTCCAAAATAGGATGCTCATTGCAAGGATCAGCTCTCTCTTATGCTTGGGAAAAGGTAAGGGAGCATGATGCCTTTATCTTGTTTGACTCTAGCTCTACTCACAATTTCATATCAACAGAGTTGGCCACCCACTAAGTTGGGCATTCAAGCTTTCAAGATGGGAGATACTATAACTTCAAATGGAGCTTTCAAGGGACAACAATCCTCCATTACTCCCTTGATTGGTAAGTTGAGGCTTCTTGTCCAAAGCTACGTTGACAAAGAAGACTTTTTCATCTCTCCTCTACAAAATGAGGATGTTATCCTAGGGGCACCATGGTTCAACCGCATGGCTTCCAACATGAAGTTCCCTGAAAGGAGAATCTACTTCACCTATAGGAAAAAGAGCATGTATATATATGCTAATGAGTCTGGTCATACTATACCGCTTATAAATTCACCTGCTTTTGATAAGTCGATGAAAAGCTCAATTTTTGCGTACATGATTTTTGTCAAAGAATCCAGTAATGACGCTAATGTTTTATCAAATGAAAATGAGAGGAATTAAGAAGAGTTAGACTTGTCTACTTTTCTAAATGGATTCCAAGATTTGTTTATCGATGATATCCCTATGGAATTACCTCCAAAATAGTGCAAAAGAAAGATGGTACATAGTGCATGTGTGTGGAGTATCGAGCACTAAACCATCTCACTATAAAAAAAAGATTTTTCGTACCGCAGGTAGAAGATCTGTTTGATAAGCTATAAGGTTCAACCTACTTCAGTAGGATTGACCTCAAAAGTGGCTATCATCAAATAAGGATATTGAATGAAGATATCGTAAAGACCATGTTTTGTACAATGTTTGTCTTTATGAATATCTTGTCATGCCTTTTGCTTTGACAAATGCTCCAACCCTCAATCATTTAATGGAGAAAATCTTTAGACCCTATCGCAAATTCACTGGAGTGTTCTTTGATGATATCATCATCTACTTCAAGTAGTTGGAGGAGCACAAGCAACATCTCTAGGTAATTTTTCAAGCTTTAGGGAGAACAAGATTTTTTATTAATCAAAACAAGAGCAAATTTGTCCTTCAAGAGATTCAATACTTAGGTCATATTATCTCTCAAGATGATATCCGTATGGATCCATCAAAGTTGGAGGTAATAAAAGCATGGCCTAATCCAAGGAATCTACATGAGCTAAGAAGCTTTATTGGTATATGTGCATACTATAGACTCTTCATAGCCAAATTCTCCCAAATAGCGGGACCATTAGATGACTTGACAAAGAAGAATGTTAAGTATGTAGTCTGCCAAGGAGAAAAATGCTTTTAATAAGCTTAAAGAAAATCTTAACTCTCAACCTGTGCTTACACTTCTAGACCTCTCAAAACCATTTGAGGCCCAATGTGATGCTTGTGGAGATTGCCTTGGAGCAGTCTTGCTGTGCAAGAAGGGCATGCCATAGCATATGAGAGTCAAAGACTCAATTTCAATGAGCGTGTCTTGGGAATCTATGAAAAGGAGCTTTTAGTTGTTCTACCAACCCTAGACACATGGAAGCACTACCTTTTGGGGACTCCATTCATCCTACAAACGGAAGTACTTCATGACACAAACCAAGCTCTCCAACAAACTTTTTCTTTTGCAATTCAATTATCATATTTCTCACATTGCTGGCAAGCACAATCAAGTAGCTAATGCACCATCACGACGGCCAAGGGCCAATGCGGTGTCCATATCAACTCATAATGATCTATCTTCCATGATAGATGAGTATGCTACTGACCACCATTTTAAAGATGTAATTTCAGCCCTTGCCTTAGGGACAAAAGAAGAACCATTCACTTTGCAGGATGGTTATCTTCTCCATGGCAATCGGCTATGTGTTACTCACTCTCTTTGTGAGAAAGTAAAGTATGATTCCCATACTCCTCCCTATGCTAGGCATAGGGGGATTCAATCTACTCTTTGAGGAGCAGAGACATATTTCTATTGGCCTACCATGAAAGTGTACATACAAGAGTATGTTCCCAAATGTGTGGTATGCCAAAAGACAAGTATGATAGGGGGAAGCAACCTGAATTACTCCAGTTATCACTAATCCTAATTCACCATGGGAGAGCATATCCATGGATTTTATCTTTGGATTGCCAAAGTCTATCCATGGGAATACTAGAATATGGACCATAGTCGACAGGTTTAGCAAGCAAGCATACTTTATTCCTGTCCACAAAAGACTATTAAGGCACACCAAATGCCAAATCTCTTCATATCTCAGATTTTCAAACGCCATGGATTGCCAACATCTATCTTGTCAAATAGAGATCCTACAATGATCAGTAATTTCTCGAAAGGTCTCTTTGAATTGAATATCTCTTCGGCCTATCATCCACAAACGGATGGCCAAAGTGAGATAGCCAATCTTGTGATACTCGATCTACTAAAGACTTATGTTATAGAAGTAGATCAACGCTCACAATGGGAGAAGTACTTACCCCTTGTAGAGTATGCGTACAATAATATTGTCCATACTGCTATGGGAAAAGCACCTTTTGAGATCATAAAGGGAAGACCTAAAAGTCCGTTTCTACTTAAAGTATATGGGAAGATCTTCGTTTTTGCTGATGAGTATAGCCGTGACCTACAAGAATATTTTCAAAAGTTAAGGAGCTCTCAGCTATATCCATCTCTTAACAAAGTCAAAATGTTGTTTTGCTGACAAGTACAGAAGGGCCTTAACGTTCAAAGAAAATGATTGGGTCTTAGTTAAGTTTCCAAAGGCTCAATTGAGGCAAACGACAGGAAAAAATCCTACGGGCCATCAAAAGTATTATGCTAAACTAGCAAAAGATACTATGGTACTTTTCAAATCTTGAAGTCAATCAATGAGATGGCTTATCAACTCAAGTTGCCCAACCATTGACTCATACACAATGCTTTTCATGTGAGCCTACTTAAGCCCTAAAAAAAAGAGCCACCAAGAGAACCAATCATTGAAGACCCTCCAAAAATCAAAGACCAAGAAGAGGTGCTACAACCCAAAGCTATTCTCTGAATGAAGACAAGGTACTAAGACATGGTAAGATTATCCAAAGGTATCTTATTAATTTTAAAAACTATCCTTTTGAAGATGCTAGATGGATGCAAGGAACACAACTTAAGGATAGTATGAACCTTGTCGATGCTTACAATGCTACACTAGAGTAAGAAAATTTAAATGCTTTATAAATGAACAATGTTTTTGTCTTCTAAGACTAATCCTCTTTTGTGCACAGATATGAATAGTATGCATGCTTAGAATCATGTTTGTGATGATGACGTCATTCAAACACCAAGTAGAATTTGTCACTCTACTTTGGGAGTATGATATGGACTTAAGAGAAGACATGCTTATGGCAACTAAGTCTCTCAAGAACCAAAAGGACTAGTCATCCACTCTGGAATGATGTCATAGGGTAAAAACGGATCCTCTACCCGCTAAGAAACGTAGACTAATAACTAAGATTTTATCTCTTCTACCTCATAGTCGAGGACGACTATGATTTCAAGAGAGAGGTAATGTCGTAAAATCTAATATCTAACCAACCCAAATGATTTTCTCATATAAAACTGATCAATTAATGTGGCAGAATAAATGGGAACAAGGGTTAGGATATAGACATGTGCTTATGGATCTATCTCAACACAGGGCCAAGGTAAAAGGCTCCAAATGAGAGATGTTCTATCAAAGAGCAATGCTACCTAATGGAGCTTAAAGACCTTAGGGTTAGATTCATTAAAGACCTCCAAAGGTAAGTGTTAAAAAGTCCTTAGACCTAGGACCTTAAGCAAGCTAGGGTTGAACTTGAGGTGGGAACCCTACCCAAGCTTTAGGTGCTTGTCGTGCTTGCTAACTAAGGTGCTCAAGGTATTTGTGGGAACCTTGCCCAAGCTTGAGGTGCTTGTCATGCTCGAATGACTAAGGTTCTTGAATTGTTCAATTCAAACATGATCTCTCAAGAGGCATAAAAGATTGTCGTGCTTAAATGATAGGTGCTTGAAGTGTTCAATTCAAACATGATCTCTTAAGAAGCATAAAAGATACATGTCAAGATCCTCCCCATTTGTCCCTCATGATGTAATTGAATCCTATTGGATAGGCTTTAAAGGGGTCCAATGAGAATTTAGATGCATTTAAATAAATAATTAAGATCTTTCTCCCAAAGAAGGAAAAAAGGACACTTGTCCAAATGATATAATTAAATAATACAAAAGAGACAGAGGGGGGGGGGGGGGGGGGGGGGGGGTTGACCAATCATGAGAGGAGGGGCTGATTTTGGCATCCTTATACTCTCCCACTCTCTCTCTCTCTCTCTCTCTCTCTCTCTCTCTCATTGTGTGAAGTGCAAAGTGCAAGAGCTCCATCTCCTTCTCCAAGCTTGTTGAGAAGTTGAGAGCCTACACCAACACTCTTGGCTATGGAATGTAAATCCAACCAAGAGCCATGCTTCAATACTCAAGCTTTCCATCTTATTTGTCTTCATTGCTATGCTATTATGCTATGCTACGCAAGAAGAGTGATGATAAGTGAGGAACTATTTCTTTCTCCTATTGAATGCTTCTTCTTCCTCTTCCGTACCCCCATTTCTTCCTCTTCCGTACCCTCATTCCCCACCTTTGAAGGTGTTTGAGGCCTTGGGACTGAGGTCGGGGATGGTTAATGCTTTTACAAAGTTTATGTTATGCTAGTGATGCATGAAGCTTTCCATCTTCATTGCATCACCTAGGTCACAAGGAATACAAAGATTGTATTGTACCAAGTCTCTCTTGATGGGAGAATCTAAATACAAAAGCCTTTTGGAGAGGGGACCGGCTCCAAGTAAATTTGGTCCTCAACTGTTGTCAAGTTCTCTAAACTCTCTCTCTCTTGCAAATGTATTGTTTATGTCAAATTAATTAAGTATTATGGCTATGTTTCTACCGCTAAGTAAGTTCACCCTCTATGTTCTGCAAGTAGCCTCACAAAAATGCTCACTCTAGTTCTCCACTATTCTTAAAGTTCATAGGCCATTTCCATTACACCTTCACTCCTCTTGGACATGTTTCTCTTCAAGTGTTAACTCCGAGCTTTGCCCATTTTTTGACACATTGTGGAAACTTAGCAGGCTTAGAGCTCTGGTGGGCTCTCTTGACCTCTACCCTTTCCCCCCACTCCTCCTACTCCCTCTACCTTCTCTCCACCTCTTGTTTCTTTTTTTGTGCTTCTCTGTTTGCCTCCTCTTTCTTTAGGAAACTAGAGAATTCTAATTCCTCTTTAGTTTCATTTTTAACTTCATTAGGAATACATGCATCTTTCTTAGATTCCTTGACAAAAAAACATGGAACATGAAAGAGAGATTTTCATTACTTTGTCTTAAGTATGAGTCTATACAAGTGGTATAGTGTTGTCAAAACTAATTACATCAAGTGCTACATCCTTGCCTCCATAGGAAAAGATGACTTTTTCTCAAGAAAATTCATAGTGGGAGCCATGCAATCAAAGCATGGTGCCCCTAGGTTAACATCTTCATGGGTGAGTGGAGAGATAAAGAAATATTCTTTGCCAACATAGCTCTGCACATGGAGCCTTAGCTTCCAAATCAATGGAGTGATTGAGACCTCTTTCCATTTGAAATATTCATTTGCTTGTACCACATGTCCCATGTCAAAGTCATGAATTCCTAGCTTAGTAGGTAGATCAATAGAAATGAAGTTGTGGATGGAGCTAGGATCAAATAGTATGGAAGCATCATGCTCTCTTACTTTCCCCTAAAAGAATAAGAGAGTGGTTCTCCTTTGCAATGGCCTTCCTCTTTTAAAGCATTCGTGGTGTGTCTAGGAGGGCCATTATGTTCACTTTTCGTGGGACATGCCCGAGAAACATGACTTTGCTCTCCACAATAAAAACAATTAATGTCTTTATGGTAACACTCGGCCTCTTCAAGTGAATTTTTTAAAAAACTTTTATATCCCTTTTCCTTTGCCTTGGCTTTATTGTTTTTGTTCTTCTTGTTGTCAGACTTGGATAAATTCTATGTTGCAATGCTCTTCCTCTTTTGTCCTGCTTCTTCCTTAGGTTCGGATAGGCTTGGAGCCCTTCTTACTTCCTTGTTGTAAATGAATACTTGAGGTGACCATTGTGTGATGTATGACTACTGCTATGGTTTTAAGTCTTTGTGAGTTGACATAGTCACTCATCTTATCCGATAGGCTAGCACAAATTGTTTCTTTTGTTCCACAAAGTCTATCTTTTTGTAGATAGTGGCTTTGAGATGTAACTCCCAAAGGAAGTGCTTCATGATAGCAATCCTCAAGTCCTTCCAAGTCTTTGGAGCTTCACCTTGAGCATGGAGACTTTCCCACCATTGATGGGTGAGGTTACCAAGCTTTGAAGATTCTAATATTTCTTCATCTCCAAAAGCCACGTCAAACTGTTGGAAAAACCAACACTTTATTAGTTTCTCCAAAGGTTCCATCATATGTCAGCAAAGTGATGTTCTTCCTTTGCTCCTTAAAATTTTTCAACGTACATGACCTCTTCCATGCCGTATAACTCCTCCATTTTCCCTTTTTCTCTTTCTTGGGTGGCAAGTCACTGTCCTCCATATCAAAAGATAGTGATGACAAGGAGGAAGAGGAAGAAGAAGGCGAGTATGGTGATCGCTTTCTTCACTTTCTCTTTCTTGGATTTCTTTCTCCCTTCTTTAGATTTTCATGGGAGGGAGTACTTGATGACTTCCTCTTCTTTTTGGGAGAAGTAGGTGACAATTATTCCCACTGTCTTCTTGGGGGAGCATCACTTTTAGCTTTGCTTGTTGTAACTTTTCAGCAATATAGTTGACAACTCTGCAACCATCATCATATACTATACCATGAGCCACATCTTAGTTTTCAATATTAATTACATTCTTTTGATTATATTTTTCCATGATTGAATTTCCTTATATATGTATGTTAGCTCTTTCCTTGGAACTCCCAAAACTTTGGCTACTACTCCCCTTCTACCTCAAAAATTAGCACTCGAGTAACTACACCCATTGTTTACAATATTGTTAATTGCAAAGAGTAGTAGAGTTGGTTTAATCGTCCTAAGCTAGAATCACTTCTTATCGGGTTGCTAAAAGCTCAATAATGGTTTAAGCCATAGGCAAGTCCCAAAAGACTCTATTATTAAGACCATAGTTCCCGATGGTCTCTACCATACCCTATAAATAGGCATGCCAATTGAGAGAATAAATCCTAGTCACAGTTATCGTATTGCAATGAACAACTCTAACCTTTCATAGATTACTCAAGGACCTATCTTCTTAGGCAAGAAAATAGAAACCTCGGCTCTGATAGCAATGTCAGAGAATCTAATACTCACTTTAGATTATGTGAAAATTTAACTTATAAAAGGAGAGAGTTTTCCTTAAGAGAATTCAACAAGAGGTGACCAAAGATTGTGCCGAGATGGTTTATTTAAGCAATTACACATTAAAACACTAAAATTATACACATAATCTAAAGAGAATACCACAATTAATGATTGACAACTTAATGAGGACCAAATTTGTTTGGAGCCAGCCCTCCCTCCAAAAGATCTTTGTATTATAATTCTATCTCAAAGATAGATTTGATTAAAACACAACTTGCACTCTTGGGGAGATTTCATTGAACCAAGAATATGGTTTTCTTCAAGATTCCATGGTATAACCCTCCTTCCCAAGCCCTAAGCACCTTAGCGGGGAGAAAGAATTGTGAATTAAGAGGTGGATGAGGGTGAAAGAAGTACTTTTAAAGCAAGAGAAATTGCACTTTGGGTACCCTTATAGGCAAGCTCTTAGCATAGTATAATAGTAGAGATGATGAAGAAGAATCTTTCACTTGCTTGGATTTGCATCCTAGCCAAGTGCTTGAGCATGATGGTCACCTTGTGAGCTCCCATGAGTGAGTGAGAGAGAGAGAGAGAGAGAGAGAGAGAGAGAGAGAGAGAGATTGCTTTGCCGACTTGGGCACTTGAGATGTGTGTATGTGAAGGAATAAAGAAAAAATCCCAACAAGTCCTTGCTTTAATACTAATGCAAACTTATAACTAGTCTTCAAATGGAATGCATACAGCTTAACCAATTTGAAGTGAATAGTAAAAGTGCAACTAATGTATGCTCATACACTTTTCCAAGCTTGCTATACTTGAGAAACTCACCTTTCCTTCTCAAGTACTTGTCTTGTCAAGTTTACACACCACACACACTCACACAAACTTGCTAACTTCACATAAAGCAAGTTGGTGTTAGTTTGGACATGTGGTCTAGCCAAGCTTAGAAAAGAAGGGCTAGAGTCAACTATTTAAATGAGGAAGAGTTGAACTTGAAGTGTGTGTGTGTGTGTGTGTGTGTGTGTGTGTGTGTGTGTGTGTGTGCAGCAATGTAGAAGAGAGAAGAAGGGAGAAGACACAGGTTTGGGTGGACTCCAAACACAATAGTGTTAGGGTTATAAGTCCTTATTCTTTTATGTAGAATGAATGGTCAGTGTTAGTTCCCGGTTAGTCTCCGGCCGCAAAACACTTAGGCGCAGCACATTGGGCTTTACCACCCAACAACCTCCCACTTTAAAGGACAATGTGCCTTTAAGCTGGGGTGACAATGTATATATACATACATACATTTAGACAATGGCCATGATCATCTACTCAATGCCCATGAATGCCCGACAATGTGCAAACCGCTCTGAAGGTAATCCCTTTGTTAGAAGATCAATAGGATTCTCAGTGGTGTGAATCTTGGCAAGCTGCAATCACTTGTCCTCAAGCACCTCACGAATGAAGTGATACTTCACATCCACATGCTTTGTCTTTGCATGAAACATGGATTCTTTGCCAATTGTATAGCTTTTTGGCTATCACAATGTAACACATGCATCTCAACATTGATTCCCAAGTCTCCCACTAGCCGACCAAGACATATAGCTTCCTTGCAAGATTCTGAAGCCTTTTGCTCTTCAGACTTAGAACAATCATTTTTAGAAATTTTTGCATATGGAGGCAATGGAGTACTCAACACCTTACCCTTCTCCATATTGAAAGGCTTGAGCATTTTAGCAATGTACTCAGATTGAGATAAATAGACCAATTTCTTGCATCTGTCTTGCTTAATGCGCATGCCAAGGATATGGCTTGCTTCACCCATGTCTTTCATTTCAAAGTTTAACTCTGACTTCAAGGCTGAAATCTCATCCGTGCATTTCCCGCAATTAACATACCATCCACATAAAGGACCAAAATCAACAAACTACCATCTTTAGCTCGCTTAGTGTAGAGGCAATGGTCCATAGCGCTACGTTTGTAGCCTTGAGAGAGCATGAATGAGTAGAATTTACGATACCACTCCCTTGATGACTGTTTTAGACCGTAAAGATTGTATTTCAACTGACACATCAAGTCTTCATTGCCCTTCTCAAAAAAACCTTCTGGCTGCTGCATATAAACTTCTTCTTGAAGATCACCATGCAAGAACACCGTCTTGACATCCATCTGGTCAAGTTCCATGTCGTCTTTAACAACCAACACAAGTACACACCATAGAGTAGTCATCTTGACAACCAGATAAAAGATCTCATCAAAGTCAATACCCTACTGTTGCTTAAATCCTTTAGCAACAAGTTGTGCTTTGTACTTGGGTTTATTAGCATGAGGTGTAATTTTTGTCTTGTACACCCATTTTCATGGTAATGCCTTTTTACCTTTAGGCAACCGAACCAACTTCCAAGTTTGATTCTTATGCAACGAGTCCATTTCTGATTGCATAGCTTTCTCCCACTTCTCCTTGTCATCCATTGACACGTCTTCCTTATAGCAAGAAGACTCTCTGCAATCTTCAACATAATGTAGTCCAGTGAGGGAGTAAATCTATCAGGAGTCCTTGAAACTCTTGTAGACCTTCTAATAACTGCTTGATCCGGTTGTCCCTCAGCAACACATTGTACTACAGGAGGATTCTGTACTTGTTGTCTGACATTAGGCACTTCAGCCCTATTGTGGACAATTCCATCTTCTTGGAAGGTAACTCTCCTGACCTCCACTATATGCACAGGCTTCTTATGCATCTTTTCTTCATTGAAGTATACGTCATTGCTGCAAACTATCTTTTTAGCTTCAGGATCCCATAACCAAAATCTCATCTCGCCAGGATTGCCATAGCCAAGAAATATTCTTTCCTTTGACTGAGGAGCCATCTTGCTTCGAAACTCGTTTGGAACATGGCAATACGCTTCACAAGCAAAGACTCTAAGATGCTTGTAAGA
Organism: Adiantum capillus-veneris; assembly: GCF_014529385.1. Lineage (NCBI taxonomy): Eukaryota > Viridiplantae > Streptophyta > Polypodiopsida > Polypodiales > Pteridaceae > Adiantum > Adiantum capillus-veneris. The sequence continues at coordinate 126,268,651 of NC_140955.1, read as the reverse complement.
AGGTGGCTTCCCAGACCAAATCTCTTCAGGTACCTTCTCATCTAAAGCCTTGTTTTAGGAGATCTATTAATAAGATGGACAAGAGTTGATAACGCTTCCACCCAAAATCCATTAGGCAACTCTGCATTAGACAACATGCTACATAACTTCTTTTGTATGGTACGGTTCATCCTCTCCGCAACACCATTTTGTGGAGGGTTATATGGAGCAGTCAACTCTCTTTTCATGCCTTTGGAATCACAAAAATTCTAAAAGGCGTTAGTGATATACTCACCACCATTGTCTGACCTTAGGCACTTGACTTTCTTGCCATATTGATTCTCCACTAATGCCACAAAATTCTAAAAGTTTGAAAGAACTTCATCCTTCTTGCTGAGAGGATATACCCACACTTTCCTTGAGAAGTCATCAATGAATGTAACAAAGTACAATGAATCTCCCATGGATACGTTAGGCATAGGTCCACAGACATCACTATGCACTAACTCTAATGGCTCACTTTTTTGAGTGCTTCCCCTTTTGTGTGGTGACTGTGTTGTTTACCATAAATACAATGCTCACAAACTGAAAAGTCTAAGAAATTGAAGCCAATCACATAACCAAAACGAGACACGATTTCCATTCCCTTTTGAGGCATATGTCCTAACCAGCGACGCCACAAAGATACACTTGGTTGCTCGGTTACACAAATTACATGGTTTTTAACATTGGATACATGTAGCATGTACAAAGTCCCAGACTTTGAACCATGTGCTACCACTAAGGAACCTTTGGTGATCTTCCACGAACTATCACCAAATGTGCAGTAATATCCTGCATCATCCAATTGTCTTGTACTAATCAAGCTTTTGGTAAGCTTCGGCACATGTCTCACATTCTTGAGCATGAATGAAGAACCATTTTCAAATTTCAGTTGCACATCACCAACACCAACTATGTCGTAAGCAAAATCATTGCCAAGATGAACACGGCCTTTACGGGCTGCATCATATGTACTGAACCACTCTTTGTGAGGAGTCATATGAAACGATGCACCTGAGTCAAGAACCCAATCCTGTAAAGCATAGTCATCAGTGGCAACCAAAAATGTTGAATCCATGGCAGATGTAAGAAAAATGTCTCCATCAAAATCTTCAACAAAAACATTGTTGATCTCTTCAATCTTTATACTACTTTCCTTAGTCTTGCCTTCTTCCTGCTTCTTGTCTTTACCTTTCTCTTGTTTCCACTTTCGACGGTCTTTCTTCATATGACCCTTTTTGTGACAATGATAGCACTCAATGTCTTTTTGGCCACGTGATGTGCTACGAGATTTTCCTCTTTGATTGTCATAATAATCAATATCTAATTCTCCTAAATGATTTTCTCATATTAAACTGATCATTTAATGTGGGGAAGTGCCAGGGGAGAAAAAGCTAGAATATTGGTTAAGCTAGCAGACCGGCCACAGTAGGGATCCAAAGGAGGGAAAATAGGGATCCAAAGGGGGGGCCATCTGCAAAAGAGCCATGTGCAACAATGGGCTAAAAAGACCCTAAGGTTCAGCCCATTAAGACTTCCACAATGCTAAGGTTCCAAAATTCAAAGGTTGTGTCCAAAGGTCAACCTTAAGGGAATTGGATGCTTTGTGTGTGACCCAAAAAGTCTTTACAAATCCCTACATAGGTGGGGGCGAGCCTTGGGAGTAGGGGATGAGAGAGAAAGTCACACACACACACACACACACACACACACACACACACACACACACACACACAAGCTCCCTTTACACAAAGGGAATGAGGGACACATGTCAGCTCCCTAGCCCAGATGCCCACAAGGTGTAACCAATTCCTATTGGATGCCCTGGGAGGTGCACCAATGAGAATTAGGCTAGAGTAAATCTAGTTTAATCAATTTAAAGAACACTTAATAAAAGAACCAATGAGAATTAAGTCCTCTAGAAGACTATTGGACAGTCTCCCAAGTGGTCCAATGAGCATTCAGCAGCCCAATGGCTTGCCTGATTCCTATTGGCCAGGAGGCAAAGGGGTCCAATGAGAGTTTAGATTAATTATTAAATCACCTTAAGCTCTCACAAAAGGGGAAAGGGGGACACATGTCATAAGGTTATCACTTATGCTGCTTAATAGTCATTGGCTAGCCCTGGGGAGGTCCAATAGGGAGATAGCAAGAGAAAATAGCAAGAGGGCTCGCCCAAGAGAGAGAGGGGGCTGGTTTTTGCAAGGCATTATCACACACACACTCACAGAATCTCATGTGTGAAGAAAGAGAAGACTATCTCTTCCCAAGCTTTAATGGAGAGCTCATCACTGAAGGGGATTGGGGAGCACCACAGACGGAGAGTGAGAGAGAGAGAAGGAGACACACACACGATGTGGGTGGGGAGACTGTGAAGTGGCAGCTCCCCCTATACAGTATACTCACTATAAGTATAGGGTAACAGTGGGCGGGCGCCCATGACCTGGGCAACCGGTCAAGGCACATAGGCCTTAACCCCAACAACCTCCCACTTAAAGGCCAATGTGCCTTTAAGCAAGATCTACTAGTGTACAACTACTAGAAGGTGAGATATTCTCTCAACCTATGCCCACTGACTCTGGATAAGCTAGTGCATCCGACTCTACTGATAGACAAACATCCCGCTGCTACGGAAGCCACACAGAGCTAGCTCCAAGCTCTGCAAATAGTCTACAAGAGCTCATGCACTCCTGTAAGTATCGGTCCAATACCTGCAAACCTCCCCTATGCTCTATGCCGAGATCAGTCATCGAACAACTAATCAACCCTGCTGCAGATGCTCCCACTGCAGCTGCTATGTCGGGCCTCGAGATCAACATCTCGTACATGAGGACACCGAATGTTGATGCAACCCTGGCAACCTCTGCCACCTCCAACTCAGAACTCAACTCATGGTAATCCTGTCCCCTATCATAGAGACCATGGCACTCTGACTCCGAGCTCTGGAGTGACTCCTCATGCCCACCACATATCACATGTGTACCAAGAGTATCCATCTGTCCTGAATCTGCATCAAGCGCTGGCATAAGCATATCAAGAAATGACTCCACAATAGCCGACATCTCAGCATCCATGTGAGTCATCTCTGTCATCACCTCTGATGACTCATCCTGCTGTGACTCACTAGAGCTAACCCGCTCTACCTGTGCATCCATAGACGCAACCCGCACAACAAGGTCACTGCTCTGCACTCCATGCAAAGCATCCTGTAACCCGCAAGCAAAAGAGACTCGCCTGCTCTCTCGCTCTCTACCTGGCTGCATGATCACAGAGACAACACCATCTCTCCCATGATCCACATGCAATGGGTAACCTGTACCACTCCTGGCACCTCTCGCAATCACTAGCGAACCCAAATGCATCACAAAATCTCGCTCTCGTAGCGAAATCTGACATCCACAATCTCTAAGCTGACCAATCGAGATCAAACTCACTGTCAAATCTGGTACATAGCGCACATGTCGTAACAAGTAAGATGCACCACTCGGTAATGACAATCTCACATCTCCTACACCTGTTATCGCATGCATCGATCCATTGGTCAAATGTACACTGCCAAGCATCCCGCTAGAATAGCTACAAAACCATTCACGATGCGGCGTGACATGAAACATAGCATCTGCGTCTAGCAACCTCTGCGAAGGGAGTGCACTATCCATATGTATAGCATCTCGTGCATAGCTCGAGGTAAAAGTGACATCCCCGTCACTAGTATACTCCGACACTACATCTGCCTCAACTATCAAAGCAACTGAGTCCATGGCATCACTACATACATCTCTGAGACTTCCATGTCTCCTACGATGTCGCATACGACGAAAACAGCGCCGTCTAATGTTTCCAGAATGACCACAATACCAACATGTCACCTGTCGGCGTGCTCGTGAATGTACATGTCTCACACGAGTCCGTGATGACTCAGATCTATCATACATATCATGTAATCTGCGCCAAAGTGCTCTCGAAGTAGTCTCATACATAACAAGAGCATATACAGATTCCGCAAGGTGCAAAGAGAGTGTAGATAGTGCCATCTCCTCTAGCTCCTGCCACTGATCGTCAGACATGTTTGAAGGTCTACCTGCATCACCACTCAATGGTCGATGCAACCCTCGTTGTGTCAATGCATAAAGCATACACTCTCTCCATGCTGCAAGGTCTGACCCATCAAACATGCACATTTCGGAGAGATCATAATCTGAGCGATCACCTGTCTCTGCCATGAGCACAATGTAGCAAACTAGAAAGAAAAACCACCTCACCAACAACACCTGGAAACTGTCTACAAATATGGCCAGAAACACAATGTAAAACCTGTGAGACACACTCCAAAATAGAGCTCCCGCAATGTCAATACAAGCCTCGCCTGCTCTAGTATCACACTGCAATCTGTGAGCTAATCACCAAGCCCACACTATGCGGTATCAATGCATACACACGCACAAGAGCTCCCGCAATGTCAATACAAGCCTCGCATGCTCTAGTATCACACAGCAATATGTGAGCTAATCACCAATCCCACACTGTGCGGTATCGATGCATACACACGCACAAAATCTCCCACCTGCAGAGAACACCGCACACAAATGTTGAGTGCAACCCGCAATCTCTACCGAGATTGCATAAATGATACGCATAAAACTCCTGGGAAAATTTCGCCAGAGTTTCGTCAGTAAAACGGCCACAAAACCAGTAACCAAACTGACTGCACGCTCAAAACCATGAGCAACCAAAGCGCATCAAACCGCACTCCAAATGCATGCACCAATCTCCACCCTTTGCATACATCATTGCAAACACCTGCAAATCTAGTACACAAATATCTGCTTTACCTGTGACTCCAAAAAACTGTGTCTCTCAGGAGACCGCCTCGGTGGTGTGTAAACGCCTCCGTACTTCGTTGCCCAAGTCTACCAAAAAACCCTCAAACCACAAGCTTAACACAAGTTGCAATTGCATCTTCATCTCAGAACTTATGCACTCAACATCAAGCATCTCCCGTGCTTCCAAAAGTGCATCAAACTCGCACACTATGCGACAACAGAAAATCTGGAATTTCTGTATACATTCAGTTTGAGCTGAATATCAGCAAAACGGTGAGGAATTTGCAAAAAGTTTCTTCTGCAAAGCTGTAGACCACGTCGAAACGGATGGGCATTCTACAAGGAGAAAAAAGAATCTGAAAACAGTTCTACTGCGCACACAGTTTTAGGGAAGCACCTTCACTTACACACAATCTTCCCCACTCCTTTCTGAGCTTCCACAAGAGCATACATCACTCTCAACTGACCTCACAAGCTCCCATTGCATTCTCACAAAGCTTCCAAGCTTTCTTAATCTCTCTACTGTCGAGAGTGAGCGAGCTATCGCCTCGAAGCTCTCAAAGCCGTCGTGCTCTCCGCGGTCACCATAGCTCTGATACCAATTGAAGGGGATCGGGGAGCACCACAGACGGAGAGTGAGAGAGAGAGAAGGAGACACACACACGATGTGGGTGGGGAGACTGTGAAGTGGCAACTCCCCCTATACAGTATACTCACTATAAGTATAGGGTACCAGTGGGCGGGCGCCCATGACCTGGGCGACCGGTCAAGGCACATAGGCCTTAACCCCAACAATCACCTACTCCAAGCTTGTGAGATAGAAGCCTACATCGACACACTCTTGGCATGTGGATGCAAATCCAACCAAGAGCCAAGCTTCAATGCATGCTCATCTCCTCTACCAAGCTAATTACTAAGCTAAGCTATGCTAATATGAGTGATTATGTGAGGAGATGTACATCTTTCTCGTAAGATACTCCTTCTTCCTCTCAATCTACTCTCATACCATGCTAGCTCTCACCATCTTCGAAGGTGTGTGAGGTCTTGGGTCTAAGAACGGGGATAATTAATGTTGTTTTTGCTAAGTGTTTTGCATAGTGCATGAAGCTTTCATCTTCATTGCACTAGCTAGTCTTGAAGGAACACAAAGAATTGTATTGTACAATGTCTGTCTTGATGGGAGAAATCATAATACAAAGCCTTTTGGAGGGGGGACCGGCTCTATGCAAATCTGGTCCTCAACTGTTGTCAATAGCTTAATTTCTCTCTCTTTTGAAAGTATTGTTCATGCTATCTAACTAGGTGTTATGCTTTTTGTTGCTCTCTCCACCCAAGCACTCTTGTAATTCTCATTAGGAATCTATGCTAATGAAATGCCCACTATGTCCATGCTAATTTCTTCTACACACAAGTTTTTAGGCCATTAAATGTTACATTGGTATCAGAGCACAAGGTTTCTCTTTTCTTGCTCAAGAAGGGAGGTCCTCAAGCTAGCTATAAATGGTTGGTATTATTAATTGCCTGTGAGTAAGTAGAATAGGTATTTTTCAACCTTGTAGTGCGCCTACCTTTGTGCATTTAACAGGGCATCACCGTCAAGAGCTATGGTCTTAATAGTGGAGTCCTACGGGGCTTGCCTACGGCTTAACCACTATTGAGCTATTAGAAGCTTGATAGGAGCCAGTGCTGTTTTGGTGTTGAAAGACCCTCTCTTCCATTCCTTGCAATTAATGGTATTCGAGCCACGCGTACAGTAGCTTGAGTGATTTTTCTAAAGGGGTAAAGAGGAGTAGCAACTAGGGCTTGAAGTGCCAAAGTACACCTAAAAAGTTTACACCTAAAAGTTGTTAGAATGGCTGACAATAGTAAAGAGAGTGAAATTAATGTTGATAACTTTGATTTTGCTAATGAGCAAGCTACTAATGATGCTCCGATGCTTGTTAACTATCTTGTTTCTAAGCTTCAACAAGCCATGGGCAATCCATATCTCCAAAGTGAAGTGCAACGGCAGCTCTGTGCTCACGGGATTCTCCAAGCTCATCACCATGACGAGAGAACACCTAGGAAGCCTCCTTGTGAGACTCCCAAAAGAGGTCTCTCTCCGATTTGGGAAGAAGAAGAGAATCCATACGAAGGGCTCAAGAATTTACTTCTTGATGATGCATCTCCTTCCCAAAGGAGAACTCAAGAGCCTCCACCGAAGGAACGAGAAAGAAGTGAGTCTCCTACCACCTCGGCGGAGATGGCTCCACGAAGACGGCGGGCTCTACGCTCTCCATCACCACCGAAGCGGAGAAGACCATTGCAATCTTCTCCACATCATAATTCAAAGAGGGATGATAAAAAGCAAGAGAAGAAAAAGGCGAGAAAGAGGACACCCTCTTCTCCATCTTCTTCATCCTCTTCCTCTTATGAAAGTGATGGTGAAGACGATAAAGATCAAGACAAGAAAAAGGTGAGAAAGAGGTCACCCTCTTCTCCACCTTCTTCAAATTCTTCACCTTCTGAAGAAAGTGATGGTGCAACCTTTGAACCATCAAAAAGAAGAGGCCATAGGAAATCCTATGCCGCATGGAAGAGGTCGTCCAAGCTGAAGAAATTCAAAGAGGGAGGAAAGAGCATCTCTTTCCTTACCTATGATGGTACCTTTGGTGCTACGGACAAAGTCTTGGCCTTTATCCAGCAGTTCGATGTGGCGTTTGGAGATGAGGGCTTCACGGAGTCCTCTAAGCTACGCAATGTAGCTATGCACTTTCAAAAGTCCGCCAGGCGATGGTGGTCTAGCCTACGAGCCAATGGTGAAGCTCCGCGAACATGGAAAGCTTTACGAGCTTCCATTATGAAGCAGTTCTTGGACACCGATGCCAAAGACAAAGTACTCACCGAATGGAGAAGCTTAAAGCTCTCTCCCTATGAATCCATCCACAAATATGTAGACAAGTTTTGGGACTTACAACTCAAAGCCACTGTCTTCAAAAAGTTGGATTTTGGAGAGCAAAAGCAACAATTTTGTGCGGGCTTAACCGAAGAAATGGCGGAGTATGTCAACTCCCAAAGGCCACATACCATATCAGCGGTAATACACCATACTATGGTGGCCTCTCGAATCAATTTCCAAACGGGGGCTAAAAGAAATAATAAGCCCACGGAAAACAAGGGTTCCAACGAGCCTAAGGGGAAGGACAATGTCCAAAAGTCTCCTAAGGGCAACTCCAACAAAGCTAAAGAGAAGGGAGTTTACAAAGGTAAGAACAAACTCTCTCCTGAAGAGCTTGAGCGTTATCGCAAGGATAACCGGTGTTTCAAGTGCGGCGAACAAGGGCATGCGTACCGCGCTTGTCACCAAAAGAACAACCACCAAGATCCTCCTAGAGCTTCCTTGGTTGAAATCCAAGAGGAGGAGACTCACCAAACTCACCACAAAGGATCTCCTCTATGCCATGCTTGGCGAAAGGTAAGAGAACATGATGCTTTTATTCTCTTTGACCCTGGTTCTACTCACAATTTTATATCTATAGAGTTGGCCACCAAGCTAGGCATACAAGCCTACGAGATGGGAGATGTCCTACCTGCAGACAGTGCTTTCAAGGAGCAAGAAACTTCAATCACTCCCTTAATCGGGAAATTGAGGCTTCATGTTCAAAGCTATGTGAACAAAGAGGACTTCTTTATCTCTCCTCTCAAGCATGAGGATGTAATCCTAGGGGCACCATGGTTTGACCGCCTGGCTGCCAATGTTAAATTTCATGAAAGGAGAATCTTCTTTAAGTTCAGGGAAAAAGACATGTATATAGATGCTAAGGAAATGGGTAACACTATCCCCATTGTACATACACCAACTTTCAACAAGTCAATAAAGAGCTCTATTTCCGTGTACATGATTTTTGTTAAAGATTCTCAAAATGAACCTAATGCTTTAGCAAAAGAAAATAAAAGCAACCAAAAGGAATTAGAGTTATCCAATTTTCTCAAGGGATTTCAAGATGTTTTTATTGACGACATCCCTTGTGAGCTACCTCCTAAACGAGGTAATGATGACCATGCAATTGAACTTCTTCCAAGAAGTTCACCGCCTAACAAACCTCCTTATAGAGTTTCTCAAGCTCAACAAGAGGAGATTATGCGGCAAGTGCATGAGTTAGTTGAGAAGGGCATGGTTAGGCCTAGCTCATCTCCATTTTGCTCACCTGTGCTATTAGTGCAAAAGAAATACGACACATATCGTATGTGTGTCGACTATAGAGCACTAAATAGGATCACTATCAAGAATAGGTTTCCCGTTCCACGAGTAGAAGACCTATTTGATAAGCTACAAGGATCGACCTACTTCAGTAGGATTGACCTAAAAAGTGGCTATCATCAAATAAGGATAGTTGATCAAGACATTGTAAAGACCGCATTTCGCACCACATTTGGTCTTTACGAATACATTGTCATGCCTTTTGGCTTGACCAATGCACTAGCCACATTCAACCGCTTGATGGAGAAGCTGTTCAGGCCTCATCGAACCTTCACTGGAGTGTTCTTTGATGATATTATCATTTACTCTAATTCATTTGACGAACACAAACAACACCTCCAGGTAATATTTCAAGTTTTAAGAGAGAATAAACTTTATGTTAATCAAAAGAAAAATGAATTTTTCTTGCACGAGATTCAGTATTTAGGTCACATTATCTCTCAAGATGGCATCCAAATGGATCCATCCAAGTTAGAGGTAATAAAAGGATGGCCTAAACCAAGGAATCTTCATGAACTAAGAAGCTTTATAGATATGTGTGCATACTATAGACGCTTCATAGAAAAGTTCTCACAAATTGTGGGACCATTACATGACCTAACAAACAAAAGCGTTAGGTATACATGGTCTGCTAAGGAGAACAATGCTTTCAAAAAGCTTAAAGAAAAGATTATCTCTCAACCTGTGCTTACACTACCGGATCTCTCAAAACCATTTGAGGTCCAATGTGATGCTTGTGGTGATTGCCTTGGAGCTGTTTTGCTCCAAGAAGGGCACGCCATAGGCTATGAGAGTCGAAGGCTCGACCTTGTTGAGCAAGCTCTAGACATATATGTGTTAGGAAATAAGACGTAGCTAAATAGATAATTGAGTAGATTACTTAATGGAGAGAGACAGATTTATATACACGAGATTATAGAGTAGAGAGAGAGAGAGAGTACACACGATATACGTGGTTCACCCAATGTGGGCTACGTCCACGGGAAAGCAGCCACTCAATGGCTTTAGTACTTCAAAACAAGAAGTAGTTTACAAAGGGATTATACCCTTAATGGAGCCCCCGCCTTGCTTCACTCTCACCACCTCACACTCACCTTGTTGCATCAACTTCACACTATGAAATGTGTGTAGAAATGGCCTCCTTTTATAGGCCAAAAGGGCTGCCCTCTCTTATGAGAGACAACCATGTGTAGCCGCCCTTGTGCGAATAAGTCCAAATCGGACCCTCCAATCCGCCCATGTGTGGCCGCCCTTGAGAAGACAAGTCCGCTTTTGAATTCGGCCACCGGCCACCGGCCATTGACTTCCGACCAGCGGCCATCGGCCATTGACTACCGGCCACCGGCCAACTGACCGGTTGTTTTCCAACCGCCGTCCGGCCATAATATTCCGACAAAAAAAAAAGTCTCGGGGGCCTCCGCCCCCGAGGCCTTTAAAGTTGCCCCTTATTCTTGTCCGTGAAAATTTTGGGTTTCCGGTGAGTGATTTTCCTTCACGCACGATGGCTTCTCCTCATAATGGGGGCCTTACAAATGTGCGCTTTTACCACAGAAAATTACAAGGGTAAATCAGGCTCCATACTTAACAATCTCCCACTTGGAGACTGATCTCCAAACCAAACCTGTGACTCCTTTCCATTCTGGCTTCTTATCCTTGAATGCCGATTGAAGATGAGCAAAAGCTCAACTTCTCCTTGTTGACCACCTTTGTAAACATGTCTGCAGGATTTTCACTTGTATGCACCTTTCCTAGCTTTAGTTGTCCCTCTTCCAAAAGAGTGCGTATGAAGTGATATCTCACCTCAATGTGCTTTGTCCTTGAATGAAAGGCTGAGTTCTTCGCAAGATGGATAGCGCTTTGGCTATCACTGTACAAGACACAATTGTCTTGTTTGAATCCAAGCTCTTCTAAGAATCTGTGAAGCCACAGAATTTCTTTGCTTGCCTCCGTCATTGCTACATACTCTGCTTCCGTGGTAGAAAATGAAACCACTTTCTGCAGCTTTGAAGCCCATCTTACTGCTGTGCCTCCAATCGTGAACACATAGCCAGTAGTGCTCCTTCGAGTATCTTTGTCACCTGCCATATCTGCATCAGCATACCCTTCTAGAAAAATATCAGTTCCTCCAAAATACAAAGCATTAGTTGTTGTCCCTTTTAGATACCTAAGTATCCACTTCACAGCTTGCCAATGCTCTTTACCTGGGTTGTCCATGAACCTACTCACAACTCCCACTGCATGTGCAATGTCTGGCCTTGTCCAGACCATAGCATACATTAGAGAACCTACCATTGCAGCATATGGAACTTTAGACATATAGGCTATCTCCTCTTGTGTCTTTGGACACATATCCTTTGTTAGTTTAAAATGACCAGCCAAAGGTGTAGAAACTCGTTTTGCATTTTGCATTGCAAACCTTTCTAGTACCTTCTTGATGTAATCTTCTTGAGATAGCTTTATTGTCTTCTTCGTCCTGTCCCTTGATATTTTCATACCAAGTATCCTCTTTGCAGCACCTAAATCTTTCATTGAAAAAGATTTGGACAGCTCCTCTTTTAGGTCTTTGATGTCTTGCATGTTAGCACTTGCAATCAACATGTCATCAACATACAACATTAGGATGATGAATTTCCCATCTCCCAAATTCTCCGTGTAGACGCAGTGCTACGAGTTGCATCTTGTGAATCCATGATCCAGCATCCATCGATCAAACTTCAAGTACCATTGTCTTGATGTTTGCTTTAAACCATACAAGCTCTTCTTTAATCTGCAAACCATTTTCTCCTTACCTTTTACTTCATACCCCTTTGGTTGAAGCATGTAGATTTCCTTCTCTAAGTCACCGTGAGGGAATGCCGTATTTACATCCATTTGCTCGAGATTTAGATCATGAGCAGCCACAAGGCTTAAGACAAGCCTAATTGAGTTCATTTTTACAACAGGAGAAAATATTTCATTGAAGTCAATACCTTTCTTTTGAGAAAAACCTTTTACCACAAGCCTAAACTTGTACCTTTTCTTCCCGCCTTCTTCTTTCTTTAGCTTGTACACCCATTTGTTTTGAAGTGCCCGCTTACCTTTAGGCAACTCAACCAACTCCCATGTTTGGTTGCGATGTAGTGAGTCCATCTCCACTTGCATGCTCTTCGTCCATTCTTCTTTGGATTCATGTTGCATAGCTTCTTCATATGATTCCGGCTCTCCTGAATCTGAGATCAAGAGATGGTTGAAGGAAGGAACAAACCTTTCTGGAGGTCTACTTGCTCTTGTAGATCTTCGGGGAATAGGTTGAGGCTCCTCATTTGGTTGACGTTGTTGCACATTGTCACCGTTTGCAGTCCTTGAGTCTTCACCGTCCTCAAGCTCCATGTACTCATCACCTGTTTCTTTTGTTTGTTTTCTTTCCAAGTAATCTTTGTACATATTTTGTTCGTTAAAAATTACATCCCTACTCCTTAAGATTTTACCATCTTCAGGATTCCATAGGCGATACCCAAAGTCTCCTTCTCCATAGCCAATGAAGAAACACTTTTTGGACTTTGCATCTAACTTTGATCTTAGGCTTCTATCTATGTGCATGAAAGCCTCACACCCAAACACTTTGAGAAATTCATAATTCACCGGTTTACCTGTCCATGCCTCTTCTGGAACTCCCCCATCCAATGCCGTTGAGGGTGACCGATTGATTAAGTACACAGACGTACTTACAGCTTCCACCCAAAGCTCAAGCGGTAGGCCTGCATGTAGCCGCATGCTTCGTGCTCGTTCCATGATTGTCCTGTTCATCCTTTCCAAAATTCCATTTTGTTGAGGTGTCCTTGGGGTTGTCCTTTGCCTCCGAATGCCATTGCTAGCACAAAAGCTTTCAAAAGCTTGGCTGCAATATTCGCCTCCATTGTCAGATCTGAGGTATTTAACCTTGGTACCTGTTTCATTCTCCACAAAGGCTTTCCACCTTTGAAATATGGAAAATACATCGGATTTATTCTTCATGACATAAACCCATGTTTTTCTAGTCGCATCGTCTATGAATGTTATATAGTACAATGAGCCAACAAGTGATGGTGTACTTGCAGGACCCCAAACATCAGAATGAGCCAACTCAAGTTTTTTATTTTTTCTTTCATTTCCTGATTTTTGAAATTTTACCCTCTTTTGTTTACCATAAACACAATCTTCACAGAACTCTAAGTCCACTTCTTTCAAACCTGGTAGAAGCTTCTTTGTTTGAAGGATTTGCATTCCTTTGGCACTCATATGCCCAAGTCGGTACTGCCACACCGCACTGTCAACTTCTGTAGTTGCTGCACAAGCTGAAGGTTGCGTGCTAATAGTACACAAGTAAAGTGTACCGACTTTTTCACCCTTGGCAACCACCAAAGATCCCTTTGAGATCTTCCACCGTTTGTTTCGGAATGCAATGTTGTGACCTTCATCGTCCAATTGTCCTGTAGAGATCAAATTTTTGCGAAGAGAAGGAACATGCCTAACATCTTTAAGCTTCCATTCATTTCCGTTAGCAGTTTTGACAGAAACTGTACCTTTGCCGACAATCTCACAAGCTTCATCATCTCCCAAGTATACATACCCAAAATTACCTTTGGTGTAGTCTTGGAAATGTTGCTTGTGTGGCGTCGCATGGAATGAAGCCCCGGAATCTACTATCCAGGAATTAGACACATTGTCTAATGAGAGAATTAGAGCATCTTGCTCTACTTTACCTGCCACATTGGCCTCCGATGTTGTCTTGTTGTCTTGAGACTCTGTCTCCTTCTTCTTCTTGGACCAGCAATCCTTCTTGACATGGCCCTTCTTGCCGCAGTTCCAACATTCAAGAACTGACTTTGTGCGTGACTTGCTCCGCCTTGAGCGATCACGACCCTTTTGGTTTTTGAACCTCTCCTTAAACCTTCCTCTTGTTTCCACTGATATTGCAGCACTTGATGATTCTCCTGTGCTTCTCCTTCGCATTTCCTCACTTAGGAGAACACCCACAACATCATCAAACTTAAGCCAGAGATAGAATTACTTACAGCCATCACAAGGCTGTCCCAACTATCCGTTAGAGATGATAGTATAAGGAGAGCTCGCACTTCGTCATCGAAATTGATTTTCACTTATCGAAGTTGACTTATGTTTGTGTTAAAGTCATTTAGGTGTTCTGCAACTGAACCATTCTCTGTCATCTTTAGATTGAACAAGCGCTTCATAAGAAATACCTTATTGGATGCCGATGGTTTCTCGTAGAAGTCGTCAAGTGACTTCATCAAGTCCTCCGTGGTCTTCATCTCCGAAACATTGAAGGCCACCGTTGACGCCAAGCTTAACCGGATTGTTCCCAGTGCCTTTCGATCAAGGACAATCCATGCTTCATCTGCCATTGTTGCGGGCTTCTTCGCAAGACCGCCTAGTGGCAAATAGAGGTCCTTCTGGTAGAGATAGTCTTCAATCTGCATCTTCCAATGTTGGTAGTTTTTGCCGTTGAACTTCTCAATCTTGAGCTTCCCTTCCTCCGCCATAACTCCCACTCAATTCAAGGAATCCTTTCCTTGAGATAATTTAGCTACGAGCAAACCTTGCTCTGATACCAGTTGTTAGGAAATAAGACGTAGGTAAATAGATAATTGAGTAATGGAGAAATACAGATTTATATACACGAGATTATAGAGTAGAGAGAGAGAAAGAGAGTACACACGATATACGTGGTTCACCCAATGTGGGCTACGTCCACGAGAAAGCAACCACTCAATGGCTTTAGTACTTCAAAACAAGAAGTAGTTTACAAAGGGATTATACCCTTAATGGAGCCCCCGTCTTGCTTCACTCTCACCACCTCACACTCACCTTGTTGCATCAACTTCACACTATGAAATGTGTGTAGAAATGGCCTCCTTTTATAGGCCAAAAGGGCTGCCCTCTCTTATGAGAGACAGCCATGTGTAGCCGCCCTTGTGCGAATAAGTCCAAATCGGACCCTCCAATCCGCCCATGTGTGGCCGCCCTTGAGAAGACAAGTCCGCTTTTGAATTCGGCCATCGGCCATTCAATTTGGCCACCGGCCACCGGCCATCGGCCATTGACTACCGGCCACCGGCCAACCGACCGGTTGTTTTCCGACCACTTTTCGACCGCCGTCCGGCCATAATATTCCGGCCTTTAAAGTTGCCGCTGATTCTTGTCCGTGAAAATTTTGGTTTCCGGTGAGTGATTTTCCTTCACGCACGATGGCTTCTCCTCATAATGGGGGCCTTACAAATGTGCGCTTTTACCACAGAAAATTACAAGGGTAAATCAGGCTCCATACTTAACAATATGAAAAGGAACTCCTTGCAGTTCTACATGCCTTAGACTCATGGAAGCACTATTTATTGGGGAATCCTTTCATTCTGCGAACGGATCACCAAAGTCTTAAGTACTTCATGACGCAGACCAAGCTCTCCGACAAACAAATGAGTTGGGCAAATTTCCTTTCGCAATTTCATTTTCATATTGCTCACATAGCTGGCAAGCATAATCAAGTAGCTGATGCACTCTCAAGATGGCCGAGAGTGAATGCGGTTTCCATAGCAACTCACAATGATCTATCTTCAATGATAGATGAGTATGCTATTGATCCCGATTTTAGAGATGTGATTTCAGCCCTTGCATTAGGGAAGAAAGAAGAACCATTTACTTTACAAGATGGTTATCTTCTCTATGGCAATAGACTATGCGTTACTAACGCACTACGTGAGAAAGTAATGTATGAATCTCATGCTCCACCTTATGCGGGGCATAGAGGGATTCAGTCTACCTTAAAGGGAATTGAAACATATTTCTATTGGCCTACCATGAAAGTGAACATACAAGAGTATGTTTCTAAATGTGTGGTATGCCAAAAGACAAAAGTTGATAGAGGGAAGCAACTTGGATTGCTTCAACCTTTGCCAATCCCTAATTCACCATGGGAGAGCATATCCATGGATTTTTTCTTTGGATTGCCTAAGTCTATCCATGGGAATACGGGAATATGGACGATAGTAGACAGGTTCAGTAAACAAGCTCATTTTATACCTGTCAAAAAGACTATCAAAGCCCATCAAATGGCAACCCTCTTCATTTCACAAATTTTCAAGAACCATGGCTTGCCAATGTCCAAAGTGTAGGATAGAGATCCTAGAATGACCAGTAATTTTTGGAAGGGTCTCTTTGAGAATTTAGGGACAAGGCTAAACTTCTCTTCGGCCTATCATCCACAAATGGATGGCCAAAGTGAAATAGCTAACCTAACAATTCTCGATCTACTAAAAGCCTATGTAACGGTGTCAGAAGTTTTTTGGAGCAAGGGATTGCGCATATGTACATACACATGCATGGTGCATCAAATAAAGAATTGCCCATTTTCCAGAACCAGGTGGTTACGTGGGGCCCACATGTGTACAGGCAGGACAGCATGTACATAGTTCATCGATTTTCACTATTACCAGTACCAGGGTGTTTTTTCTACAATAATGAGGAGTTGGTAGCGCGTAAAACTTCTTGAGGAAGCTATCCGCGGGCCAACGACATGAGGTAAGCAAGTGCGTCAGATGGCATCGAGTGGCGTCAGGAGGCCGAACGGGGTCAATATTTGCACGTGGATGAATACGGACACAAAGTGGTGTTTTCTTGTGAGAGTTATGCAGAAAGTTCATCATTAGGACCACTTTTTGGGGCCACTTCACGTGGTTGCGAGACGCATTATTGAAAAGAAATGACTGCCAGGTGTGCGGATGATGCAAAAAAGGTGACAACTATGCACTGCGAGGTCAGTTTTTGGCTTGTTCGGGGTCCGTTTGAGGTCATCTAAAAGGCCAAGGGTGCCCAACTAATAAATCTAAGTGTGGGAACTGAAAAAATAGAGAGAAGACCAGAAAAAACGTGGAGAAGAGAGGAGAAACAGCCGCAACTGTGTTTTTGGGGTTTTTGGAGCCTGTTTTGGCCGTAAACTGCTCATCCGAGGTCGGATTTGAGCACTTTGACATTGTAGACTGGGGTTTTGGGCCATTCCGGACGCGATGGCGCTGTCCATTTTAACAAATTCCTCCCTCTTTTTTGCTGTTTTGGCTGTGTAAGTTTCTCCGTTGAGTGAAGCTTCTTCTCCAATTTGTGATTGTATCTGGTATCTTTTACCCATATTGTGTGAGCTGTTTGCCCCATTGGTGTTGGGCCAAGCTCATTTGTATCTAATTATCAGAAGTTCTCCTCTTTTGAGCTGAGTTTTTTGGGTGTGTGTGTGTGTGTGTGTGTGTGTGTGTGTGTGTGTGTGTGTGTGTGTGTGTGGAGTGGGCAAGTGGATAGTTTCTCTCCTCTCACTCCATAGGTGTGTTCCCTGTCTCGGCCAGGTGGATTGTGTAAGCCGAGTGGTGCCCCATAGTGTGTGTGTGTGTGTGTATCTTCCCAAGAGTGTGTGTTGGGTCCTTATAGAGGCGTTCTGTGTGTTTTCATCCCGCTCACATTCTTATGGTGCCCCCACGGAGGATCTTCTTCGAGTACCTTCTGCTTCGAGATTCGGGATTACAGGTTGCAGACTACAAGTTACAGGTTACAGGTTACAGGGACAGGTACAGGTACAGGTGATTCACACAGGTATAGGTAGCTGGAGTACAGTGATATACTAGCAATGGTGTCACTTGCAGTTGTTGTGGGTATGCATCATTTAGCACCTGTTTGAGTGCATTGTCTACTGGATTGTACGTTACTTGTGGAAACTGCTATTGTACGCCTTTGTGGAGCGATACTTGGTTTTATTTGGTAGTCCCAACCATTTTTGAGACTTGGTCCGGAAGATAGTCATTTCTGAGACTTGACTATACGTGATTTGCATTAGCCTTCGTGTGAAGGTCGATAGCGTGAGGTTTTATTGAGCTGGGGGATTCTCAAATGTGGAGATCCTTTTGGTGATACAGGTAGCTGGAGCACCCTTTTTGTGACCTCGCCATAGGCTATGTACTAGTGAGTCCTACTTGATGCTCGGGTTCTATTGTTGACGGTTTATGCATACATATACAGTCTATATTTTGGGTTCCTACTGCTCTATTTCTGGGGAAACTCTGCCAAAATTTTTCCAAGTTATGATGGCTGGTTTTTTGGTCTTTTGAGCCATTTATGCTATTATGCTGATGAAATTTTGGCAAAATCAAAGGTTAAGTCAGGTGTGCCTTCTTGGGAGTTTCATGGTTGGCTTTAATGGATGATCAAAATGGCCCTCAATTCACTCCATTTCATTTAACTCAAAGAATCCAGATAAATGTTCATGTGTTCAGGAAGATTTTTTTCCAGCAGCGCATAGTCTTTATGTTTGGGCCAAGAAGATTACGAGAGATCTTGGAATGTCCTTTGCCTCTTATAATTCCGATGATCAACTATGAAAACTCATTTGATGTGCATGTGTTTGTCCTTATCTAAAGTTGAGCTCCATTGAAGTTTCTGGGGATTGGGTAGTCAAAAGTTTTGGGTTCTTGCATGTGTGTTCAATGGGGTTCTCAAAGCATTGAAACTTGGGTAGACATGGCTTTCTCTTATCCGGAATTTCATGGAAGAAGTGGTGAAGATGAAGAAGACTTTCTGGAGCAAGTCGAGGTGGCATGCATAAGCAACAATATGTGTGATGAGGAGAAGATTTTGAGGCTATTTGGATTGCTTTTGAAAGATGAGGCCCGTGTTTGGTTCATGGATTTGGAAGCTAAAGAAGCAGTGGCTTCTTCTTATGGTGAGTCTTGACAAGTTTATAGAAGCTTTTTTAGAGCGTTTCCAGGTTTTTGAAGATGCAAATGCAGTATGGAATGAGCTCAATGCTCTTAAGCAAGGTTCTTGTCAAGGTGTTGATGCCTATGTACAAGGTTTTACAGATTTATGGACTCGTTGGTGTGTTGCTCTTAAGGATGAGACCCCCCCTTGTTCATTGAAGAAAAGTTCTTTTGTTGATGGTTTGTCACCTTGGTTGCGGTTCGAGGTTAAGTGAAGACACCCGAGTCTTTTGAAGATGCGGTATGCATTGCAAAGCACAAGGAATGGAAGTTTAAGCGTCTTGAGGAACATGGTATCAGTACAGGTATGCATGTGCAAGATGGATTTGGCATGGAAGATGAAGTTAATCCTAAGCAGGTGAAAAGTAGCCTATCCTATGATGTTCTCGTTTCTTCCCAAGGTCTATTGTGAAGCGTAAAGATGATTTGCAGGTTGACAGATTTATGGAAGAGCCTAAAGAGGTGAGTAATGCTTTGGATACAGGATTGAAAATTCTTGAAGAGGATGCATTGGCTACTTGTGTACCTTGTGATTATGGGTGTGAGTGTGAGGTTGAGGTTATTGATGATGAGCACGTATCTTTGGATACTAGTTCCTTGGAAATTAGGGAAGAGGGCAAGGTTGAGAGCCATTTTGTGGATTTGTTGGATGTGGAGCCTGTGTTGAAGCCATATTTTGATGTATGTGCAGTGATTGAACCGATTTGTGAGCATGATTGTGGTTTAGAGCAGGGATCTGTATTCTTGGAGACTGATGAACCCATGCTAGAAGCTATGGATAGTGGTGCTAGCCATGATTATGATGTGGATAAAGTTATGTGTGATGATGAGTATGCTTATGATGATGAGAAGGGGTTTGGCATATATGAGTCCAATCTCAGCTATGTGGATGCCTATGCTAGGGATATGTGTGCTGCGGGGATACTTTTATGCTTTGGATATCAACAACTTTACCTTCACACAATGATTTTAGCTACTTGGGTGCATGATTTGCAGATTGTTGCTATGGCTGGTGAAGCCAAGATGCCAGGTGATGAGTCACTTGAGTTGTCTCTATCGGTTGGGTTGAATGTGGCATGCAATATTTATGCTTTTGGAACTCTAGAGAGGGTGGATGTGTTAGTTGGATATGCCTATGGTGCATTTTGGTTGATTGTTGACAAATGTAGGTGTGGTGTTATGATGCTTCTTGTGAATCAGGCGATATGCCTTTGGCCTTTTGATCCAGGTGGAATGAGCATCTACTAGTGCTGCTGCTGAGCATGAATGCTCTAGCAGGCTAGGGGGTGGGCAAATTATGTCAGGAGTTTTTTGGAGCAAGGAATTGCGCATATGTACATACACATGCATGGTGCATCAAATAAAGAATTGCCCATTTTCCAGAGCCAGGTGGTTACGTGGGGCCCACATGTGTACAAGTAGGACAGCATGTACATAGTTCATCGATTTTCACTATTACCAGTACCACTGTGTTTTTTCTACAATAATGAGGAGTTGATAGCGCGTAAAACTTCTTGAGGAAGCTATCTGCGGGCCGACGACATGAGGTAAGCAGGTGCGTCAGATGGCATCGAGTGGCGTCAGGAGGCCGAACGGGGTCAATATTTGCACGTGGATGAATACGGACACAAAGTGGTGTTTTCTTGTGAGAGTTATGCAGAAAGTTCATCATTAGGACCAATGTTTGGGGCCACTTCACGTGGTTGTGAGACGCATTATTGAAAAGAAATGAGTGCCAGGTGTGCGGATGATGCAAAAAAGGTGACAACTATGCACTGCGAGGTCAGTTTTTGGCCTGTTCGGGGTCCGTTTGAGGTCATCTAAAAGGCCAAGGGTGCCCAACTAATAAATCTAAGTGTGGAAACTGAAAAAACAGAGAGAAGACCAGAAAAAACGTGGAGAAGAGAGGAGGAACAGCCGCAAGTGTGTTTTTGCTGTTTTTAGAGCCTATTTTGGTCGTAAACTGCTCATCCGAGGTCGGATTTGAGCACTTTGACATTGTAGACTGGGGTTTTGGGCCGTTCCGGACGCGATGGCGCTGCCCATTTTACCAAATTCCTCCCTCTTTTTTTGTTGTTTTGGCTGTGTAAGTTTCTCCGGTGAGTGAATCTTCTTCTCCAATTTGTGATTGTATCTGGTATCTTTTACCCATATTGTGTGAGCTATTTGCCCCATTGGTGTTGGGCGAAGCTCATTTGTATCTAATTATCAGAAGTTCTCCTCTTTTGAGCTGAGTTTTTGGGGGTGTGTGTGTGTGTGTGTGTGTGTGTGTGTGTGTGTGTGTGGAGTGGGCAAGTGGATAGTTTCTCTCCTCTCACTCCATAGGTGTGTTCCCTGTCTCGGCCAGGTGGATTGTGTAAGCCGAGTGGTGCCCCATAGTGTGTGTGTGTGTGTGTGTGTATCTTCCCAAGAGTGTGTGTCGGGTCCTTATAGAGGCGTTCTGTGTGTTTTCATCCCGCTCACAACGGAAGTAGATCGAAGATCCCAATGGGAGAAGTACTTACCCTTAGTGGAGTATGCTTACAATAACACTGTACATACTTCCACGGGAAAAGCACCTTTCGAGGTAATTGAGGGGAGATCAAAAAGTCCCTTGCTACTTAAGGTACATGGGAAGATCTTCACTGCAAATGAGTATAGCCGAGACCTACAAGAATATTTTCAAAAGATTAAGGATGCTATCTCTATCTCACAGCAAAGGCAAAAGGCTACTGCTGACAAGCACAGAAGAGCCCAAGCCTTTAAAGAAAATGATTGGGTCTTATTAAAGTTTCCCAAGGCTCGATTAAGGCACACGACGGGCAAGAATCCTACGGGACACCAAAAGTACTATGCTAAACTAGCAAAAAGGTACTATGGTCCCTTCCAGATTCTTAAGCCAATCAATGAGATGGCCTATCAACTCAAGTTGCCCAATCATTGGCTCATACACAATGCTTTCCATGTGAGCCTATTAAAGCCTTACAAAGGAGAGCCACCTCAAGAATCAACTATTGAAGACCCACCGGAGATCGAGGACCAAGAGGAGGTGCTGCAGCCCAAGTCCATTCTCCGACATGAAGACAAGGTATTAAGAGGCGGTAAGACTATCCGACGATATCTTATTAAGTTTAAGAATTATCCTTTTGAAGATGCTAGATGGATGCAAGGCATACAATTAAAGGATAACCTAAACCTTGTCAATGCTTACAATGCTTCCCAAGAGTAAGCAAATGTACAAAATGTTAAAAATGAACAAAGTTTTTGTCTTATAAGACTCTCTTTTTCTTTATTGTGCACAAAAATGAAGTAGTATGCATGCTTATATCAAGTTTACGGAGACGACGTCTCCCAAACACCAAGTAGAGCTTGTCACTCTACTATGGAAGACTGATAGGACTAATGTGCAGACATGCTTGCGGCAGCCTCAAGCTATCAAGTGCCAAATGGACTAGTCATCCATTGTGGAATGATGTCGTAGGGTAACATAGGGATCCTCTACCCGCTAAGAAAAGGACTCATGAATATGCTTTATCTTCTCTACACCATAGTCGAGGACGACTATGATTTCAAGAGAGAGGTAATGTCATAATAATCAATATCTAAATCTCCTAAATGATTTTCTCATATTAAACTAATCATTTAATGTGGGGAAGTGCCAGGGGAGAAAAAGCTAGAATATTGGTTAAGCTAGCAGACTGGCCACAATAGGGATCCAAAGGAGGGAAAATAGCGATCCAAAGGGGGGGCCATCTACAAAAGAGCCATGTGCAACAATGGGCTAAAAAGATCCTAAGGTTCAGCCCATTAAAACTTCCAAAATGCTAAGGTTCCAAAATTCAAAGGTTGTGTCCAAAGGTCAACCTTAAGGGAATTGGATGCTTTGTGTGTGACCCAAAAAGTCTTTACAAATCCCTACATAGGAGGGGGCGAGCCTTGGGAGTAGGGGATGAGAGAGAAAGTCACACACACACACAAGCTCCCTTTACACAAAGGGAATGAGGGACACATGTCAGCTCCCTAGCCCAAATGCCCACAAGATGTAACCAATTCCTATTGGATGGCCTTGGAGGTGGACCAATGAGAATTAGGCTAGAGTAAATCTAGTTTAATTAATTTAAAAACACTTAATAAAAGAACCAATGAGAATTAAGTCCTCTAGAAGACTATTGGACAGTCTCCCAAGTGGTCCAATGAGCATTCAGCAGCCTAATGGCTTGCCTAATTCCTATTGGCCAGGAGGCAAAGGGGTCCAATGAGAGTTTATATGAATTATTAAATTACCTTAAGCTCTCACAAAAGGGGAAAGGGGGACACATGTCATAAGGCTATCACTTATGCTGCTTAATAGTCATTCGCTAGTCCTGGGGAGGTCCAATAGGGAGATAGCAAGAGCAAATAGCAAGAGGGCTCGCTCAAGAGAGAGAGGGGGCTGATTTTTGCAAGGCATTATCACACACACACTCACAGAATCTCATGTGTGAAGAAAGAGAAGACTATCTCTTCCCAAGCTTTAATAGAGAGCTCATCACCTACTCCAAGCTTGTGAAATAGAAGCCTACATCGACACACTCTTGGCATGTGGATGCAAATCCAACCAAGAGCCAAGCTTCAACGCATGCTCATCTCCTCTACCAAGCTAATTACTAAGCTAAGCTATGCTAATATGAGTGATTATGTGAGGAGATGTACATCTTTCTCGTAAGATACTCCTTCTTCCTCTCAATCTACTCTCATACCATGCTAGCTCTCACCATCTTCGAAGGTGTGTGAGGTCTTGGGTCTGAGAATGGGGATAATTGATGTTGTGTTTGCGAAGTGTTTTGCTTAGTGCATGAAGCTTTCATCTTCATTGCACTAGCTAGTCTTGAAGGACCACAAAGAATTGTATTGTACAATGTCTGTCTTGATGGGAGAAACCATAATACAAAGCCTTTTGGAGGGGGGACCGGCTCCATGCGAATCCGGTCCTCAACTGTTGTCAATAGCTTAATTTCTCTCTCTTTTGAAAGTATTGTTCATGCTATCTAACTAGGTGTTATGCTTTTTGTTGATCTCTCCACCCAAGCACTCTTGTAATTCTCATTAGGAATCTATGCTAATGAAATGCCCACTATGTTCATGCTAATTTTCGCTACACACAAGTTTTTAGGCCATTAAATGTTACATTGATTCTGCTTGCCCTTTTCTTGTGATCGACCACGAACAACGAGAGAATTGCTAGTACCACGAGAAGTATCAAGATTCATCCTACTAACCTCTTCAGTAAGCAAACTGCCCTCAACATTAGCACATGTTAACCCATCAGGAGGTGTTGGGGTACTTATGGCTGTGTGAAAAGTATCCCAACTTTTTGGCAACATAGCTAGCAAGAACATTGCTTTGACTGAATTGTCGAAATTGACTCTCTGCACAGAAAGCTGACTAAAAATTGTGTTGAACTCATTGAGATGGGTGCACATGGGTGTGCCCTCATCCATCTTCAAATCAACTAACTTTTTCAGCCAATAAATCTGTGATGCTGCACTTTGCTTCTCATACAGGTCACATAACTTCTTCCACAGCTCATAGCTGGTCTTTTCCATGTACACATTGAAGTACACATTCTTTGACAAAGTCATCATGATGGTGGACCTGGCAAGGTCACCCAACTCCTCCTAATCATACTCATCCATATCCTCAGGCTTTATCCCCTTCATCTTTATCGGTCGGATCTGCTTCTTCTGTACTAAGACATTGTAAATTTGTTCCTTCCAAAATTGGAAGTTAGTGCCATCTAACTTCTCAGTTGAACAAAGAGTTCTCCGATGATGAAGCCATCACTCGATAAGGAATAAAAGTGATAGATCCGCTGCACTAAAGAAGATGATAGAAAACTTGAAAATTTTTGGCAAAGTCTCTCCTGCAAAACTGACTTCTAAACCCAAAACAAATGTGTACAATGACTGAAACGCTGATTAAAGTGGCTAAACTGGCTAGATAGAATCTCAAAAAACTGTCACTGTTAGTGTCTCCAACCCTAGAAGAGTGTCTCTGACCAATTGAACATTTTCAAACGCATACGCATAAAGATGACAACAATGCCAACAATGGCGGGTCAGCAGATGCACACCAATATTGCACTAACTGCATAAACATATATCCTATGTTGATGCCAAAACTATGGGGACGTTGGGGGCTTGCTCCAAAACCTGTATCACCGAAAGGATATCCACATTTGAGAGTTCCCCAGCTCAATAAAACCTTACCACGACCCTCAACAATAGGCTTTGCATATTTCCATCACAATACATAAACAGTATAAGATCTTACATCAACCACAAAAATCCTTTTCTATAACTGCTACGGTGGTTTGTCTGATTTAATAGACCCTCAAGATCTTACATCAAATATGCATGTGATAGAGATTGCAGAAAGAGTCTGCAATGAAAACTTGTACGCAGAAGACCGACGAATGTAGACCCCCCTACTAGTATCTGAACTGAATATCTCTCAAACCGTGCAAAATTTGCAGAAACTTTCTTCTGCAAAGTTGTAGACCACACAAAAACGGATGGTTCACACGGGAATGTACATGAAGTAAGCTGTTTTTACATGTCAAAATAGATTTGTAAAAATGTGCAGCTTGTACTTCACGACCTACATGCAGTCTGAGTGACGTATCTCAGAAAATTGGTGAAGATTTTGAGAAAACTTTCTTCTGCAAAGTTGAAGAGGACAAAACATCGGTTAGGAGGCTAGGAATTGTGGGAATTGGTTTGAATGAAGACGTTTTGGTAGGCCAAAACAGATCTACAAAACGTGCTACATTTTTTGTTGCTTCTCAACCTGCCTTGCTTCCAATCCCTGAGCTCAGATACTAGGTGAAGTGCGCGTGCGAGAGCGTGTGTGTGTGTGCAACAATGGAGAAGAGAGAAGAAGAGAGAAGAAACAGGTTTGGGTGGACTCCAAACACAATAGTGTTAGGGTTATAATTCCTTATTCTTTTATGTAGAATGAATGGTCACTCTTATTTCTCGGTTAGTCTTCGGCGGCCCAGCACTTAGGTGCAGCATATTGGGCTTTACCACCCAATAGAACCAACCTTAGACTTTGTATTTTTCCATCTATTTATTAAAAGTCATAAACTTACCCTTTAATTTAATTATCGCGGATGCAAGAGCTTTGCACAAACCTTTGAGGCTTCATGAAGCTAGCCCGAGCTACAACTTATCTACTAATCTAGGACCTGCTCAATTAGGATGGGATTTGGTAAAAATTAAAACTCGTCCTTGGGCTTTAAAACTTCATCTTTGTGCAAAACCTTAGCACGGTGCTTTGAAGGTGCCATCAATGTTACCATATATGTGGTGATGATGTGTGTGAACACACTTAGGACTGTCGGGTATTTTTCCCTCACTAGGAGATTTTTTCCCCCGAGCTTTGTATATATGTCCATTACTCTAGGGCTAACTTATCTTTCCATTGTGTGCAAGCAATATACTCTCCATTGTGTGCCTTGAGATTTTTCATCTTCTTCAAGCTGTGTATGCTTCCCTACAACCCTAATTCCAACAGCTAGTATTAGTGCAGGTTGCGTCCTCCCGAGCATAGTCGCTAGTGTGTCAGTGCAATTTCTTGTAGAAGAGGTCTCTTATAGGCATCTTTGGGTTGTGTTGTATAACACATGTTGATACTACTTTGTTTTTCCTCTTTTTGAGCAGTTTTCACATAAGGTGCAATCACTTGCTATGTCTAACAACAACACAAATGCTTTCAAGATGTTTGCTTCTAAGGATAAATAGGATGGGGGCAACTACCCAACGTGGGCTTACATGATGATACAGATTCTTATGTCAAAGGGTGTATGGAATGTTGTGCAAAAAATTGATGTGAGTTTTCCTTCTTGGATACAAGCTATGTTGAGGATTTTGGAGGTTCTAGCGGCACGTCTATTGCTGCTACAATTGTTTTGCCTATGGCTAAGTAGGCTTAATAAGATGTTAGAGATGCACGGGATCATGCATTGATTGCATTATCTATGAATTGTACTATTACTCATCACATTTTCTCATCTAAATTAGCAAAACAGGCTTGGGATATTCTAGCTGGTCTTTATGCAAGTCGCAAAATGAGGCTAAAATTGCATTGCTACGTAAAGAGCTGGAGTCAAAGATTATGCAAGAGGAAGATGACATGGATGCTTTTCTTGCTAGTATCAAGGATATTAATGTGCAACTCATTTTTGTGTGAAGTCATTTTTTATAATTCACGTGTGCAGACTGTTGTTGATGCATTGCCAGATTCTTACCAGTTTTGCTAGTACTTGGAGATTTATGACCCAAGGAAACCCTCAAGATGTCAAGTTTGATGCAATATACACATTGGTATTATAAGAGTCAATTTTAAGAAAGAAAAAGGCTAAACAGTGTGCAATCGAATATGCTTCTTTTGATGCTCAAAGAAAAGGTGGTTATAGTAATGTAGCTACTTCTCATGGTTCTTTGGTGAGTAGAAAATCACTTGTTCCTAATGCTTTTGCTAGCAGCACATCGTCTAGGAGTTCTAGCAAAAAAAAGAAAAAAGAAGATGTGTTTCCATTCTTTCAAGGCTCATGATCACTGGATAAAGCAGTGTCCTAAATTGAAGGCAAAAGAGGCCAAGAAGAAAGAGGCTGGTTCCACTACCAGTTCAACTATTGTAGAATCTTTTGTGAAAGGAGATTGCGATTCCGATGTGGATATAGAGTGGGCACTTAATGTAGAGTGCATTTATGATCCTTTTGTCCATGATGATGTATGTCAGTTGTTGTAGATTCACATGTGTGGTACTTTGATAGTGGTGCAACAAAGCACATTACTTCACATTGTGACTTGTTTACCTCTCTCGAGTCTATCCCTCATGGGAATACGGTCACTTGTGCCAACAATGCCTCTTACCCGATCAAGGGAGTTGAAAATATTGTACTCACTGCTACAAATGGCAGTTCTTTCACACTTTTTGATGTAATTTATGTACCTAGGATTAAAAATAACCTTTTGTCTATATCTGCACTTGCTAGAATTGGCCTTTTTGTCAAATTTGTGAATGATAGATGTATTGTTCATGATCTCATTTTTGGTTTGAAATTGCTGCATCTAGCATATTTTTTTTGGTGGGCTATATAAGCTCACTTTGTATGACAAGTGTGGGCAAAATTTTGCAAATGGAGCTATAGATTCAAAGGCCTTTTTAGATGCAAAACTTTGCCATGCATGTTTTGGGCATTTAAATTTTGGCAGTTTGCTTGATTTGTAGAAATCAAATATGGTTGCTTCTTTGGCGCCTCTTGAGGCACCTTAGAAGCATGTTTGTGAAGGCCGTATTTTGGGTAAGACGAAACATTCAAAGTTTCCAAGGGATGGTTCAATAAAAGCTACATGCATATTGCAACTTGTGTATAGTGTTGTTTGTGGGCCTATGTAAACTCCATCCTTTGGAATTACCTATACTTCATTACTTTCATTGATGATTACTCCATGCATGCATGGGTGTATCCGCTTAAAGCTAAGGCAAAAGTGTTCATGTGCTTCAGGCAATTTTTAGATATGGCGGAAATGCCCCTAAATGTACTATGGGCACCCTCCGTTCAAATCGCCAAGGGGCAGGGGGGGCGTAATATAAGTCTCATGCGTTTAATGCATTTTCTATCTAATTATGGGCTAAAACACCAATGTGAAGTTCCATATACACCTCAACAAAATGGTGTTGCTGAAAGACAAAACAGGTCACTTACAAAGATGGCACGACGTGTCCATATGAAGAGATGGTTGAGTGCATATTGATACATATGTGTTTTTCTTTTGCTTAATTTTCCTTTTGCATATTTTTCCTTTAGTATTTTCTTCTCTTTAGAGTGTCCTTGCACTATATAAGTAGTAAATATATATTTTTTCAAGCCATTAGGAGAGCTATATATGTTTTATTTGTCAAAAAAATTACATATTAAAAGTTTTAGAAATAGTCATTGAATGCGTGTGATATACACAACTTCTATGTAGTGACCCCCCGTGCATACTATATATAATTAAAAATTCATAAAAATGTCATTTTTTGATCGGTTTTTTTTATTTGGTCAAGATTTTTGAGTGGAAATTAAAGCTTAGAATGATGCTTAGGAAACAAGTGCCAATCCACCTTGTACCTACCAAAACCCTCAACAATTAGCTCCTCCCTAGCATGTTGAGCTTTGATTATTCCAAGGATACTAGTGTGGTGGAACACCCAATTTAACACATTAAAATCCTCTATCAACCTCAAAAGCACACAACCACCAAATTTTCTTCTCTGATTGCGCACTAAAATCTTTAGGGGTTTTTTTCCTCTATGGTATGAAAGATCTATTCATGAGGGTTATTGATACCCTTCACAATTTGACTTTCATCTAATTTTATCACAAAAAATGTTTTCTCATTCACCTACGTTGAAGATCATAGAATTTTATCATTGCCCTCTACAAAGTTCTCAAGTCAAAGAATAGATTGTTAAAAGAGTTGAACTTGAGATCTTTCTTCTTACCAAGACATATGTCATTGATGTTAAAAGGCTCTCCAAAAATCTTCATGACCTTAGAATTAATTCTGAGTCTGGCTTGTTGAACAATTCATGGATTTGATAGCAAGGACCCCTTCACCCTTGATTGCTTTAGGTTTTTATTGATGAGCTTAAATAGATTTTGATAACTTGCCCTATTGATTCCAACTTTGTTCATAATGCCTTGAACTTCATCTTTGTCAAAGTAGAACTTTGCAAAAGTCCATTGGTGCATTTTTGCGTGTCAATCCTAAATCTTCTTTTATCCAATAGGTTGCTAGTAACACCAGGTGGAATCACTTCACAAAAATGATTGTAATGCACCTATCATGTTTCCTTGTGGATAGTCTGGTTGAACTAAGGACATGAGGGAAACACAAAAAAAGACTATAGCACCCAAAGATACCAACTTGCAAGACAAAGATGTCAATTTTTAAAAAAAATCATTTTTACCTCTATGCTTTGAGTCTTTTGCTACCACAGCCTCTACCTCCTCGCTTGAGACTCTCAACATTCTTCAACTTCCTTTGTCTTTGTCTAAGCCAATCTTTTTCCTCTTTCTTCTAACTTTATTTAACAGTGATCGGAGGTTCTTTACCTTCTCCTTGCTTTCTTGACGATAATGATTATCAGAATCCTTCAACTATAGTAGCAAATGGTTTTCCAGCTTAAGAATGTCTCTCTCTGCTGCAAGGTTTTGTGTCTAGCCTAACAGCCCTTTCATACCATTTCCTACAAATCTCATCAATGAAGAGCAATTGAAAAATGGTGGGGTGCATTTGGTGATGGGGTCTATGGGATACAATCTACCATCCATCCATATGTCAATGTGCTTCTTTTCCTCTAATCTCAATACTTCTATATAGAAAAGAGGAGTTTCACAAAGTCTATTCCTTTTTTAGAGAGGGGAATATTTATTTTACAACTCAACATGGAGATGATAGATACCTCTCCTAGTAGGATTCATGGTCAGAGCTTAGATATGGGAAAGATGATGAGTTGGATATGGTGCAAAGAAAGCTTTAAAGAAAGGACACAATGAGTAGAAGGAAATTTAAAATATGTACCAAAAGAGAAAAACGGTGTATTGGGAAGGATAAATTTTGGGAAAGGGACACATTCCCAAGATATTTGAAAACGACACTACATGTAAGACCCCAAAAAGTGACATCCTAAGCACCCAATAAAAAGATCGAGTTTGCCCCCCAATTTTGGGTCGTAAAATTTCTTGTCTACATTTTAAAAATGAAAAGTATTTTCGCTCTCTACCATTTGTTGTAAGAAAAATTTGAGAAAAATAACTCAAAAAAGTGATAGAAAACTTGGGGAAACCTTTCTCTTTTGCATATGTATAAGCAAGGTATTGTAGCACATAGTCTAGCCTTGACTAGTTGCAGCTTGCACCGTAGGTAGCTGCACACAACGTCATAGCTACCATACCTCAAACCAAGATGAAGAGAGGTCAATATGCAGAGCTAAGCACCCACTTTCATCAGCTCATGGAGGAGAGACACACTCACAACTCACCACAGGCATCTCCACATCAAAACCCCCACTCTTCCTAGCAGGCTATAATAAGGAGCTTCATGCTCTCTGCTGAAACTCCCACATCACTCACTTATTGATAAAATTTTAGTTTTTTTTCATATTTTTAAAGCACTTACTCACATTTTTAAGTCTCGATACTTCATATAGAAATACGGCAAAACTATGTACCCTACACAATTGGTCGACATGCATAGAGACAGCAAGCACACACCACCTTTGTACACGCATGCTTTATTTACATAGGAGGGTCCCAAAATCACAACAAAACACTTCTTAACTTTGGGACAGATCGCATCATTCCTCAAAACCACATCACAACGCTTTAAATTACCATTAATTTTCACGCACAATTGGAAAGTGGACTAGATGTATAATTGCATGGCATCAATCTCTATTCATCACCTTGCAAGTTGTAATCGATTGACTTGGTAAGTTTTCTAGAGCATAGCTCCCATGAGACCTACATCTTAGGGGTCTCTCCTATGAGGCAGTGAAGGGTATATCTCTCACTCTCTCTCTCTTTTATAACCTAGATTGGCTACACTAATTCACCATTAAATAACATGTCTAGAGTTGATCTTTGAGTTAGAATGTTCGTTCTCTCTCTTCTAAGTATGGTAGATCATTTATCCCAGTTCTTGGGCTGATTTTTCATCTATGAAGGTTCCCCCCCTCTCTCTCCGATGAGTGGTAGATTGGTTATCTCAATTCCCTACAGAGCATGAGGTCATGAGTTGAAGACTCTTTCTTGAGATCTTCTCCTCCTCCTCACTCTCTCTTTGTCAACAAACCCTACTTAAACCTCCTTCCATGATTCTTCTTGCATACGAAGAGATAATGGCATTGTCCCTCTGAGAAGACAGTGCTCTCACCTCCTTGAAGAAGAAGTGAACAGTAGAGAAGCTCCCTCCTTCCTTGCCTTCAGGTAATCTCTTTAATCGAGGTCACTCAAACATTTGTACATATAGCTTACTATCTTAGAAGCGTTCTGCTTGATTGCATGATTAGTTAGAGTTTTGTTGATGATGGATTTTCTATCAAAGCATGTAATGGAATATGACTATGACATGGATAGTAACAAAATTTAAATAACCATAGTGAACATTTCCTTTAAGAGGGTTCTTTAAGGAGCATAAGAAGAGTACTTGATTAAAAGTAGCAAAATGAACATTATACCTAATTAGCTTGGCATGAACAATACTTGTAAAAGAGAGAGAGAGAAAGGGTTAGAGAAATTGACAACAGTTGAGGATTGGATTTACTTGGAGCCGGTCCCCCCTCCAAAAGGATTTTGTATTATAAATTCTCCCATGTAGAGAGACTTGGTACAATAAAATGATTTGTGTTCCTTGATACCTCGTTGGTGCAATGAAGATGGAAAGATTCATGCACCAAGATTATGCCCTTAACTATCTTACCAAAGCATTTACTTGTCCCCGGCCTCAGTCCCAAGACCTCAAACACCTTCGAAGGTGGAGAGAGCTAGCAGGGAATGAGGGTAGGGTAGAGGAAGAATAAGTAACATATGAGAAATACATAGACTCCTCACTTGATTTTACTCTTGTTGCTTAGCATAGTAATGGAGATGAAGGAGAGGGCAAGCATGCACTTTGGAGCATGGCTCTTGGTTGGATTTGCATTCCATAGCCAAGAGCTGTTGGTGTAAGCTCTCAACTTCTCAAGCTTGGAGAAGGAGATGGTGTTTTTGCACAACACACTATGAGAATGAGTGCGTGTGTGAGTGAATGAGAAAGGGTATATGGGCAAGCACACCCCCTCCTAGCTTGGGTCGACCCCCTCTTCTAGCTCTTCCTTGATGGTGATTGGACCTTCTCCAGCCTGGCCAATCACATGCTTTGTGCATATCAAGCAACAAGGGAAGCATTAGATCAAGTGTCCTTGGTACCCCTTTGAGAGAGAGGGATTGAATAATGCTTAAACAATTAATTAAATAAACTAAATTCTCGTTGGACCCCTTTAGAGGTCAACCAATAGGCTTTAGGCACTACATGAGGGCATCATGTGTAGGTGCTTGACATGTGTCCTTGTTGCCTCTTAGGTCTTGGGCTACACCTCACCCCTTAAGCACCTTAGTCATGAAGCCCCTCAAGCACCTTAGTCAAGCAAGCACGACAAGCACCTAAAGCTTGGGCTGGGTTCCCACCTCAAGCTCAACCCTAGCTTGCCTAAGGTCTTAGGTCTAAGGACTTTTAACACTAATATTTGGAGGTCCTTAATGAAGCTAACCCTAAGGTCTTTCAAGCTCTATTAGCTAGCATTTGTCTTTGACAGACCATCTCTCATTTGGACCCATTGACTTCGGTCCCGTGCTAAGATAGATCCATAAGCACATGTCTATATTCTAACTCTTGTTCCTGTTTATTCTCCCACATTAAATGATCAATTTAATATGAGAAAATCATTTGGGTTAGTTAGATATTAGATTTTAAGGCAAAGCAGGAACAATGAGAGATTCCATTTTTTATCTTTTTAGGTCTCTTTCTTTATAGGTACTAGAAAGGCTCAATATCACAAAGTTATAATTATGTATGGAGTGGCAATTTTCTTTATTAACAAACCATTGCATTTTCTCCTGCCAAGAGTACCACATTTTTGAAGGGTCTCTCTTCATGATGCCATCACCCTTCTCGAGCAAGGGTTGTTGCGACACTCAGATGTGGAAAATGTATGCAGACCGATTCTTGCCACCTTTGCTTTGTAGAGTTTTATTTTGTGGCTTCTCTGAATCCTTGAGGCAATTCCATACCGGGCCTTGCTCCTCTCACAGACATCGCATCAAGTGAGGAGTCCCCTTGAAGAATCAAGGCTAGCCTCTACTCCTTTTGCTTTTGCAAAATCTCAAGGCTTAACTGGGTAAGCTTCATTAAACAAAGTGAGATTGAATTCTCAGAGAAAGAAAAATAGTTACACCTAAGTCGTGAAGTCTTACCTCCAACTAAATTATGTATCAGTCTTCGTAATATTGCTCAAATTCTGGTTAGAGTAGACTGGATGTAGCCATTGTTCCGTTTGTGTCATTTTGAAGCGATTCATCCAAGTGTGATTCTATACACACATTTTCATTCAACTATTGGATAATTTACAATTACCACCGGAAGTGCCTATGTGTGCATTGTGATGGCCTTGTTTTGTATTTGTAAGGTTTTAGAGCGCCTTCGCCAGGTGAGTTTCAAAACTCACACCATATTTCAAGATTATACAAAGTCAAAGTTTCAAATTTCAATGGAAACTTCGCATAATTTTCCAAGATTTTGCTAAAAATGCAAAAGTTTGTGAAACTCACAAGGTGTCCCTACATTTCCTCTTTCACTCTATTTAGTGAGTGTGAGTTTTGAAACTCAACGGTGGGAAAGCCTTGTTAGGAACTTACCCTCGAACCACTCTTTGGTAGCAAACGAGTGGCGAGTCGTGCCAGGGTCGTGGTGTTGCGCGCACCCACAGCTGCTGGTCTCTCTCTCTCTCTCTCTCTCTCTCTCTCTCACACACACACACACACACACACACCGTTGGATGCTAATCATCAAGTAGTTTATGTGTGTGAGCTATGGCGTGATCTCTCTCTCTTTCTCTCTCTCTCTCTCTCTCTCTCTCTCTCTCTCTCTCTCTCTCAGCACACACACACACATTTGGATGCTAATCATCAAGTAGTGTATGTGTGTGAGCTATGGCGTCCTCGGACACCCAACATACTGCAGATTTCACAATTTTTGGAGTTCTGAGTCGACCTTCCAAGAAAGCACCAATGCAGGAGCAGCTTCCATGTCCAGAAAGCAAGCCCCCTGTAAATGTATATAAATTCTATGTCTACAGCCGCTTATGCTGGATTGTAGCAGGAATCCTCGGTTTCTGGTCGGTAGCTTCTCTCTTGAATTTTCTTAGTGACTCCACAGAAGAGTATTCATCATCATCATCATCATCGCCGCCACTTCTGTCAGACCATCCGCCAACACCGATATTCTCATCAATGCCACATCCAGAAGTAGTGCAATATCCATCAACTGATTCTTTGCAGTCAGCAAAGGGATTGCCGGCATCTGATCTGTCGGATGATGCTTGTGATGGGAAGCATGTGTATATGCATTCGCTTCCGCCCATGTTCAACCAGGATATAATATCAGATTGTGAGCAAAATAGCCGCAAATGGATTGATGTCTGCAGTGCCACTGCTAACGGTGGCCTCGGACCCATCCTTGAAGATGAGGAAGGTTTGTTTACGCACCCACAAAATGGGATTCACTCATGGTATAACACAGAGCAGTTCATTTTAGATGTGCTCTTCCACACCAGGATGAAGAAGTACAGATGTCTGACAAGCAACTCGCTGAAAGCGGACCTTATCTATGTGCCCTTTTATGCAGGCTTGGATTTGACAAGGTACTTGTGGGATGCGAATGTATCGATAAGGGATCACTTACCGAACGCTTTGGCGGGTTGGCTGACAGAGCGGCCGGAATGGAAAGCCATGGATGGGAGGGACCATTTTCTTGTAACAGGAAAAATGAGCTGGGATTTTCGGAGGCCGATGGATGAAGAGAGTGGGTGGGGCAACAACCTCTTGGAATTGCCGGCATTGAAGAATGTGTCGGTGCTGCTCATAGAGAAGGACACAAATAGGGCATCACATGTAGAGCATGCAATACCATATCCTACCCACTTCCATCCCCATAAGGACTCTGAAGTTAATGAATGGCAGGACAGCATGAGAGCTAAGGAGAGGGTGAATCTGGTTGCATTTGCAGGTGCAAACCGGCCGGCGGACTCCCTTGGTCGGTCATCGATATGGGCGGAACTCATGGAGCAATGCCGGAGCTCTGAATTCTGCAAGCTCTTGGATTGTAATGAAGATGAGAGTGGGTGCAACTCACCGTCTGCCATAATGAAGCTTTTCCAAGAGTCTGTGTTTTGCTTGCAGCCGATCGGGCACTTGTATACACGGAGGTCCGTTTTCGACTCGATTCTATGTGGGTGCATTCCTGTGCTCTTTCATGCACATACTGTTTACACTCAATACAATTGGCACTTGCCTCAAAACTTTAGCTCATACTCTGTTTTCATTCCTGAGGAGTATATCAGGGCAAAGCTTCCGGTGATCGAGCAGTATTTGCGACGATTTCCTGCGTTGCAAGTGGAAGAGATGAGGGAGAAAGTGATAAGCTTGATACCCTCTCTCATTTATGCCCACCCTGATCATCAGCTTGAGAAGGTGAAGGATGCCTTTGATGTGGCCATGGATGCTCTACTTCTAAAAGTGAGGGCTTCTAGAAGAGAAACAAGCTTCTAATTAGTGCCACAGCAGGGCACATTAATTATTTTTTAAGACACCCTCATTCTTTTAATCCTTTTGCTACATTGTATTAATTTCTTTTCCTTAATTTTTGGTAAGAAATTTGGTATTTGTATTTCAGGGGGTAGAGCGATTTTTTTGGTGAACCCTTCAAGTCTGTACTCCGAGAATTTAAGCAATGCATGTTGTCTAAGCACCTTCTCAAACATTTTGATAGATTCAGCCCTGACTTTTATAACTCTCTGTCCACCCACCTTGGGAGGTTGACTGTATAATCACGTTCACTCACTGTGTGAGTATAACAGGAGGGGGTTTTAATTCAAAAAACTCAAGGAAATTAATAGGAATACATTCTCTGAATGAGATTTCTTAATTCATTGAAAACCTGTTGCTTTATATATTAAAAAAAAGGGTTTAATCTATTCATGCTAACATTTCAAAACAGGGTTTTTCAAATTAAAATTTCCCCAAAATGCAGTTTATGCATAAGAGTTCGTGATAGTGGGGATTGATACGGAACCAGCTTTGGAGTGAGCATTTTCCTTCTTCTTGCTTACATTTCATAGTTCGTTCCATAAGCTTTTGGGATTAATACGAAGGGAGCTTTTGAGCAAGTTTCTTTTCTTCATTTTCTCCCTCCCTCCCTCCCTCCCTCTCTCTCTCTCTCTCTCTCTCTCTCTCTTCTATATATATTTTTTATGTATATGTGTATATATATATATATATATATATATCTGTATGTATACCGCCCGAGCTACATGGATACCCACCTGTCTCATGGTTTGAGATGTGCTATTGGTCAGATTCGTACATCCTCACACCAGCTGGAAATTGAATTTGGCAGATTTAGGGGAATCCCACCTGAGAGCAGAATTTGCAAGTTATGCGGAATGGAGCCGGAGACAGAATTACACTACATATGCCATTGCACTGTATACTATGAGATACGTGGGCTATTCCATTGCCTATTCAAAGAAGGCTTTGGACCTCTAGATAGAGTCATGCAATACCAAGATCAAAGGTGCTTAGGCCTGTATCTATTGGAACTACATCGGCACAGGGATAATCTAATGAGAAGACAAAGAGCACTACAGCCTCAGAGGCAGATCACAGATTTCTTCGGATCGAGAGAAGCAGGAATGGAAGGAGAAGCAAGAGGCCAGCAGCGAGCACAAAGAAGTACCAACATTCATACCAAAGGCACCCTCATTGACGGGGCAATTGAGCTTAGGAAATCGAGACGACCACGACCGAGATGCAGAAGCACACTTCACCGGAGGAGACTACAACAAAGGATTAGAAGCATTCTAGCCAGACACCCAGAATGCTCCTAAGAAGTCTATCTAATACTTTGTATTTAGTTTTTCACATTTATTTTCACACTTTCACACTTTTCAGACATTGTAACAGATTCACCACTTTTGTATCAGTTTGGTCTCATAGGTCACTTTGGCCTTTTTGAAGACGTTAATATAACATTTCATTTCATTTCATTTCTCTCTCTCTCTCTCTCTCTCTCTCTCTCTCTCTCTCTCTCTCTCTCTCTCTCTCTCGTAAAGTTCAGCCATTTTTTAACCTAGTAGACAACACTTCACACTTTTGATCATAACTTCTTCATCTGAACTCGATTTGGGTGATCTATAGCTTCAATCGAAGAGCACGACGCTCTCTATGTATTAATGTAAAGACAAAAATTCTCGAAGTTATGGAAGGCGTTTTTGTAGCAGCATTTCTGAAGTGAACATGTTCAGGAAAGTTGACTCTCATCTCTTATTTTATATACAATGTCTCCGGCACTTGCTAGGGTTCTCCTCCAACAAGATCCACAACCATTGTGGAAAATGATGCAAAATCTCCAAAGTGTGGAGATAGCGACACAATCACTCAATGAACGACATCGAAAACCATGATCATGGCATACTTGGTATCGTTGCAAGAGACCGTCAAACAAACAAGGTAAAGACTTACGGGCACTTGCAATGGAGAATGGCACGCTAAAGGTACTTGTGGTTGAGAATGAGAATCTTAAGAGGACACTTGAGATGTAAACAACACATTTGATGCAAGTTCAAGAAGAAGTCAAGGAATGTAAACGCTCTCTTCTGGACTTGAATGCTTTGACAAAGCACATGAGTAAATTAGAGCATGACCATATATTGAAAGAGTAAAAATTTGACACCATGATCCGGGATGTATGCAACATGAAAAATGTATGCACAAACAAATCTTGGGTTGATATATGTGGTAACAATGTGGTTCCTAATTCCTCACTCATGCAAGCTATGGCTCAAACAAAGAATGTTGAGAATGTGGATGTGGAGGAGTTGAATGAACGGGAGCGACGTTCCAAGAACACTGTTATTCGTGGAATTTTCGGAGAGAAGTTAGAGGCGTCTCTTTCTCTTGCCATTGTTATTGAAGATTTCTTCAAAACCCACTTTGACATGTCCGGAGTTATGGTCTATGGAGCACATAGAGTGGGTAAGCAAGGAGCTCCTCGCTCGAGAGAACGGCCGATTGTATGCTCCATGCTGGATCAGACCAAACGAAAGATTATCATTGATAATAGTTGGATCTATTTAAGGGATACAAAATGTTTTGTATGTGAAATTGCACTATTAAACAACAAAGTATGCGTTGCAAAGCATATGAGGAAAAGATAAGAAAAACAAGGAGATCTCTCACGAAGAAAATGTGTCAAGGAGGAGGCAAATCCCTCGAGCAAATAGGAATGCGCGACCTATGAGGCCAAGTTACAATTGAAAATATGCTTTTGAAATTGTAATGGATACCCATGGTTTGCATTGATGAACTAACAAGCAAAGCCGATGTTATACTTCTTGTTGAAACTTGGGAGCATGATACACAAAGGATTAACGGCTTGGAGGATTACAAGTACATTCATTGATGTAGTCAAAGAATCTCAAGCAACGAAGAGGGCAAGGAGGGATAGCATGTATGGTTAAGAAAGGATTGAAATATTTTGTATCAATTGTGAAAGATGACAAGTACAAACGTTATGTAGGACTGAAAATTATAACACCAAAAAGAGCACCGATTTTTGTGGCCAGTTGCTACATCCCTCATCATGATTTCCCCTTTTATGCTTGCATGGATAGAGACCAACCATTTTTTTATTTAGAAGAGGACATTGCTTATTTCAAAGGCAAATGTGATATTAATGTATTTGGGGATATGAATGCTCGCACAAAAACATTGCAACATGATACTCAACAATTTGATATGCCATACATTTCAAAAGAGTTAAAGAAAGTTCACTTGTATGATCGTATTTCAATGGATGAGAAAGAGCAGGATCAATCTGGAAAGTTACTTCTACACATGTGTAATAGCACGAGTATGCTCATTGCCAATGGTGTATCTTTGTGGAGTGGAATCAATGGATTTATATGTAGAAAACATAATGGAGATAGTGCGATTGACTTTATGCTACTCTCCGAAGCCATCATGTATCGCATAAAGAGTTTTATGTTTGGCCAATGG
This sequence comes from Adiantum capillus-veneris, assembly GCF_014529385.1. Classification (NCBI taxonomy): domain Eukaryota; kingdom Viridiplantae; phylum Streptophyta; class Polypodiopsida; order Polypodiales; family Pteridaceae; genus Adiantum; species Adiantum capillus-veneris. The sequence continues at coordinate 126,228,913 of NC_140955.1, read as the reverse complement.
ACCCAGAATCAGACCATCGGACTTTATGTATTGACCTTGCAAGTGGAGAAGAAACTAAGCATGATAATCTCAGCCAAAGGAAAAAGAAATTATCACTATGTATGGATTTCAAATGGCTACCATGTACATTGAAATGGTTGAGCAAAAGTTATGATAGACAAAGCTTCAATATGACGCACCATTGGAAACTAAATGAGAAGCATTCAAGAAAGCTATTTGTTCTTTGTTGAAGAATGCTTTGCCATAAAGCATCTCCATGATATCAACAAAGATAGATAACGCAAAAGGTGGTTTGATAAAGAATGTCAAGATGCTCAAAAGTCCTTGATAAAGCTTGATGCAAATATGGACAAAGACAACTATCAAAGTCATTTGCATACATACAAGGTATTGATTCAAAAGAAGAGAAGAAGATGGGAAGTAAAGCGACAACTTTCTCAAGTCCAAGAAAAGACACGTGCATGTGGAAGATTTAGGAGAAACTTGAGAGGCAAGCAGGTTGAGAATTTTGGTAACTTGAGTCTTCTGAATATGTACACACATTGTAGACAAATATATGACCAACCAAATGCTGAAAAATATCGTTTTATGGTTCACTCCCATGTATGCCCTCTTTTTTTACTATTGAGGATGTATGCGGTGGGCTTGAAAAGTTGGCCACTCACAAAGCAGGAGATCTTCAAGGTATTCAGCCAAAGATGATCAAATGGATGGGGGATTTGATCCATGAGTGGATGTGTGATATATTCAACCTTGCACTTCAACATGGTATGCCTTATGATTGAAGTACTAATTGGGTTAAGCCTTTGCATAAAGGAGGGAATGTAAAGAGTATAAACAACTACCAGACTATAATGATTGGGTCTCTTATGGAAAAGTTGTTTGGGTGCATAATGGAGATGAAAATTGAGTGATTGAGCTGAAGAGAATGATAAGCATGCAAAAGGACAAACGGATTTTTATCGATGCCATAGTACATCATTGATCATCTTGTTACTCTTCGTGTTCTCATGAAGGAAAGTCGGTTGAAAGGCAAGCGTTTGTATTGTTGTTTTGTAGACTTTAAGAAATCCTTTGATATGATTCCACGTAACAATTTGTGGAGAAGTATGGAAGAACTCCAAGTGCCAAGTGAGTTTATACTTGTGGTTTCTCGAATCTACGAGAAGGTGATGTGTCAATTCCCCATGAAAAAAGGAATTTCAAAAAAATTTGTAAGCACTATTGGGGTTAAACAAAGATGTCCGTTGTCACCAACTCTCTTTGGTCTATGCATTGATCAATTGGAACAAATGGTACTTGACTTTATGCAAGAAGAAGGCATTAAAGAGGTCACTATTTGCAATGTGGTAATCATGCTTTTGGTGTATGCAGATGATCTAGTGCTTCTAGCACACACTTTAGAAGATGCACAAAAGCTTATGGTTGTCCTTGAGAACTTTTGCTTGCATAGTGGGCTGATTGTGAATGAATCCAAAACAAAGGTTATGCTTGTGAAAACCACCCATAAGGAGAAGCTATGCATTGTATACAACAATGAGACACTTGAAGTTGTTGAGAGCTTTAAGTACCTTGGCCTTGAGGTTCCGTCCAATCACAAGTGGCATGAATGTGCTATACGTCCTTTGGAAGCAGGAAAGAGAGCAAATTATGCATTTGAGAAAATGTGTAATGCGGGAAGCATCAAGTATTGGGTTCTCAAGAAGTACCTTTTTGATGCATTGGTGACACCGGTTCTTCTTTGGATTTGAAGTGTGGGGTGGGAGCATCTTAATGTCTACTTGGAAAGAGTTTGAGAATTTCCAAAAGTGTTTCTTACAAACTTTCTCCAATTTAAGACACAAACACCATTTATGCTCCTACTTCTTGAGTCGGGATCTCTTCCAATTGAGGTTACGGGCATGGAAAGGGTTGTGGAGTACATGATAAAGAGATGTCAAAG
>NC_140955.1:125969471-126224471 GCF_014529385.1 Adiantum capillus-veneris | reverse complement strand
TAGGGATCAAAATTTTGAAAATTTTTGACATCCTTAGAGCTGTGCGCTTTAACAAGCTCCCCCCCCCCCCCCCCCCCGGTTTCTATCCCTCTCTCTCTCAACTCAAGTGGGCACATTTGAGTTGTGGGGGGGGGGGGGGGGGGGGGGGGAGAGAGAGAGAGAGAGAGAGAGAGAGAGAGAGAGAGAGAGAGAAATAGCAGAGCATAGTTGTCCATGTGTTTTGTCTGCTATCTATCCTTGCTTTACCACTTGTAGCCCACATAGACAATATGTCTTTTTGTTGACGAACATGGTGTTGAAAATCATTCGAGTGAAAAACTTCCACTACAATGCTCGTCTTAGCTTACAAGGCTTTCCTACGATTCCTTTTGAAAAGGAACACAAACTAAAATAGGGTAAAAATCTCGATATACGAGCTTCTCTATGCGTTTTGAAACTTTGGCTTGAACGATAAAAGTTATAGAAGTTTTGGAATCATTTGCAAGAGCTGACCATTAGAGCAGGTTTCTTCTCCAAAAGTGGTGCATGAAAAGCATACTACTACACAATTATCGGCAATAAACAATGGCATTGGGTGTATGCAAATGCAAGTCCTTAATTGTAGCATCATCTCACGAACTGTTGCACATCCTTGTCACTATTTAAGTTGCATTATACGCTAAATGGTAAACATACTATATGCATTTAATGATCGTATAACATGTTTGGTAAAATAAAATGGTCGTATTATACGATGACACATCACTGAATTCGGCCTTCCGTATTATTTCTCTTCACTTCGATCGAAGATTTCTTGAATGGCACTTTGTGCTTCTTTTGTGGTGCAATTTCAATTGTAGGAAAGGTAAGGAAGGAGGGTGTTTGTGTTGAGAAGAAGGATTTTGTGTTGCTACTACTGTGTATTTCTTTGTTAATGGAGTTTTCAAAGGTACTTTGTTTTTTCTCTGTGTAAGGTTTTAGTATTAAGGTTGTTAGTTTTGTGTAATGTAATGTACAGTAAGTAGGAAGTAGATCTGTGAGAGCTAATGAAGTGTTTTAGTGTGTAACAAAAGGTGTATTAGTTGTAAGTAGGTAGGTAGAGTGTGTGTGTGCTCTCGCGCAGGCCGCGGCGACCTTATCCTTTATTTTTATTTTTTTTTAATCCAATAAAAATTTTTAAAAAAGGAAAGTTTAAAGGTAGGACCGGGATCAAGAATATCTCCCAAACCGAAGCCCAGACCCAAGCCCAAGCTCACGCGCAGGCTCAGGCCTCAGTCGCCCTTTTAAAATTACGTATCTTAGCTTCACACGTAGCTAAAAATCGACTTTTTTGAGGACCAACGGAGCTTCAGGTATCCGAACGTTGTGCTGTAAAGCACACCACAACCCTTTGAGTGATACGCTCGTTTTGAGCTATCACACACTTTAATCAAAAAACCGATCATTAAAAAACATTAAAAAATTTATTAAAAACGTAAAAAACATGAGTGAAAACGGACGCTTAAAAAAGTAAGTGGTTAACCTTCGAGGTTATTCGTCGACACTTGTAGGGTGCCAAAGGCACATGCATCTGTGCTCTGGTCGTGTGCTAGAGACGGAGCAACTAGAGAGAATTTCGACTTACGCGAGTTCTAAATATCCACCTACCTTAGGTTCCGGGCCCTCGGCGGGCACCCAAGGTAGTACAAACCAAGACCCGAACATAGCGACTAGTGACTCTTCCTCTGACTACGACGTCATGGAGGGTTTCCCAATGCGTAATCCCGATAGCTCAAGCCAAGACATGCATGCCATGGGCCCACGGTTGGGACCAAGCGTGCTTAGCCGCCTGAAGGAAACCTTAAGTAGAGCCACTCGCTCCGAACATGGAACTAATGATGTAAATGAGGGCGGTGGGGAAGTAAATTCTCCATGCATGACAAACGTAGACCCTATGCCCTTAGAGAATGTGCATGTGAATACTTCATTCACTGCACCTCCTGACTCTTCAGAACTATTCCCCTTCGAGGTCATATTACCCGATGATAGAAGCCTTGCCAAAGTGCAAGAGGTTGAGCGATATATCATTGCGGCTAGGGAAAAGGAAGTCGAGAGCTTACACAAGGCGGAGCAACGAAGAGAGTTAAGGGCCAACCCCTAGAAAGCAACATTGCATCTAGCTCAAAGGACACCCCTAGCACCTCAATCCTAGATGGAGCGTTCTTAAATGAGAACTGGGAGTACGAACTACAAACGGAAACTCTAACCGACCTATACACAGGTCACACCTATCACGTGGGTTGGTTAGATGTCCTACAATCTACAATGGGCGCTACTAGTGTGGAGGATCAACAACAAAAAGTCGGTGAGGTCATCCATAGGGTCATTGAGTTAGAGAGACAGAACAAGGGGATCAACATGCCTTCAACGGGTCTCATGAGATTCTTGGATACAGGAATGGCTAAACAACCGACCTTATCGCAAATGGAGACTCCCTCGGTAAGTCCGATGGATCCTCCATATGTTGTTTCGCCAGGGGTCTCAGTGCAATCTGAGCCCACAAGTGATAGCTTTACCTTTCCAAGTCTAGCTCATCTTTTCCTTGATGACACCATGGCTACCATGCCTACCCCAATGATGGGCATGCCGAGAAACACGCCATGGATCTCATTTGTTAGTAAAGCACCACTACATGGTAGCTCAATGCCTGCAACAGTACCTACAAGTGTGTACCAATCGTATGCACCTATGGGTCATCGTACTCATGTAGTCCCTACCCCTCCCATTGTTTCAACAACCTATGCTCCACAACCACAACACCCAAGTTCTTATTTCCATGGACCATACTGGCTAGCGTTAGCATGTCACATCCGACGTCTGCTATGCCTAAGGCCACACATATGAACTTTGGGCCACCACATGGCACAACATCGTACCCAACGTAGAACCCAAGGGCTTCCTATGCACCAAGCCCAATGCCAATACCTACTCCACATGTAGTCTTTGGAGCGCCTTCACCCATGGTGCCTGCTCACTTAGGTGACTTGGTAACATTTGCTCAAGCTATTGGTCGATCTATTGCTGAGAATATGCGTAACATGCCTGATAGAGAGCCTAGAAGTAAGGCAGTACAAATAGCCAAGCTCACACAAAAATTTATTGGAGATGGGGATGTGAGAAAGCATATAGAAGTATTTGAACAAATATGTGATTCTCTAGGAGAACACAATGACCTGCATAAGAGTAATTCTTTAAGCCTAACCTTAAGTGGAAAGGTTAGGGATTGGTATAGAACCCTAAGGGTGGAAGAAAAAACGATTTACCCTACTCTTAGGAGACTGTTCTTGAAAGAATACATACGAGAGGGAGTGCTTTGGGGTGTAGCCTCTCAGCTCCAGAAAGCCCAATGAGAGGAAGGAGAGTCGGTGAGAGACTTTATTATTCGCTTGAAGCATTTGAATTCTCGTTGTAATCCAAATGAGCGCTTCAACAATAACCAATTGCTTGATAGATTCATTAGGGGGTTACGACATGAGGATATCTACAATGGCCTAGTCATTAGAGGTATCACCACTTGAGAAGCAGTCACCACCAATGTGATCCAATTGGAGGATAATTTAATGATTCAAGGAGAAAGAGTGTCTTTTGAGCCTAAATCTATTAGCTCGCAAGAATCGGGGCATCAGCCAATGACCCTAAAGCCTATTGCTAAGGAGCCAACAAATATCTGACATGACTTTAGCAGATCTCACCAAGGATATTCAAGAGAGTCTTAGAGACAATCGTGCTCCGCAAAACAATCATATGTATCCAAGAAGGGAGCAACAATGGTGCTTAGTATGCTATGGACCGCATAGTACTAGTGAATGCCCTACTTTTAGAGTAAAATTCAGTGAGAACTGCAATGACTGTGGGAGGTATGGTCATCAAGCTAAGGATTGCATAGTATTTAAGCGCGCGATGGCCAATAGACCAACCTTAGCATGGACAGACACACCTCGAGTGCCTGCATTGATGTCGGGCCCACGTCTTGAACAAACAGCACAACACATGGTCCCTAGGACCCAAAATATTGTTCAAAAAACACCCTTACCACCTCCAGTGCTAGGACCGCAACCAATACATCCGAGGATCACTTCTGTGAATCAAGTGGGTTGTGAGTCATCTATTGCTTGTTTGGAAGGTTGTGAGGAAGATATAGATCCTAATATTGCCTATGGGATGGATGTGCTTGAAGAAAGTCCACAATACTACATGGAATACTATTGGGGACAAGTCAAACTTGTATATCAAGTAGTTGCTCTTGCGGCAAGAGGCCAAAATATCAATTACACTGCTAAGAGACCACCTCTTCAATGCTATGAGTGTGGAGACCCACATCGTGTAGCCGAGTGTCCTATTAGGCTACAAAAGAATCCCACACTAATGCAAACCAATCAAGCGAGCACGTCTACAATGCCGATACGCATGTGTAATCGATGTGGCATAGATCATTTGATTGCCCAATGTCCAAATAATCCAAATGCACCGAAGATCACGCCATTAAACTTGATTGAAGTTACCTAGGGGCCATCACAAAGTACACTTGTGGTACCAGTAAACGTACTCACACGATCGATGCTCCAAAAACAAAATTATATTCTTGAGGAAAGAGACACGACATCAATTGCCCAATCTTAGAAAAAGAAGAAAACACGAAGAAAGAGATCGCAAAAAGCAGCAAAGTCAGACCCCAGTTCAAAGACCAACATAGGAACTGGTGACGACCATGTATATATGAACGACAATGAAGAGGATTCGGATTCAAGTGAAACCATGGAGACCAAAACGACCACTAAGATAGAAACCAACAAGGAAGATCTTCCTGAGCCACAATGGCGAGGATCCAAAAAGAAGATAGGAACTTACCCAAACCCTATAGAGGAGATTGAGCGAGTCAAGCAATTAAGGAGTTTGGTAGAAGATACCCAAAGGGATCTAGAACCAGCACCTAGGCAGATCCAAATTACAGACACAGTGTTCCCTACGCAACAACAACCTCAACAAGTCCATAGACCCTTAGCCATACCTAGTGTCATCCAAGAAGAAAGTGACTTAAAGTCATGGGAAAGTGGGCGTACTCACTTCTTGATGAAAAGAATGTTTACAGAGGGACTACTTGATCCGATCGAAGAAATGGAGATCCCATCTTCCCCTCGTCAAGGGACTTAAGGCCAAAAGGTGCCGTTAAACATTGCCAAATTGATAGATTTCATGTCTTCAGAAGTTAGAACCACCATCATGTCCAAACTATATAAAGACCCTGAGCTAGTCTCAGCTCTTCGAGCCTTCCTCAATTGAGAACTAAAGTTTGGGCTACCACAATTTGCACAGATGGATGGAGCTGGGGAGATGCCAATAGAGGAGGAACACTTAGATCCACAACCCAACCTAGATGAGAACCTTGAAACACCTGTTAACAAGTTGGGACAATACTTTGAGGGTGATGAATCCAATGCGACCATACCAATCACTACTAAGGGATTAACTGTGAAGGGAATCCTTGATGGTGGCGATGGGGTTAGCATTGTGACTAAAAATTGCTAGGAAACTATGGGAAGACCTCACCTTGTGACCACAACCATAGTAGTAAAGATGGCCAATGGGTCTATTGTTAAACCTATTGGGATGCTAGAAGATCTTAAGATCAAGGTCTTTGGACATAAAATAAAGATTACCTCCATTGTTATGGATTTCTCCAAACACACTATGGCATCAAAGATGATCTTAGGACGTTCTTTCATGAGGGAAGCAAAAATGGTACATGACTGGTCTAAAAACCATGTCTACCTGCAGTTCCAAGATTCTATCATTCGAGTAAATCTTGTAATTGGTCGAGCACATCCTCTAGGAAACAGGTTTATAATTGATCACAGATCTCACACCACAGTTCACTCGGCCCCATTGCAGTATTGTTACACGTGTAAAGCGGACATGATGTTGGGAAAGATTCTCCTTATATGGATGTACTACCTGGGATGACTGAGTCGGACAATGTGGATTGGGTCCACCTAGCAGCAACCATAGACACTTCGGGAAATAGGGGGACGACCTGGGTAATACCTGAGGGGGATGAAATGCCACAACTCGTACCCTTAAACATGCTAGAAGCAATGTATATAGCCTTTGATAACCTACAAGATGAAGGTTTGACTGACATTGGAACCAGTAGCGCCTCACAAGACTATAGCCCACACGATTTGGGGTCAAAATCATCAATTGAAATTGACTTTGAGGACGAAGAATCTGAGTTAAATTTTAGTGCAAATGTGGGGACACACCATTCAAGGGCCAGTGGTACCCTAGATGACAATATATCCAAGGGAGCAGAAGACACAAGAAGCGATTCATCTAGTGACTCTTCACTAGAGATCGGCCGTAATCGAGAATTAAACAAGGAGAGTAAGAGATATAAGAGGCGACGATATCAAGAAAATGTGCTAGAATAAATGAAAAGAAATCTACCACAGAATGGCTTAATTATATAGGGGCATGTGATGCTCATCGAAAGTTGGTAGATAACTGGGGTGAATACCTTCAAAGCGTTATGTGGTGTAGTCCACAACCCATTGACATCGTATAACTAGAGGCTACAGAGAAGCCAAAGTTGAGCCGTATTGTAAGGAGACGACAAAATTGAGAGTTAGCTCAACAACAAAAGGAATCAGAAGTGAAATCACAGTCCACAGAACAACAGGACCCCACAGACTTACATCCTGCACCTAAATATTTCAAATCCTATACCACAGAGGAACGTAAGGTTGTGTATACAAAGGCTCAAAGAAAACCTATCGATGGGAGCAATGGAGTCTATGATGGTCCAACGATAGTTAAAGAAATAGAGTTAGCAGACCCAAGAGAAGAGTCCAAACCTTTTTTCATTACCCAAGATCTAACAGAGACTGAGGAGTGTGTACTTAAAAGAACTTCTCAAGGAATTCAGGGATATATTTTCCTGGACATATCATGATATGAAAGGTATTCCACCTTCCGTGGTGCAACACACAATCCCCATGAATAGCATGGCTAAACCAGTTCAGCAACGACCCTACCCAATGAATCCTAAATATGTAAAAATCGTTCAAGAAGAGATTGAAAAGCTTGTGGAATGCGGATTCATATACCCTATTGAGCACTCAAAATGGGTGTCTCCAATAGTGATTGTGCCAAAGAAGAATGGGAAACTCAGAGTGTGCGTGGATCTCAAGAAGGTCAATGTTGCCACTAGGAGGGATCATTACCCCTTGCCATATTCAGAACATGTGCTTGAAAGAGTTGTAGGGAAGGAAGCTTATAGCTTTTTAGATGGGTACTCTGGCTACAATCAAATCACAATTGCGCTGGAGGACCAAGCTAAAACAGCCTTTATAACCGAATTTGGAGTGTTCGCATTTCGTGTTATGGCTTTTGGCTTAACCAATGCCTCTGCTACCTTTCAAATATTAATAAACACTGCTTTTAGAGAATATTTGGGGGAGTTTTGTGAAGCTTTCTTAGATGGCCTTTGTGTTTATTCCTCTTGGAAAGAACATCTATCATGCTTACGAAAAGTGTTTGAGAAGTGTAGATTGTATCGCATCTCCTTAAACCCTTTCAAATGCCAATTTTGGGTTAAACATGGAGTCATTTTAGGGCATATAGTGTCCAAAAATGGGATTTCCACAGATGAGAGCAAAATTAAAGCCATTGCTGAATTACCACCACCTACAAACTATAAAGGAGTTCAAAGGTTCATGGGCCATGTTGGTTATTACCGACAGTTTATTTTAAACTTTACCGAGATAGCTCGTCCTTTGTACAAGCTTCTTATTGAGTTCCAATGGACTGCGGAGTGTGACCATGCTTATGAGTCATTGAAAAAGACCTTGACTAGCGCTCCTATTTTACGAGTGCCCGATTGGAATGTAATTTTTCATGTGCATATTGATGCATCAAACTTTGCTATTGAGTGTGTTCTAGCTCAACCAAGAGAACATAAACTAGACTACCCCATTAGCTTTGCAAGTCATCAATTGAATGATGCCAAGAGAAACTACACCACTACAGAGCGAGAAGGTTTAGGTATGATTCATGCAGTGAAGAAATTTTGCTACTACCTTCTGGCCAACAAGTTTGTGTTCTATGTTGATCATCAAGCCTTGTTGTATCTTGTAAATAAACCTCGTTCCACAGGAAGAATTACACAATGGTTGTTAATTCTCCTTGAGTTTGATTTTACCATTGTGGTGAGACCAAGTAAAAGACATGTCATGGCGAATCATTTGTCTCGCATACCCAATGGTGAAGCCTCTATTGGAGTCGATGTTGAGTTGCCCGATACTTCTCTATTCCTAGTCGAAACCATACCTGAATGGAGTGAGAAGATTGTGAACTTTCTAGTTAAGGATTGTCCACCCAAAGAGCTTCGTAAAGACATAGAGAAAACTGTTAAAAGAATGCGAACCTTACTCTCTCATTGCAGAAACTCTCTACAATGTAGGGAAGGATGATATTCTTAGACGTTGTGCCCGTGAGGATGAGTATTTATACATACTACAAGAAGCCCACATGGGTATAGCCGGAGGACATTTCCCAGGGGAACTAACAGCTAGAAAGGTGTTGTAATCAGGCTATTGGTGGCCAACCTTATTTAAGGATGCATCACCTTTTGCAAAAGGATGTGATGAATGCCAACGTTACAAGATCACACAACGAAAGGATAGGATGCCCTTACATCCTGTTAAAGTGACTCAACCATTTGAAAAATGGGTTTTGGACTTTGTAGGCCCAATTAGTCCGGCAGCTCGTAGCACTCAATCTCGCTATATTATCATTGCCATTGACTATGTGACAAAGTGGGCGGAAGCCAGGGTGACACGTAAGGCTGATTCAAGGTCAACTGCCAAGTTTGTCTTTGAGAACAATATTACAAGATTTGGTTGTCCCTTTGAGATTGTGAGTGACAATGGTACTCATTTTATAAATGGAGTGATAAAAGAACTCACTACCAACTTTATGATAGCTCACCATAAGTCCACACTTTATTATCCACAAGCAAATGGCCAAGCTAAGAGCACCAACAAGACCTTAATCTTTATCTTGACCAAAACGGTGGAAGCTCATCGCACAGATTGGGATTTAAAGCTTACATCAGCTCTATGGGTTTATCGGACTGCGTACAAAGTTTTCATTAATTGCACACCATTCAAGATGGTGTATGGCCAAGAAGCGGTTATGCCATGGGAGTTTGTCGTTCCTAATCTTTGAGTAGCTTCTCAAGAAGGTTGGGATGGTAAACCCTTAGTTGAGCGATTATATATCCTTGAAAGTCTAGATGAAGAGAGGCAATTAGCTGTGCAAAATGCACTTGTGGAGAAAGATAGGAGGAAGAAATGGTTTGACCGTCATCTAAAGAACAAAGATATCAATGTTGGTGATAAAGTCCTTATGTATGGAGTGCGTAAAGAAAAGGTTGAAATATGCGGGAAAAGGACCATATAGAGTATGTGAGATCACCACACAAGGAACCATTCGTGTGGAGACTCTTGATGGAATTGAAACCATTGGATTCCTCAATGGGAGCAAATTTAAAAGATACTATGATCCTTTAAGCCAAGAGGAGCTACGTGCCATCCATACAAAAAAGGCAGCCAAGGCACAAACAGAATTGAAAAAGATACAAGCTCAAGCTGAGGCTAAAGAGCGATAACAACGCATAAGACAAAAACAAGAGGCTAACCTTGGAGTCACACATGCATTCTACGTTGAAACTGATGAGGATTGGTTGGACTCTGACACACCTGTACGATACCCTATTGAGCTAAACAACACCTATGGAAAAGTGCTATATAACGCCTTATTGGACATGGGTGCTAAATATAATCTGCTATAATATGGGGTGTGGTGTCAGTTAGGGAAGCCACCTCTATCTGAGAGTATTATCCAAGTCAAGGTTGTCAACAAGAAAAAAACTTTGGTTTTTGAAATCTGGCACACTTCTGTCAGTTATGACAATGGGGTTGTAGCTCAAGACTTTTTGGTCATGCCTGTTGGAACTATGGAGGGTAATATAAATCTAGGACGCACGTGGATGATAGCCACCCAATGCACTATTGATTGGGGGACAGGGGGTGTCACAACACAGAAACCAACTCTTAGCATTGCCACTCAAGCCATAGTCCCTGAGATATTACCTCTTGAGGAAATAAAACCCAAAACATTGCATGTCCAAGAGGTTGAACCATATATCCCCATAGCCCAACTCCCTAGAGCTTCAATTGATGTAGTTGAAATAAGCTTGGGACACACAAAACCCATTCCAATATAACAAAGAAAACATACAAGTGGGTCCCTAAAGCTTCTTTAGTGACCATAGCTAGTGCTAAAAGACAGAAGCCTTGTAAGAAACGTCCCATTCGCCCCAAGAAATGTTGCGTTGGATTCCTAAAAAACTATTGGAAGCCCAAGGCTACTATGAAGGAAATGATCAAATCTGGGTGCCAAAACGTAAACTGTGCTCTTACTTATCACCGGGCCCATGTGAGCTCAATCCTGTAGCTCCAAAACAAATTGAAGATCACGGAAAAGAAAAAATCATGAAATGTTACACACCTGCTCCATAGCTAGTTTGGGTACCAAAGAAAGAACGATTTGTTCCACGTAGCTCGGGAACAAGGAAATCAAATGAAGCTTCTTGCTCTTCAATTGGTTCCTATACGAAAATAGAAGCTCGACACAACCTCCACCTACCATTGTACATATCCATACAAGCAAGAAAGAGTTTTCACCTCCCGTTGTAAGTTCACCACCTACAACAATGTTGCAAATAAAATCATGGGAGAGTACCTTACCACCCTTGCAACTAGATGAAAAGCATAGGGCGGTCGAAAACTATTGGTTACAGCCTTCACCCATAACAACTTGGAACGATTGGTTTCAAAAGGTGATGACATCATTCCAAAAGGTATGATCTACCCAAGGAAGGGGGGAGTGTTTGCTGACATCCATCATTCACTTGCTTTCCTCTCAACCTTCCTCCTTGACCTCTTAATCTCCAATCTTAGGGAATGTATATATAAAGCCTTATACTCACAAAAACAAGATAAAAAAGTAAAAGAGCAAGAGCCATAACACAAAATCATAAAAACACATTATGCACAAGAACACGACCCTTGTAATATTTGCACTCTAACCATCATCTATTTGCGTGTACAGATATGGTTAGTACGCTAGAGTCATCCACTCCTACCTTGGGTGAGAGGTACCCTCATTACTTTTCACAAATGTTTCACATGGTCCTTCCGATGCTTGCATGTGAATGGGATTTGGTAGGTACGCTAGCATGTGAGAGGAATTTTGAGGAGTTAGAATGGTTGATACGTCTCTTGACCACGACTGATCCATACTTAGTAGAGAGTGTTTCTCCCATTGCACAAGCCTACCCTTTTGACCAAGGTGACTATAGGCGTCTAGTGACCTTCTTAGTAAACATGGGTACCTATGATGAAGAAGAATATTTACATGACTACACGGATGGCACATATGGCCTCATGGATGATGACTTTGTTTATCTCGACGACGAGGATAGGGGTTTAGCCTTAGGATTTCCCCCCAATCTCTACAATATCCTATTCCCTTGAATCTCTAAGGGGAGTGCAAATAATTAGGTTAGGGTTCCTTATGTTTTTTAATTGTGGTCAATAAGTGTTGGTACCTTTTCCCACTGATGTGCCTCCTAGAGGTATTCTTTGTATTTCTTAGTGTGTACAGGAACGTGTTGTTGTGGTTAGGATTTGGACCTTCATGGAATCTTTCTCTCGTTCACACTTCAAATCGAGTGTGACCATCAACATAAACAGGTGTTTCTTGTCCATTAGCATTGCCCCTTATCTTTTTTGCATCCATGTTTGTCTGCTTTGATTGTGATTGGTAGCATAATATTCAGCGCATTTGCTTAGTACCAAACATTAAATTCAATGTACTTTTTTGTCATAATCACTTGTCTGGATTTAAAAATCAAGCAGTCTGACTAAGCTAGTTTGACCAAGTTAGGTGTTACAGATCTTCTCTTAATACCATAGGGAATGCCTTCCTAATAATAAATGGTTACTTAGGTTATTAATCCGATGTAGGCAACATTGTGTGAAATGTACTAGGGATTTCTAGTGGGCTTAGTCCCTATTGACCTTTAGCTTAAGTATTATAAAGGGAGTTTACTAGTGTGATGAGTCTGGGGAGGTGTAACAGTGTTATATGACCCCCCAAAGTTACAAAATTAAAATGCTAAAAACGAACAAATAAAAAAAATCAAAGTGTCATAATGTAAAATCTTAAGCTGGAAGAGAAATCTCAGCTTGATTTGGTACTTCACTCACATGGATCGCCTATGGTACTAGAGCCCTAGAGGTTCCTAGTGTGGATGCTTTTCCTTGAAAAGTAAAAAACCCAAGGCATACAAAATAAGCACACACATCAAAATTGAATCATTGTGAAAAGACTTTGGGGGGTCAAAGAAAAGAAAATAAATCAGATGATGATTTCATGAGCAATTCCTTTTATCGTAGCTTAAGTACAAAGTCTTCTAGGTATAGCCTCTAGTCAGCCCTCGAACGTAAAATACTTGGCTCTCGCGATTAAACAACTTAATTGACCAGAGAAAATTGAGAAGCTTATCCATGGTATTAATAGTCGATCTTTAGTGCCTTTTGACCATTAAATTAGCGACCCCAGACTTGTTCAATTTTTTACCTTTCCAACTGTTTATGCGTTTGATTATATTGCAATTTAATGTTTATTGCTGACAAATGGTTTAGAATTTTGCTACCAATCAATTTGTCTGCCTAAAACTGCAAATGATTTTTAATTGTATATGAGAATGCAATTACTGTGCCAATGTTGTTTGACTTTGCAGTGACTGAAGAAGGCTAAGGACATTCATCTCAAATGCTCTTCCACCTTGACGAAAGAGCTGCAACTTAATAGCTTCCGAGGACGGACTCTACATCAAGAAGGGGGGCATGTTAACCCTCGCGGCTCACGGACACCCTATCAACTACGACGGACATTGTATTATTTATTTGGTAGAGTCAGGTACCAGGCTTGTCGGTCCAATAGAAAAAGGGTAAGAGTGATCGCCGATCAAAGGCGCACTCTAACTAGAACATTCAAGGGATTAGTTGGCTAAGCATGGGCACCCAAGTGTGAATGGGGCGAGCTCATATAAAAGTCAACAAACCTAAAATTCACTCATTCTCTCATTTGTGCAATTGAAGAGAGCTCTTGCTCCATCTCCATCTTCTTCTTCTTCATCTCCTTGTGTGTGTGTGTGTGTATGCGTGAGAGAGAGAGAGTGTGTGTGTGCGATCGAGCATTGCGGCGGCACGATGGCGGCAAGGCGGTTGAGCGCGGCGTAGCGGCATCTCCCTCTTCTTCGTGGCGAGGAATCCTCCACGACAGGAAGCGTAGAGCGGTGAGTGACACACCAACGCCAGCTTTGAGCTTACTAGTTTAGGCTTGTTGTGTGCTTGGAGCCATTTGTGGCTCGCACACAGTGTACCGGCAAGTTCCTTGCATTGACACGTGCGACAAACGCGCACAATTTGCTTTTCTATTTTTTTAAATTTAATATTTTTGAATAGTGTTAGAAATTAGAACTGTGCTCTTTCTGTGTTGGAGTTTTCTCACACTTAAAGAGGAGAAGATTAGGTTTTGTAATCGTCTACCATTATGTTGGAGTATATACTCACACTTGAAGATGTGTACATATCTTAAATAGTGATTATTCACCTTTGTGCTAGAGTAAAAGTGTTTATTCGCACTAGAGATAATCAATTGGTTCACTTAGATTAAGAATTTACTACTAAAATTTTAGACTTTTAGAGTTTTTTCTTGAGAGATGAGAAACTTTACTCGAATATAGACCTGCACCATGTATAAATTAATGTTTATGATTATTCTTTTCTCAAATTTAGGTTGTAGTATTATCTTGTGTTTAAGCTTTCGTGTTATTATGTTATATATTTCATACATTTTTATAGGTATTAATCATTTATTTTTGTTGTATTTGAGTTTATTTCACACACTTCAAAATGAATATAGATGTAGGAATCTCTCTGAGTCCTTGTGTTAGAGTGATATACTCACACATGGCAAAACTTTGAAAAAGTTTTTAATTGAAGCTTTTTTACCGTACTTGATGTTTATCTTGTACGGTTACAAGTGCTTCAACTATGATAATGTTATCACCTTGTTGTGTTAGAGCAGTTGCTCACACTTTTTGGAATATTTCTAATTTAAGTTTCTTGGCCGTACTTGATGTTTATCTTGTATCGTTAAAAGTGTTTTAATAACAATAATGTTATCACTTGAGAGAGAGAGAGAGAGAGAGAGAGAGGGGAGGGGGGGGGGGGGGGGGGGGGCTATGGAATCCAGGAAATAACACAGAGAGTGTAGTAGCAACATTCATTCAACTCCCCCTCTACCCACATCGTCAACATCCCATGTTTTAGTTTTTGAAATGTTTATAAGAAGATACTTTTTAAATTGAGACATCATTTAAAAAATACTAAAGGCTTTCTCTTTTACTTTTTACAATTTCACTTGAAAATAAGTGTTTCTATACACAAAAACTTCCAATCTATTGTGATGTCAAGGACACTCCTTTTTGTACCATCAAACCTTGGTTTCAACCATGTAAGGAAAAGAAAAAAGTAGGAAATGACTTATCTATACTATATATAAGGCAACTTAAATTTTTCAAGGAAGGAGAGGGCATTTGTTAGAAGCTGGACTCACCCTACGAAAAATGACTGCTCGACGGATTATTATTTTTTGTAATTATTCATTTATTGAGAAAACCCGACATTTCACCTTTGTAAACATTGGGGCTTACAGAAGTTTCCAGATTGTATCTTAGTTTTGACATTTAGATTGAGTAGATGGTTAAAATAGAACATTAGGGTTTGAAATTGTAAGGTATTTATACCACTTTTTGACCTTAATGGATAGACCTTTGTCATTTTAAAAAGTTGAAGTCTGTGAGTGAGCGTACTATGTACGAGAGAGAGAGTGAGAGTTTCATCTTGACGCTACGCGCTCACCGGTGGTCGGAATCAAGTGCGAAGAAGTGCAACGTGTTGCTCCCGACGAGAGCTACGCGCTGATACCCACGTTATGCGCGTACGGTCCGGTTTTGTGAGCTCGACCTACGAGCTTCATCTGGTGATTCGGTGAGCATACGTTATCCGTTTTTGCATTGCAGCATATCCACGCGTTCGCATTGAGTAGAGCTACACATTAGGCACTTTAGTTTTCGGAAACGACGACCTACAAATTTCGGCCAAACATCCTACGTGATTTTGCACCAGGTGTTTAGGGTTGGGATTTTTATTCATAGACCTTAGGGAGAGCGACCTATTGGTGTTAGTAGGGTCTCCTTCAAGTTCTGTGGCGTTTCGAGACAGTTTGACGGGTATTTGGCTCTTGGAAGCGTTGTAGGAAATATCCTCTTAAGCACTCCTAAAGGTTGTAGCTTAGACATTGGGTAGAGACCTCTGTAGGAATTAGTCGAGAGTCGATCGAGTGTAGATTGACACCCTATGCTTGCTTCCACGCGCCTGCGGGTCGAGCTTCATCCTTATCTGACAAATCTTGTTAGGTGAGTTCTCGCTGTGCTGACGTCCATCACGGCGTATCCGCCAACATTGACGCCGCTATCGGGGACGAAAACCCTAGGTAGGTGACCGAGACTAGTCCTTGAGGATAGGGATTCTTTGGCTTTCCAGAGTCTCATTTTACATTTAGATAGGATTAGAGGGTGGAGGACTCTCTAGGTCTTAGAGGGAGTCTAGGGAGCGTGTGTCTAGCCTAGATCCTTCAACTTAGGTAGACTTAGGTAGACCGCGATAGTTTTAGGTATTAGTTGAGTTGATGAGTAGGAGTTGGAGTGGTAGAAGCGGTGAAAGGAGAGCTTGAGAGTCCGGAGAGGCCAGGAAGCAACCAAAACACCATTATCACCATTTCACATGATGAGTAGGAGTAGAGTAAGTAGGACATCATGATTTATGATATAGAGCACTTCATGCATGTTATACTTGGTGATAGGTTCATCACAAGGTTGTAAAAGACGCAAAAGAGTGTTTGAAAGTTGAAATGAAGTTCAAAAGTTGTTGTGAGTGTTTTTGATAGAGCTGCAGAGCATCATGTGCATTTCTATCAGGAAAAAATCACATTTTAAGCCAGGAGACATACTACGCATAGGATGTCTACAGGCTAATCTGGTGGGAATTTTGGAAGTTTGAGTTGACCAGTGTGTTCAGAAGATAGGTTTTACCCTATTTTCACCTAGAAAGTGGAAATTTGACCATATCTTGACAAGATAAGGCCAGCTAGACAGAAATTTTCAGACATCCTACCCAAATTGTGCCAAGGTATTACTTTAAGACCAAAACCATAAGATGGTTGCATAAGCATGATCTGCATGATATATTGAGTGACTGAGAAAGGTTTCATCTCAATTGGGTGTGAAAATTGAGTTCTAAGCAGACTTTAGCATTTTTTACTGAAAAAGGCTAGAGCAGCTAAAATTGGGGTCTTTTGAAATCCAAACCAAAATCTAAGCATAGAAATGGGTTGCTAACTTCAAGGGGAAGCTGTGGATCAAGTCTGGGGTCAAGCAAGTCAAAAAGACATCCTACGCGTAAGATGTCATCTGTGTGATTTTGCACTCCAAATCCAGATTTGAGCATACTAGAGTGATCAACACCTTAAGGAGAGTTTGTGCTTTGCATGTGAAGCTATTTTGAGCAATTAGACATGCTACGCATAGAATGTCTAATGCATGAAATTGGAGCCAAAAAGTGATTGTAGACGTAGCAGGGTGTTTGTATAGCCTGAGGCAAGCCTTCTAGTCAATTTTGGTCCAAATTGGAGTAGATTTGACTGGTCAAACCAACAGAAGGCTGCTGGAACATATTTATGACCAATTGACCAGCTTATGGGTGTCCAAAAGTGAAAACAAATGTAGACTCAGCACATCAAGGGGACTCTATAGTGCAAAAACCAAGCAAAACAGAGCAGGAGACATCCTACGCATAGGATGTCTACTAGGGCTTAGGAAAGAGAAAATTTGACTGAGGACACACAGTGATGTTCCATTTGACTTGAGGGTTCCAGAACTTCTTTCAGAAGTGAATTTGGACCTTGTTTGACCTTTTGATGGAGCAAAGACTGAATTCAGACTTTTCATGTAAATTGACCAACATCCACGGGAAGTACAGTTCCAGATTAGTAGACCTAATCTAGAACATCAAAAGTGTATAAATACAATAGTGGTTGAGGTTAACTCTCCAGTTATACCAATCATTACTAAAATCACCTCTAGCCATTAAATGCTTTGATTCGATTGTCGAAATTAAACGCTTGTGTACAGGTATATTCAGCGGCAAAGCAAGAAGTTGTGCGAAAACTGATCCTTTGCCAGGTGAGTGGTTGGATTTGTGTTAAGTTGCATTGCTAAGTTTGATGAATTTACGATCATGAAGATACATTTTTAGAGACCAAAAGGTGGCAGGTGATCAGGGTAGCTTAGTGTCCACAGAAGAAAGTGTAACTCAGGCAAGGCTAGATCCATTAACACCGATTATTGAGGAGGGTAGTGATTCGGACACTTCATCCCATAAGTCTTTCTTCATGATGGGTAGTCAACAGCCAGGAGGTTTCTCCTATAAAGGACCAATGCCAGGAGGAAGCAACTCCCTAAATCCTTTGAACGATCCCAAGTTCACTATGATCTTCTTAGAAGGAACAAACTCGAGGGGAGCCCTAGTTTATTCTATCGAGGATGCAAGTGTATTTGTATTGAAGAAAGGCCGACTCAGAGACTAGAGATAATTCGAGTCTATGATGATGGAGATAGATTCCGAGACGAAAAGGGGAACCACTATCTGATAGTTAGTAACCCTGAGGATTACAATAGATATGGAGATAACGTGGCAAAAAGAAAAATGGTTTCAGAAAATCAAGAACCGTCACCAAACATTGATCGACCTGGAGCGCTTTTTATGTACGATAAGAAAACAACCAGGGTCTCAACCTATAACGAGAATGTGGGGATTTACAAGCATGAGAGCGAGGGAATAGCATCTTAGGACACATTGTCTCAAGAAATGGCATAACCACTGACCTAGACAAAATAAAGTCATAGTAGACCTGCCCAGGCCTACTAATGCGAAACAAGTGCAATCCTTCATGGGACACTACGGATATTATCGAAGATTCATATATATGTATGCAGTCATTGCACAACCTCTGTATCGTTTGTTAGTCAGTTTTGACTGGACTGAGGAGTGTGAAACTTCATTCCAAAAGCTGAAGGAAAACCTTGTATCAGCACCTGTACTTAAGGCACTAGATTGGGAAAAGATATTCCATGTTCACATTGATGCTTTTGCATATGCAATTGGGAGTATTTTTGCTCAACCTGGAGACGGAACAATGGATTTCCCAGTTCGTTATGCAAGCCGACAGTTAAACATTGCAGAAAGAACTACACAACCACTGAAAGAGAGGGGTTAGGAATGATTTATGCTGTAAAGAAATTTTGACATTATTTCCTCGCAAACAAATTTGTGTTCTTCACAAATCATCAAGCTCTTTTGTATCTGGTAAATAAACCATGCAATACTGGGAAAATAGTATGCTAAATTATTATATTGCTAGAGTTTGATTTAATAGTGGTGGTCAAAAAGGGTAAAACTCATCTACGGGCGGATCATCGTTCAAGGCTGCATAACGGGGAAGCTCCTAAAGGAGTAGATGATGACATACCTGATGCGTATCTTTTCAATATTGAAATGATACCGAAATGGTCTCAGGAAATTGTTAGCATTCTTTCCTTTGGAAGTAGATTTGATAACAAGGAAGACATACCCAAACAACAAACAATTCGACAAACAAAAAACTTCCAGTTGATTGCAGGACGGCTGTATCATCTCGGCTCGGACCAAATTCTACGATTATGTATAAATCCGGAGGAATTCGAGTGTTATCTTGAAGAAGCACATGTCCAGGATTGTGCATTTCATTGTTCAACAATGAAAACACACCAGAGACTGAAACAGTTAGGGGTTTATTGGCCAACTATGTATGCTGACACACATGCTTATGTTGACAATTGTACTGTATGTAGTGCCAAACAACCGGTGGATCACGCGACATTGTTTCAGGTAAACATTGCACCTGCATGGAGTCAATATATCATTGATTTCTTAACCACAAGGATGTTTCCTGAAAACATCACAAGAGCACGGAAAAAGGCTATAGAGCTGGAGGCTCGAGACTTTAATTTAATTGGGAACCAACTCTATAAGCGAGGAAAGTACAATCAACTTAGAATCTGTGCAAGTGAAAGTGAATACCTGCTGATTCTAGAACACGCACATGGAGGCATAAGTGGAGGCCATTTTTCAGGCAATAAGATGACAAAAATTGTCTTAACCACAAGAATATGGTGGCCTACATTGCATATGGATGCTGAAGAGTTTGTAAAGGGATGTGATGCATGTCAGCGCACCAAGGTGCCGATAAAGAGAGATGAGATGCCACTACGGCCAATGATGGGAGCAAGGACATTTGTAAAATGGGGCATTGATTTTGTGGGGCCTATTTTACCCTCTGCATATCGCACCCATACCCAATATATCATTGTGGCTACCGACTATCTCACAAAATGGATGGAAGCCAAGGCAAAACAAAAAGCAGACGCACCAACCACTACACAATTTTTGTATGAGAATGTCTTTGTACGATACGGATTACCAATAGAAATTGTCAGTGATCGAGGGACACATTTTCTTAATGAAGTTATTGAATATCTTCTAGAGGAATTCATGGTCATATATAGAAAATATGCTCCATATCATCCACAGGCAAATGGACAAGCTGAGGCCACAAATAAAACACTGTGCACTGTTCTAACTAAAATTGTATCAGAGTCAAGGACAGATTGGGACCAGCAACTACACTCAACACTATGGGCATACAAGGTAGCTTACAAAACATCAATAGGAACGACACCGTACAACATGGTGTTTGGCCTAAATATAGAGTTTTTAATTCCAACTCTACGAGTAGCGAAACGCTTAGAATGGACAGGGCATGAGCTCTCTTCAAGAATATATGATCTTGAAAAGCTAGATGAACTTCGCTTGAGAGCTGTAGCTTCGATCTATGCTAAAAAGAGAAGACAAAAAGAGTTTTTTGACAAGCATGTGCGCACGAAAGAGTTCAAAATAGGTGATTATGTACTTGTTTATACCTTGAAGCAACATGCCAAGAAACTTAAACAGCGAGGGATGGGACCCTTTGTGATTAGTGACTTATCACAAAGTGGAGCTATCAAGCTTGCTACATTAGCAGGTGAAGAAATGCCAAATTGGATTAGTGGGTGTCGATTAAAGAAATATCATTTACCACTAACACAGGATATACTTCAACAAATCCATCAAGAAAAACAACGTATGAAGGAGAAACAGAGGGTACGGGAAGAAGCCCAAGCAGAAGCAAAAGAACGCATTGCAAAAAGACAGCTTCTACGACAACAACAACAATGTGGATCACCGTTGCGAATAAATGCCATTCGACTAACGAATTTTGATGAAGACACAGTGGAGCCAATAATTGCAGTCAAAGTGGGTAGCAATCAAGTTGAATCGATGGCACTGCTTGATTCTGGACCTCAAGCAAACCTAATCTCTTTTAGATTATACAAACAGATCAAGCCCAAAAGTCAACTACGTCCTACTCCACAAGTACTGGAAAATAGTACATCCCATTCGCTGAAAACATTGGGCTGGATTATATTGCATGTACAAGTACATCAATATATTTACCCACACAAGTTTTATGTGGTCGATGATGAAAGCACACAACACCCCATGTTGTTGGGACAACCTTGGCAAAAAGAGTATAATGTGCAGATAGATTGGAATGCGGAAGCAGTCAAGATTCAGCATGCACAAGAACAACAGGTGATAGCCTTTGCTCAGCAACCCCATAAGAACCAGGTGGTAGCAAAACAATCATTGGAGAAAGTACCAAGAGGATGGGTACCAATAAAGAACAACACGATACCCATGGCTAACAAACAAGGAACTGCCAACCATGTTCACTACAAACATAAAACAACACCGACCGCAGCGCCAAAATCAAAGTTAACAACACGAGAAAAACAATATGGGTGTGGAAGGATAGAGATGACATGGCAGACAAACAACAATACAATAGAAGAAGTCAACAGAAGCAGATAGTTCAACCAAAAACCAAGGGAATAAAACAGATATGGATTCCCAAGAAAATGCTCAGCAACAACTTAAATACGACTCACATTTCGATCCCGAAACCGAAGCAACAAGAACTCCCTTCAGTACAAGCAACATCGGCATACAGACACACACAACATAAGAAACCGGCAAACCAATCTATGTGGGTGCCAATCAGCAGCAAACCAATGACAACTGCGTAAGTAGCAATAAACCGACAAAAACTGGCAAAGCAAAGCTACAAATGGAAAGCCAAAGAGACAAAGACTATGGCCAATTCCGCCACGAAAATTCTCTCCGAGGAGACGAATACAGCCATATCGACAATAGCGGCAAACCAAGCGACTTTTGCGAGAAAGACGATCAAACAAAGAGCGGTAGAGTTACAACTTTTACTTGAAAAGAAAATTTGCCGACCGAATCAACAACAAACAGGAAACCTCGACGGCGAATGCCAATAAGCATATTGGTTATACCCTCCTCTTGCACAACATTAATTTTTCCATGCATTGACCAAGTATGCATCATGTAGGGCCACATTACGCGGCCAAGCATTAGCACAATTTTTTAACCCATGCACGGCACATACACCGAGGCAATACCTTGTCATCCGGGAGGACTCTGGCTAGGAGGGGGGAGGCATTCTCAAATGCGGACCCAATGGCAGAAAGAGCAAAAAAGGGCATGTTTTTCGACTATTTTAAAGGGTTGTCGTTTGATTGTAAAATTTTCTAGACTAACCCAAGTACTATGCCCTTACACAGCATGAATAGACAAGTATATGGGGCCAAATGCCAAATCAAGCCCCTAGGTGTGTGTATATAAGTAAAAATAGCCATTTTTCAGGCAAAATAGTGATAAAACCGAGAAATTCGGCCATAAAAATTGCATGTGAGTGTATATACTGTTTTGCGGTGATGTTTTTGATTTATTATGATTTTTGGGAATTTTTTTGGGTTTGAATTGCTATTTTTCTTTTAATTTTACTAATTTTCGGTAGAAAAACTTCAAAAATACAAAAAGCAGGTGAAAAATGGTCGTAATGAAAAACAAAAAATATGAGGATGGTCAGTGACTATAGGACAACCTATGGTACAATGGGGGTGCAATTATGAGAAGGGAGCGGAAAGAGTGTTTTTGCTAGATTTTGACCGAAACGTCAAATTTCTCTTAAACTGGGCAAATGGAGTCCAAATCAAAAAAATTTTGAGCCTAAACCGTATCTCGCAAGAAGTTGGGAGCACATGTCAAATTTCATGGAAAGTGGTTCGGGGACCCCCATTATAAGAAATTTTCACTTCATTTTAAGCTCATTTTCACTATTGACTTTTGAGAGAGAGCTTTTGCCACCTAGAGCGAACGGAACTTCCAGCAGCTTCTACGGCGTGCATGACTACCCATCAGGCTCCAGACATGAGAGGTAGGCTCACCACCTTGAGCTTTTCGCGCATGTTTGTTGTTTTGTCGTGAACACTAGCGTAGGGTTCACACAGAAAGCGAGCGGTAGAGACCTATAGGTAGTCGCGACCACCTAACGGCTAACCCAGAATCAATGAGGCTTCATCGGTAGCTTACCCTAGTGTAGGAGACCACTTTTGGATGCCCAAAGGCAGTAGAAAACCATCGAAAAAAACCCTAATTCTTAGAACCCCGCAAGAGGCCACCAAATGGAAAATCGACGGAAAGACGCCCAAATGCTACCAAAACTCATGGGTAGGAGCATCTCGACATGCTCGACAAGTCTATATAGCCCACATGGCCAAAAGGTGACCCGAAGCGGCACTAAACTTCAGAAACGGCATGAGACACACAAAGCATCAAATAGCTCTCGCGGCCAAACCGCATGTCCGTTTGCCACCTATTTCACGAGCGTCTTTCCTAGACCATCAACAACCAAGTGCTATGGTGGTAGACCACCACGTCATCGACGACATGTAAATGCAACCACGGGTGCTTCTAGAGCGACAAATTGTCAAACAGAGCTCCGGTGAAGCCAAAGTCGACAAAAACCATATGGCAAGGATTCCCAAGGGATCATGCAGCTATGGAGACCAACATCAAGAAATTTCATCTCGTCGAAAAGCACTCCAAAATACAGAAAACGGCTCGGAGGCTCTGAAATCCACACAGGGAGTTTTCTTCTATCGAATTGAATTTTTTGTTGAAATAATGCTTAAAAGGGACTGTGGGGGGCTCAGGGCAGGCACCAGTAACACCTCCAACAAAAATTTCATCAGGAGACATCCTATGTGTAGGATGTCTCAAGGCCAAATCTGGGCACCAAACCTAACATTTCTCATCACACACAGCTTCTGAATAGCCTGTACAAGCTAGCCACCAAGTTTCATCACATTTGGACAAAAATTGACCTCATGTGCACCAAAAAACGCAAAGTCAGGGCATAGAGGCAATAATGGGCCATAAACCTACCAAAACTGGTCCAAATCACATGAAAATTGCCCAATACATTCATGAGCACATTGCCAAGCTATCTGTGTGGTCACATGCAAAAAATGATAAAATAGACATCCTATGCGTAGGATGTCTAAATGACATTTTTGGCCCAGAGATGGTGTTTTTCAATTCCAGATCTCTTTAAATCACCTTCAAGAGCTCATATATCAAGTTTCAAGACATTCCTATCACATTTGGTCCCCAACACCTCCAAGATGCACTTTTTGAGCTCAAAAACACTACACAAGCCCTTACCAACACTAATTCTTATCCAAATCAAAATCCAAGAGCAGGGCCATGTTCCACATGTCAAGAGCTACCCACAGAACAAATCTCAAGCTATTTTGATAAAAAAGACATCCTACGTGTAGGATGTCTTCAGCATGATTTTGAACTTCTGTGCAAGAAATGACCTCATGGGAGCTATTACCATGGTGCAAGAAGCTCATATATCAAATTTCAACCCATTTGAATATCTTTTGCCACCTGTTGTGGACATCCTACCAATTTGTGAGCCAAAAAGCCTGAATCTGTCCAGATATGCACTTTTTGATGCCCAAACCCAATTCCAATCACATAGCCATGTTGCACAGGTCAAGGGCCACCAGCCTGCCAAGTTTCACCAAAAACTAATGAAAAAGGCATTCTACGCGTAGGATGTCTAAATGATAAATTTTGGCCAGAATGATACTGTGAACACATGCAGGGTTTCCCTAGTTCCTTTTAAGTTTTGTTTTCAATTGTCAAGTCATTTGGATAGTTAGAACTCAGTTTCTCAGCTAATATGGAAAAAATGCTAACTTCGGACTACTGAGTGCAACAAAATCTATGGCAGCCGCAAAATCACCGGCAAAGAAGAAGAGGATGACCATAAAAGATTCCTTGGAAGAAGTAGAGCGCTTTGTCATCCTAGAAGAAACTCTAAATCCAACCAGCACGTGGATTCAGGAGGATTTGCTAGAGTCAAATGATCTGAAAATCTACCAAGGCGTGTTCAAAGATACTAAAGGAAATGCAATAGAGCTACCCATGCTACCTCGGGAACTCAATGAATTTGTACGAAGCAAGATGGGGGAGTACTTGGAGAAGATAGATCTCCATAACTATTTTGAAGCACTACCAGCAGGAATTGACATCAAAAGAGTGTGGGAGTTCGTAACAACTATCAAGGAAGATGGAGTGGCCAGAGTCACAGATCTGCAGGGCAAGCCAGACACTATGATTGTAATCACAGAAAGAGTGGTGGCAGCAGCACTAGACCTCTCCAACAAAGGGGATAGTGTGACAAAGCACCGAGATGAATTCAAGGTGTACACCGAAAAGAAGAACAACTATACCTTTGAAGACATTGCAAACCCTAAAGTGGCGGTCATGAGCCATCTCTACAACCAGTATTTCCATATGTGTACAAAGCGGCCGCAGAAGTACAGAATGCCACCGGGAGCCATTTCTACCACATTCACCTGGGCAATGTAGAAGAGCAAGCCAAACGTGATAAATTATGCTGATTATATCCATGACAATCAGGTGAAGATGGGTAACAAGAATCCCACCTACATTGTGCCAGGTGAACTGATAACAAAAGTGGTTTATGGGGCATTGCACACCAAAGGAAACTGGCCTGACCCTCCATCACAAAATGACTGGCTAAGGCTCAAGGAAGATAAAGAGGATGAACTGCCCAAAGCACCCAGGGTAGCAACACGTTTGAAGTGCCGGTTAGAGACCGTGCAAGAGGAGCACCCAGAGTTGAAGAAAGGAAAGAAAGAAACTGTACAAGTGTCAATCAAAGAGACCAAATCACAGAAAGTGGTATGGCTGGAAAGATTAATGGAAATCTTCAGAGACGAAAGAGCCCTCAAGGGAGATTTGAGCGTTGAAGATTACATCAAGAACTTTGAGATCCTGGATGCTACAACAGAAGATATCCCAAATGTCCCATTTACAGAAGCAGAAGTGGATGAAGTACGACGGCAACTGCTAGAAGAGCAAGAAGGCCGAGAGAGAGAGAGAGAGAAAGACAAAGGTGGACAGAGACTTCAAGAAGAAGCCAGCAACTCCACCACCAAGCAGGGAGTCCAGCCCACCACCATCACCACCTCCTCTTAGCCCTCCACAAACCCAACAAGAGGAGGAGGAACACGAAGATTCTAAGCAAGAAAAGAGCCAAGAGCAAGAGCAGAAAGAAGATGATGAACAGAAAGAGGAAAAGATGGATCCCGAGGAAAAGAATTTCAGCACATTCCTTGATCTACTAGCTGCGGGGTATTCACGAGAAGAGGCAGCTACAGTGGCATTTGAGTTAGCAAGCACACAGCCCAAGGAACAGAAGCAGAGCTTGCGGTTAGTGGAACTGAAAGAGATGGCCACTGATACAGTGGACCTACAGCCACCCACCAATGACTGGGACGTGGTGATGCACAAGCTAACCGGGCTTATGGCAAAATCATTGGCCACGGAAAGTGAGATTAACAATCTCAAAGCCAATGAAGTTTTTATGATATCCGAAGTAGACACACTACAAAGATAGACCCAAGAGCAGATAGAGAAACAAGCAGAGCTACAAAGATGACAGGAGATGGAACGAGAGAATCAGGCAGCAGATCAAAGACTGCAAAGAGCTGAAGAAGAATACAGAAAACTCAGCAAGGCATTTGCAGATGCAGAGAGGGAAAGCGACAACCTAACCCTACAACTTGCTGAAGAATCCAAGGAAGTGGAAACACTAAGAAATGCCAAGGAAAAGGCACAGCTAGAGAATGAGGCTAGCCAGGATGAGGTAATAGAGCTTAAAGACCAGATGAAAGTCAAAGATCAAACCATCCAACGGCTACGGGCATCTCCTGCCAGAGTCAAAGCTACTAGCTCGACTCACACTACTTCTGAGACGGATTTATATGAAGAGCAAATGAAGGAGCTCCAAAAGGAGTTAACCCTGGAGAAGCAGCAAAGACTGATGTTGGCTGAGGGCTCAGTGGTTATGCAAAACCGCATGGAAGAAGAAAACACAGCCATGAAGAATGAGCTTGAAGCAATCAAGAGAAAGCTCGAGGAGGCGGAAAAGATAAACGCCGATCTAAACGACCTCCTCGTAAACATGGGAGAGCAAGCGAAAGAGGAGAAGAAAACATTTTAGAAACAGATAAAAGAGCTGAGAGGCCAGCAGCAAACAGAAGAGCAGCAGATGGGCACCGTGCCAGCAACCAGGGAGGGAATAGGCATAGAGAATGTGGCAAATCTAGTGGACACCACCATGCAAGAGGAAATCCTTGTAGGACCCTCACAAGAGCCACAAGATCTGACACAAGAAGAAGAAGAGAAGCTGCAAAAGGCCATAGAAACAGCAGTCAGAGACACAGCCAAAGAAGCTTTGGAGTGGGAGCAGAGGGTCTTTAAATCAATGACTATTCAGAAGATAGATGCCAGCAACCTTCGGCGTGAATGGCTACAGCCCTCTCTCCCATATCCTCTGCTAAAATATGAAGCTGCCACAATCAACAAGCGAATCAGAGAGGGGCCAACAGTGCCACTGCACAAAGCAGACATGTGCAAGCCTGAAGGGGTCAAGTTGATAGTCGACTCTCAACCCAGGTGGAGAAAGGCATGACTGACAAAGTATCCTCAATATCTAATCCATCTGGTAGAGGCGCCTAAAGTGATCAGAGATAACCTAAGTTTCTGCCCTCTACCAAGGATGAGGACGTTGAAGGCCCATGAGCTCTTGCAAAGAAGCCAACCCACTGAAATAGTGTATAATTATTAGCTCATATTTTTAAAAAAATTTCTTGGAAAGTCTATAAAAAGCAGTTATGTGTGGTTGCAAAAATGATTTTTCCAGAACATTTGTTTCCACCTTAAAAGGTGCAGCCGATTTACATCTTTGACCATTGTTTTACATTCTCTATTAAGAAAAAAGATTTAGCAAGACAATAGGGATGGTATATTTGTATATATTTTAGGTATGCATATATCTATCCTTGTGGCGTATTACAAGTGATGGCCAATCCCAAAGGCTTCAAATTCTAACCTTAGAAATTGGGATTGTTTTAAGTGAACCTTAGGCTGGGTTCAGACCAGAGAGATGGAACTCAAGCCAGCTTCAGGTTTGCCGCCGCCTAGTTTTGAACGACACTGGAGGAAGAAGAGTGGAAAAGAGGGAGAGCTTGAGAGAGGCGTGCAGGTGTTTGGGGGGGGGGGTCGGAAGAAGTGTGACGGGCCCAGTGGAAGAGAAATCACAGCTGCGACCAACCAGTGCGAGCCACGAGATTTTGACGCCCTTCATGAAGAGGTTTGCCGCCTTGTCTGAACCCAGCCTTAGTGAGAAAAAGAGAGGCGGTTTTGTAAAGCCTCGTTGAGGGGGAAAGTTTGGGGAGAGTTTGGAAATTTATCCCATATGCCTTAACATGAAAAAAAAAGCTAAGATATATACATAGCTTTGGCGTGAAATCATTATTCGCCAATAAAATGGGAGTTCTATATTTGGATAATGTTACCATATACATGTGGTAGTGATGTGTGTGAACACACTAGGACCGTGGGGACTTTTTTCCCTCTTTAGGAGGTTTTCCCCCCCTTGCATTGTATATACGCCCATCACTCTACGGCTATCTACCTTTCCATTGCACACTAAGTAATACACTCTCTATTGTGTGCCTTGAGCTTCCTTCGTCTTCTCCAAGCTGTGTGTGTTTCTCTACAACCCTAATTCCAACAATTGGTATCAAAGCACATTGCGTCCTCCCGGGCCTAGTCGCCAACAGCTCTAGCACACGCCTGCTCATTTTCTCCGATATCAGTGAGCTTTGGCGAGCGTTCGCAAGTCGATAAAAATTTTGGGTGAGCTCGTAGAGCTCAACCTGCTCCGATTTTTTATTCGGGCTCATTTCGGCCTCCGTTTCCACTACAGGCAGTACTACACAGGCTATTTCGTCATTTTCTGCAGAATTTTTGTCAGTGTCGTGTTTTGCATAACAGGTGCCTTACAGTCTTCTACAGTTTGTGCTATATAGCACGTGTTATTCCCGCTTCATTTCTCCTCTTTTCCGACAATTTTCACATTAGGTGCAGCATTTACCATGGTCGACAACAACACAGATGTGTTCAAGATGTTTGCTACTGAGGACACATTGGATGGGGACAATTACCCTATGTGGGCTTACATGATGCAACATGTCCTTGTGTCAAGGGGTGTCTGGAATATTGTGCAGGGCATTGATGTACGTCCTAGTTCTGAGGATGTAGGCGATGTTGAGGATGTGGCAAGTCTTGCTGCAAGGATTGCTGCTATTAGAGTTGTTTTGCCTACGGCAGAACAATCTCGTTGGGATGTAAAGGATGCACAGGCTCATGCATTGATTGCGTTGTCTTTGAAGCGCACCATTTTTCTTCACATTCGTTCAACAAAATCTGCAAAACATGCTTGGGATATTTTGGCCGGTCTTTATGCAAGTCGCAATGAGGCTAAAATTGTTTTTCTATGTAAAGAGATGGAGTCGAAGATTATGCATGTAGAAGATGATATGGACACTTTCCTTGTTGGTGTCAAGGATATCAATGAGCAACTTATTTTTTCAGGTGAAGTCATTTTAGACAGTTCCCTTGTGCAAACTATTCTTGATGCCTTACCAGATTCTTACCAGACTTTTGCTAGTACTTGGAGACTTATGACCCAAGGAAATCCTGAAGTTTTCAAGTTTGATGCATTATCCACATTGCTATTGCAAGAGTCACTTTCCAGAAAAAATAGGACTAGACAGCTTACAGTTGAACAGGCTTTTATTTCTTCTCAAAGAAAGGGTGGTAACAGCAATGCAGCCACTTCTTATGGTTCTGTTGCGAGTGGCAAAACTTCTGTTCCCAATGCTTCTACTGGCAGCACTTCGTATGGCAATTCTGGTGATAAGGGCAAAAAGAAGATGCGTTGCCATTATTGTAAAGCTAATGATCACTTGATCAAGAAGTGTCCTAAGTTGAAGGCCAAAGAGGCTAAGAAGAAAGCGGGTGTCCACTGCAAATGCTGGTTCCACTACAAATGCAGCCATTGTTGAGTCTTCTGTGAAAGGAGACTGTGATGGTGATGTTGATGCAGAATGGGCTTTTAGTGTAGAGTGCACTTACAATCCTGTTGTCCATGATGCATGCATGTCAGCTGCTGCAGATTCACATGTGTGGTATTTCGATAGTGGTGCTACAAAGCACATTACCTCACATCGTGAATTGTTCACCTCTCTCGAGTCTGTCCCACATGGGAATTCAGTCACTTGTGCCAACAATGCCTCTTATCATGTTCAGGGAGTTGGAAAGATTGTGCTTACTGCTGCAAATGGCAGTTATTTCACACTTGTTGATGCACTTTATGTACCTGGGATCAAGAAGAATCTTTTGTCTGTATCTGCACTTGCTAGACTTGGACTTGTAGTCAAATTTGTGGATGACAGATATACAATTCATGATCTCAGTTTTGGTGATGAAATTGTTGCATCTGGCCTTTTGTGCCGTGGGATGTATAAGCTCAATTTGTATGACAAGTGTGGACAAAATTTTGCAAATGCAGTTGCAGATTCAAGGGCTATTTCAGATGCAAAACTTTGGCATGTGAAGTCGCGGAGCGGGAGCGTGGGTCGACTCTCTCTCTCACACACACACACACAGTGAGCTTACACAGTACACAGTACGCAGAGAATTGTTAGAAGGGTTATCTCTCAAATTCTTAGTATTCACAAAGAATATGTTAGTATATACAAAGAGTTAGAGGTAAGTGAGTTAGGCGGGCGGCCGGCCATATCCGCATAAGAGGCCACTTGGGCTTTAATCCCAACAACCTCCCACTTAAAGTCCAATGTGGCACTTTAAGTAACTGTAAATCTATGAACATAAATGTACAAAGATTTACATGGCTGCCATCTATCCAATGCCCAATAACTCACGACAATGCACAAAGCCCTCTCCTGGAAGTCCCTTTGTGAGTAGATCAGCAGGATTGTCCTTGGTGTGGATCTTCAGCAGTTGTATCTGCTTGTCTTCAAGTACTTCCCTAATGAAGTGATACTTCACATCAATATGCTTAGTCTTCGAATGGAACACTGGATTCTTTGCCAATTGTATAGCACTTTGACTATCACAATATAACTCTGGCATATCTGCATTGATTCCCAAGTCTGCAACCAATCTACCAAGCCAAATAGCTTCTTTGCATGCCTCATTTGCTGCAACATACTCAGCTTCTGTAGTAGACTGCGTAACACAATCTTGTAATCGAGATCGCCATGATATGGCACCTCCAGCCAATGTAAAGACATAGCCTGATGTAGATCTCCTCTTATCCAAGTCTCCTGCATAATCTGAGTCAGTGTATCCTCTGACACTCAAATCCTGACTACCATAGCATATGCGCATACTCTTTGTATGTTTTAAGTATCTCATGATACCTTTCACTGCCTCCCAATGTTTCTTGCCGGGATTTGACATATATCTGCTAACCACTCCCACTGCAAATGCAATATCCGGACGTGTAGCAATCATTGCATACATCAAACTACCCACTGCAGACGCATATGGAATCTTATCCATTTCAGCCTTTTCTTCCTCAGACACAGGACAATCTTGTTTGCTAAGTTTCACATATGGTGGCAATGGAACACTCAATGCCTTTCCCTTCTCCATATTGAAACGTTGCAAAACCTTGTCAATATACTCTGTTTGAGATAACCAAATCAACTTCTTTGATCTGTCTCTCTCAATGCGCATACCAAGTATATGACTTGCCTCACCCATGTCTTTCATGTCAAACGATTTTGCCATCTTTGACTTCAAAGCTGAAATTTCTTCCAAGTGTTTGCCAGCAATCAACATGTCATCCACATACAAAATAAGGATCAGCCAACTGCCATCCTTAGCCTTCTTTGTATATAGACAGTGATCGAACTCACTACGTTTGTAGCCTTGAGAAAGCATAAACTGGTGGAACTTATGGTACCATGCCCTCGGTGATTGTTTTAAGCCATAAAGACTCTTTAACAACTGGCATACCAAATGTTCCATGCCTTTCTCAACAAACCCTTCTGGCTGCTGCATGTAAATTTCCACATCTAAATCACCATGCAAGAACGCTGTCTTGACATCCATTTGGTGCAACACCAAATCCAATATAGCAACCAATGCAAGAAAGCATCTCAATGTAGTCATCTTGACCACTGGAGAGAAGACTTCATCAAAGTCAATGCCTTGTTCTTGCTTAAAGCCCTTGGCAACAAGCCTTGCTTTGTACTTTGGCTGACTATCATGAGCGGTGATCTTATACCTGTAAACCCATTTACAAGGTAGAGCCTTTTTGCCCTGTGGTAATTTAACCAACTTCCATGTCTGGTTTTTATGCAGAGCTGTCATCTCTGACTGCATGGCCAACTGCCATTTTTTCGAGTCAACCACTTGTAATGCTTCCTTGTAACAAGATGGTTCTCCGCAATCTGTGAGCATGACATAATTTAGAGATGGCACATAACGATCAGGTGGTTTGGAGACACGCTCAGAACGTCTCACCACAACTGATTCTGCCTCTCTAGCCACTATAGGCTGTTCCTGAGCCTGACCATGCTGTCTTGATGTGCTAGCACTAGGTCCATCTTCCCTGAAGACAACTCTTCTGATCTCCTCTGTCTTCTCTGGCTTAGCGTGAAACTTGGCTTCATTGAAATGCACATCATTGCTACGAATAAGCTTTCTGGACTCAGGATCCCAAAGCCGGTAACCCATCTCGCCCGATTCTCCGTAGCCAAGAAATATACACTTCTTGCTCTTTGGTTCTAACTTATTTCTGAACTCCTTAGGAATATGGCTATAAGCTTCACAACCAAAGACTCTGAGATGCTTATACGAAGGTGCCTTGCCTGTCCATAGCATCTCGGCCACTGCACTCTTATCCAGAACCCTACTAGGAGACCTGTTGATCAAATGGACTGCTGTAGCCACTGCTTCCGCCCAAAATCCATCAGGCAACTCAGCATTTGACAACATGCTTCTGACCTTCTCTTGTATGGTCCTATTCATACGTTCTGCAACCCCATTCTGTGAAGGATTATATGGTGCAGTAAGTTCCCGCTTAATCCCTTTTTCTTGACAAAAGTCTTGAAAAGCTTTGGAAACGTACTCTCCACCATTGTCAGTTCTCAAGCACTTCAGCTTCTGA
Source organism: Adiantum capillus-veneris (assembly GCF_014529385.1). NCBI lineage: Eukaryota > Viridiplantae > Streptophyta > Polypodiopsida > Polypodiales > Pteridaceae > Adiantum > Adiantum capillus-veneris. The sequence continues at coordinate 126,191,540 of NC_140955.1, read as the reverse complement.
CCACTCTGATTCTCCACCAGCTGCAAGAATGTCTTAAAGACCTTGAGCACCTCATCCTTGTGCTTCAAGAAGTAAACCCATACTTTGCGAGAATAGTCATCTATGAATGTACAAAAGTACGCTGCTCCCCCTAGTGACAAACTAGGCATTGGTCCGCATAGGTCACTGTGTACAAGAGCTAACCGTTCGTCCCTACGATTCCTCTTTGATCTGTGCGGTTCCTGTGTTTGCTTACCATAAACACAATGCTCACAAAACTCGAAATCTTGAAATGAAAAGCCAGGCAAATAACCATAATGAGAAAGTATTTCCATTCCTCTTTTTGACATATGTCCCAACCTACGATGCCACAGTGACACACTTGGCTGCTCAATCACATTAATTACATGGTTTTTAACCTCTGAAACATGTAAAGTGTACAGAGTTCCTGACTTGCTGCCATGTGCTACAGTCATCGAACCTTTGGAGATCTTCCAAGCGCTGTTCCCAAAAACTGTCACATAACCCGCATCATCCAACTTCCCTGTACTAATCAAGCTCTTTCGGATTGCTGGAACATGTCTGACATTCTTGAGCCATAAAGAAGAGCCATTCTGAAACTTCAACTGCACATCTCCCACTCCAAGTATGTCACAAACCTGCTCATTGCCAAGTCTGACATAGTCTTTAGTAGCCACATATGATGTAAACCACTCTTTGTGCGGAGAAACATGTAAAGATGCCCCTGAGTCGATAATCCAATCACTCATAGCATGTCCATCCTCTGCAGTCAAGAAAACAGAATCAAGATTGCTTGTAAGGAAGATGTCACCAGCTGCTATACCAGAATCACTGTCTGAACCAGATCCTGTGACATTCACCTCTTCAATCTTCACTGAACTCTTCTTTTCATCTTGCTCAGAACTCTTTGTTTTGCCTTTTTCTTGTTTCCACTTCGTACAGTCTCGCTTCATGTGACCCTTCTTGCCACAATGGTAGCATTCTATGTCATCCTTTGACTTTGAATCACGAGACTTACTTCGGTTTTGTGCCTTCTTACCCTTCTTCTCTTTAAACTGTTGTCTCCCTCGAACGACCAAAGCACTATTGCCTTTGCCTTTGTCAATGTTCTTCCTGTTCACTTCCTCTGTGAGCAAGCTGCTTTCTACATTGGCACTTGTAAGACCTTCTGGCGCGACAGAATTACTTAACGCTGTACGAAAAGTATCCCAACTGTCTGTCAAAGTGATTAAGCATAGCCTTCACTGAATCTGGAAAGACTATCTCTTGTGCTGTTAACTGGCTGAAAATTGAGTGAAATTCATTCAGATGATTTGACATGGCTGTCCCTTCCTTCATCTTCAAATCCACCAATTTCTTGAGCCAGTAAATCTGAGAAGCAGCACTTTGTTTCTCGTACATATCACATAGCTTTTGCCATACGCCATACGCTGTAGTCTCTTCTGCTACGTTGAAGTAAACATTTTCTGCCAGTGTCAGCATGATTGTGGAACAAGCTAACTCGTCAAGCTCTTCCCACTCATCTTGAGCCATAAATTCTGGTCTCTCCCCTTTGAGCTTCAGTGGCTTCACTTGTTTTTTCTGCACCAAAACCTGCCAAATCTGCTTCTTCCAGAATGGAAAGTTTGTGCCATCCAGCTTCTTTATGTTGTAAAGAGTCTCACTGTGAGAAGATGCCATATCTGCCAAACTGTTTACTCCTGAGAAAAATCCGGCAGAGTTTCCCCTATAAACTGGCCTCTGTACACAGTAAACAAGCTATAATCAACAAGCTGAACACCTCTCCTCAGGAACTGTCAGTATTTTTGAAAATTTTTGACAGAGTCTCCCCTGTAAACTGAGCTCTGGGAACCAAAAGATAGCTCAAGAAACAATCATAAATAGCTGACCAATGACAAATCTAAAAAATCCCTGTAATATGCTGTCCTGTAAGCATACACTGTCTCCTCTCTGGGCGATGACAGAACCTGTATCTGTCTCAAGACTGAACCCTGAACAATGCCTCAACGGCCTGACGCATAAGATGCAATCAAGTGTCTACACAAAGTCATACATCCTAAGGGATAAAAGTCGCCGAAGAGGATGCGTGTAGAGGGGAACTCCAGCAACCTAATCCACCTCACACTGGGTAACCCAGCCCCCAGTGCTTGGCTTCAAAAAACCTCACACACGACCCTCTCAGATGGCTCAGCAAACTGCCCAGAACTAGCATACATCCTATAATAGACCAATCACTGTCCTATGACCGCTGCGGCGGTCTGTCTGCTAGCGTGACTCACAACTAGCAGACCCACAATCACAGTACATCAATCTGCAATACATGCCAGTGGTGTCAAGCCGTCGTATGGCCACACCTCCCCTGGAACCTGGCAAGCACAAGAAGTAGCAATGCAGACTGCAATATATATATCTGATGATATATATGTGTACCTGGTCTATAGATGATGCTCTGAAGACGAATAAGTGATGTATGTCGATGTCGATATTGATGTCGACCACCTCTTGCTTGCCAATCTACACAAGACGGATTTCTTTGCGGCTGAAATCTATCTTCTGCTGTAGTGCTCAGAACGAAATTCTGAGGGCATAAACGGCTTCGAAAGGGGGGTAAAACTGCAGGTCACCTGATGGAAACGCTCCCGGAACGCCGAGTGTGAATTTTCGAACTCCGGATCCAGAATCTGCCGGAAAAGTGCGCGCGCGCGATTGCGCAAATCTGCACTGAACCAAGGCTCTGATACCAATTGAAGTCGCGGAGCGGAGCGTGGGTCGACTCTCTCTCTCTCACACACACACACAGTGAGCTTACACAGTACACAGTACGCAGAGAATTGTTAGAAGGGTTATCTCTCAAATCCTTAGTATTCACAAAGAATATGTTAGTATATACAAAGAGTTAGAGGTAAGTGAGTTAGGCGGGCGGCCGGCCATATCCGCATAAGAGGCCACTTGGGCTTTAATCCCAACAGCATGCACGTTTTGGTCATCCGATTTTTGCCAGTTTGCTGCGTTTCCAGAAATCTGATATGGTTCCTTCTTTGCCGCCTATTGAAGCACCTGTCAAACATGTTTGTGAAGGCTGTATTTTGGGTAAAATGCAGCGTTCTAAGTTTCCAAAGGATGGTTCAGTTAGGGCCATATGCGGGTTGCAGCTTGTGCATAGTGATGTTTGTGGGCCCATGCAAACTCCATCCTTGGGCAATTACCTATACTCGTGACTTTATTGATGATTACTTTAGGCATGCATGAGTATTTCCACTTCAAGCGAAGTTCGAAGTTTTTATGTGCTTCAAACAATTTCTGGCTATGGCTGAAAATGTCTCGAAATGTATTATGAGCACACTCCGCGATCGAGGGGGGGAGTATATGTCTCATGAATTTAATGCATTTATGGCTAGTCGAGGGATAAAACACCAATGTACAATGCCTTATACACCTCAGCAAAATGGTGTTGCTGAGAGGAAAAACAGGTCACTTACGGAAATGGCACGATGTATGGTAAAAAGTCAAGCTTTACCCCATTCTTTTTGGCTTGAGGCCATCACGTGTGCCACTTATGTACTAAACAGGTGTCCTACAAAAGCTTTGCAGTCTATTACTCCATATGAATCATGGCATGAGAGAATGCATTCTATTGAGCACATGCGTGTTTTTGGCTATTTGGTATATGCTTTGGTGCCACAAACACAGCGCAGAAAATTGGACGATAAGGCTGTCAATTGTATTTTTGTCGTTATAGTGCTGAAATCAAAGGTTACAAGTTGTATCATCCATAAACAAAGCGTATTCTGGTTTCACGGAATGTAGTGTTTGTGGAATATTCTCTTGAGCCCTTGATGTCATGTACTAGAGACAATAATGTAAGCTCACAGGACATTATGACACTTTGTTGCCTCTTTTCAGTGGTGGAAATACGAATCTAAATTCCAATGAGGCAAATGTACAGCCTATGGGGGTTTCTGAAAATGTTACAGATCAGCCTATTACTGATGCAAATGTACATGATGTACTTGATGAGGAAAGGGCTGAAAATGAGTAGGCTAGAGGTATGCCAAAATGGTTGGTGCATACATTGCTGACAGTAAATTGGATGCACCTTTGTCTAGTCGTACTCGTTCAGGCTCTCACCATGCATCTTATGCATCAGATTGTTATGCTTTGGCTGTGTCTAGCTTACATGATGTTGAGGAATCTCTGTCTTTTGATGAATCACAAAATTCAAAAAATTGGATGGCTACCATGCAATCAAAATATGATGCACTTATAGAAAAAGACACATGGACTTTATGTGATTTGCCTCCTGGCAAAAAGGCCATTGGTACGAAGTGGGTTTACAAGTTGAAACGTAGGCCGGATGGTGAGATCGATCGCCATAAGGCTTGACTTGTTGCAAAGGGTTATGCACAGCAAAAAGGCATAGATTATGAAAAGGCTCCCATTTGTCGTATGACTACTGTGCGTTTTCTATGTGCATTGGCAGCTCATTTTGGTTGGGATGTACATCAATCAGACATTGTGACTGCTTTCTTGAATGGTGACATATTTGAGGAAGTTAATGTAACGCAGACTCGCGGTTTTGTCAAGAAAGGATAAGAGGACAAAGTGTGGAGATGTAAGAAGGCTTTGTATGGGTTGAAGCAACCTCCCCGTGCTTGGTATGAGGAAGCTGACACTCATTTGGTCAAACAAGGCTTTCGTAACAGTCCAACAGAAAGCACATTGTATGTAAAGCATGAGGGTGATGTACTTCTCATTGTGGTTCTTTATGTCGATAATTTTTTGATCACTGGACCAAATGAGAGACACATTGCTGAATTTAAGGCTGATTTGAATGCTACTTTCAAGATGAAAGATTTGGGGTTGTTGCATCATTACTTGGGTATACAGTTTAAGTAGTGTGATGGATGTATTGCATTGTGTCACAAAAGTTACATAGAGACATTGCTATGTAAGTTTGGAATTGAGGATTGCAAACCTATTGCCACTCCCATGGAAAGAGGTTTGAAATTGAGTCTTCATGATGATGGTGATCCTGCAAATGTCACTCTTTACCAAACTACTATTGGATGCCTCATTTATGTATGCAACACGAGATCGGATATCCAGTTTGCAGTCTCATAGGTCAGCAAATTTATGCATAGCCCAGGGTCTAAGCATTGGCAGGCTGTCTAGACGATTTTTCGCTACCTTAGTGGCACTTTACATCTAGGCTTGTTTTATCCCAAGGGGGGATCATTGCCGCCAGAATTACATGCTTTTTCGGACTCAGATTAAGCTGGCTGTTTTGACACGTGAGTGTCCACAAGTGGTTTTTGTTTCATGCTTGCAGTTCATGTATATCATGGTTGAGCAAGAAGCAACCCACTGTGGTCACTTCAAGTTGTGAGGCTGAGTACAGGGCAGTCTTCACAGCTACGGTTGAATGTGTATGGCTCAGACGCCTTATGGCTGATTTGGGTGTTGGACAGGACAGTGCCAACACTATCTACACTGACAGTCAGAGCGCATTGGCAATTGCAAGGAACCCAATTTTTCATGCTAGCACAAAAGACATTGAGATGCATTACCACTATGTCAGGGAGAGGCTCTCAGTAGGAGAGATCAACTTGGCTTATGTGCCAACACAGGATAACCTTGCAGATCTTTTCACAAAGGCATTGTCTCATGAGAAGCTCGAAGCGTTCCGCAAAGATTTGGGCTTACTCCCCTTTATGGATTGATCATGTCCTCAGGGCAAGGCACTTCCCTTTACTCATGTGCCAGCTCTCGTTCATCGCATCACTCCAGGGGGGATTTGTTACCATATACATGTGGTAGTGATGTGTGTGAACACACTAGGACCGCCGGGGCCTTTTTTCCCTCTTTAGGAGGTTTCCCCCCCCTTGCATTGTATATACGTCCATCACTCTAGGGCTATCTATCTTTCCATTGCACACTAAGTAATACACTCTCTATTGTGTGCCTTGAGCTTCCTTCGTCTTCTCCAAGCTATGTGTGTTTCTTTGCAACCCTAATCCCAATAGATAAAAGGCTCCACAAAAATTTGAGTTATGACGGGCTTTGAGTGTGACGCTTGTGTTGCACTAGTATATGGGGGTTCTATATTAGGATAAAGGTCTCTACAAAACCTATCATGTAGTTGACATAGTTGAAACTCTATGGACAACCTAGGCTGCCTCCGCTGCTAATGATGTGAGTCTATCATTGCTTCATCATCCCATTTGGCTACCAGCAAGCAAGGAGTGTCATTGGCGCTGTTGCAAGGTATGTGCCATCCTGCAACACATTATTGGAAGTAGTATCTTGTTGCCTATGAACCCTTTTTCACAAGCCTCCAGCCCACACACACACCAATTTTGGTGGTCCCTTGGAAGTTGGGGTTGCTTCCCACAAGGTTGAAGCCTATATTTAGAGGAGGTTATCTTGAGTATTTTTGCATCTTCCAACTTGGAAAACATTACACCCACCATGCTTAATAAATCTTTGTGGTCTCTTAGGTTTGCTTCCCATGACTAACCAAAGGTCTACCCTCCAAGAAGTTTGCACACTATTGAGTGCCTATGTGCATTGGGTAGAGATCCAGACTCCATTTACCTTGTATAAATGTCCATAGCTTGCTTATCAGCACATTGGCCTTTAAGATAGGGAATTGTTGGGTAGGGCCACTTTGCTTGGACCAAACATGGCTTACCGCTCACTCATTATAACCTCAGTAATCATTCCATGATCGTTATCTTTACACAAATAAATAAGGAGCACAAACATGAAGCCTAGATGTAGTGATTGTAGGAGTTACAGCTTGCACCACACACACACATACACACACACACATACATAATTTTTTTTATAGTAATGTTGAATTGAATTACTAATGGAAAGCCTCAAATCAAGGAAAACCAATAGAAAATATTACAAGCAATAAATCATAAATAGTCAAAGTAGAGCTCATAATGAAGACAGGGGAGCTCATTCAAGTCATAGGCAACTTTAAGAGACCGTCAAAGAGATGTTTTGAAGAAGGGTACATACTCCACTTGAATCTACTCAAACATGAGGAAATTATGTGCTCTCCACACCTTCCATAGCGCCTAGAATCTAACCCAATTGAAAAAGTATGCATAAGGCTTAAGCAGTGGTGGAAGCACTCCAAAAAGCCAAAAATATAGACCATGGTATCCCAAGGAAACGTATGCAAAGAGATGTAGAGATGTAGTCCACAAAATATTTTGTATGAGAACAAGACCACAATAGATGTGGAATATTCTCAATGCTGACACCACAATGAACACATCTCAAGGAAGCTAATCTTCTGGAGTGCGAACCCAATGATGCATCTCCACATAAACAATCGCTACTTTAAAGGAATCTTAGCATGCCACACTTTCATAACTTTATGTCACCACCATTCAACATCTTTGTTCATATTCCGTACTTTGTTACAGTGTTCATGTATCCAGGAAGATGATTGAAAAAAACAATACACCTTTTTTGCAGATACAGAGGACCGAAGAACCAACGTAATGCCAATCACAAAGTCAATCCTCAAAAACAAGCAATGGAATGGGAGATATGGAATCAACCAAGTCCTCAATGGTGTGCCACATGTGTCTATAATGCATTCTAAGACCAAAAGTTAGAGCAGGTTGTCTAAATGAGAGCACATGTCCACATCATCATCGATCACATCTGATATCCTTTCAATGCCTTTTTGGGAGAGAAAATAAGCATCTCTTGGAGACCGCTAAAGAGTCTGATCAAAAACTCGACTCCAATGCAAACTCTCCATTCTCAGCGAATTGACAGTCAGTCATCTTGTCGATGCCATGATAGCTCCTTTGTGACTATTTTCCAATCAGCTATATAAGACTGAAAGCAAGGGGGCAACGAGCCAAAAACCACATCCGAGTATAAAGGCTACCAATGCCCAAATGCTGGTGTATAAACCACATGAGAACACGAAAACACAAACATCAACTTCTAAGGCTATTTTTTCTCTACAAGTACCAGCAACAAAGTGGCCTTCCTTAATAACATGAGCACAAATGTAGAATATTCAAACCACAACAATACTTTGGAGTACATAGCTTATTCATAGCGAGCAACCCGCAAGCCTTTTTTCTCGGAGCAAGTAGATCAGAAATGCTCCAAAATCCTAGACATGAGATACCAAAGACGACGAAGTGGCCAATGCGTAATGGTGGAAAAAATTGCATGTATGCGACCATATTTTGAGTCTTACATGTAACGACCAGGTAGATAGATTCCAGTAATGTAATTTAGACCTAATTTTATGCTCAACCTAATCCAAGAGTTTGGCATTTTTCATCAACCACACCAACGAGTATACAAGATGTCGCACAATCTAATCCGGCTTCACTATCTCATCTGGCCATAATATAGAATGCCAATCCAGTAGGTGCAATGGCAAAAGATTAGACTTTTGAAATTTAACGTGTAGAGCAGTAGCTAATCCATAAAGATGTAAAGCTTCCATGATACATTGAACATCCTCTGGTTGATTTCTAGGCCAGAACATGGAGTCATCACCATATGATTGCACCACAAAATGGTTGCGAGATGGTGATTCCAATCCATGTAACTGGCCAATGTCATCAAGGAGTCCAGTATAACAATAAAGAATGCATCGCTATAGCATACAACATAGCACTTAGAGGGCATCCTTGTCTGACCGAACGACCAATATCCCACAATTGAGTGAGCTCACCATCAATTATTCCCAAAGATTGACTATGCTCATGAAGAAAATAGACCACCCTAGACATTCTTGACCCAAAGCCCAAGGCAACCATTATCTATGCAATGAATCCCAACAAAAAATGTCAAATGCTTTCTCTATATCAACCTACATGATAAGTACATCTTATTTAGTATAATTTGCATAGTCAATGCCGATGAAAGAATGAGCAATATTATCCATAATTTGCCGACGAGGAATGAATCCATATTGCCAGGATGTATGCCAAAAAACAAATGATCTTTAATGCGTGTAGCTATCATTTTTGAAATCAATTTGTAAATGACCGGCATAAATGTAATAGGATGCCACTACAAGAAGGATTCACATAACTCTTGCTTAGGCAACAATATCACCAGTTCTTCCTTCTACGATTGTGGAAAAGATTGTGTAGTCCATAAATCATTCATCATAAAAAGTAGAGGTTGCTTAAGGGACTCCCAAAAGTGAAGGAAAAATTCAACAGTAAGATCATTCCATCTAGGCGATTTCCAATGACGAAGATGTCACAAACTATTGTGTAATTTAGCTTCAGTAAAGTTGGCCTCAAGAGTAGCTACATCATCCATTGTCAGTAGAGGATGTACATGTGACAATAGTAATAATCTGGTTTGCAAAATCTCAGCCGAGGGAGCCTCAAAATTTGCAAAAACCCTTTGAAAATGATTCACCATGGAATTCTCCAACTGGATCTTATTGGTTGTCCATTGCCCAGTATCATCCTTTACTTTTTCAATGGCCACAAGTTGTTGTGAATGATGCAAATGCTTGAAAAATTGCTTTGATGAACAACCTTTATCCATGAAAGCATATTGTCTCAACCTAACCTTCCATTTTTCAAGTTTCCTCTTGTTATTATGCATCAAAGAGACTTTAGCTGCACATAACTTCTCTTGTTCCGAATTACTATGCGGTCTAGAATCCTCAAGACTTTCCAAATCTTGACAAATTTCCTTGTCTTCTTGCACCTTGTCTCTTTCAAGATGCATATACCATGTACCATACTCCTTTATGATAGCTTGAATCTACATAACAAAACGATGCCAAGACACATCCACATCAATAAACACATGAAAGACAGGTGGAGGAATCACCGCTTTAATCAACATTTGGAAGGCTTGGTGCGAAAGATATGCAATAACCGCTTGCAAGGAAGAGAGGAATCTGCAGGTAGTGCCTCAAAATGAACCAAAATCCAAAGAGGAAAGGGATCAGATAGTGTAAAGGAACGATCAATCCTCATATCACATGCAAACATATCATATTGTGGAGTTCCCAACAAATACCAATGATCCAATCATGCTCTATAGCTGCAGTGCGCATCATGAGTAAAAGCATAAGCCTACTCTGAAGAATGAGTAATAGCCTTGTTTTTTGTTGGTATGTTATAAAAACCTCATTTGACCAAATGAGTATCAAGCTTCTCATACCAAGCACGAGGAGATTTCTTCAACCCATACAAAGATTTCTTACATTTGCATACTTTATCTTTTGCCCTTTGATGACAAAACCGTGAGGTTGTGTTACATAAACTTCCTCAAATATGTCACCATTCAAGAAAGCAGTAACAGTGTTTGATTGATGTACATCCCAACCAAAATGAGCTGCCAATGCACATAGAAAATGCACAGTAGTCATACGACAAGTGGGAGCAAAAGTCTCTTCATAATCTATGCCTTTTTGCTATGCATAACCCTTTGCAACAAATCGAGCCTTATAGCGATCAATCTCACCATTCGGATTGCGTTTCAACTTGTAACCCCGCTTCGTACCAATGGGCTTTTTGCCAAGAGGCAAATCACATAAGGTCCATGTGTCATTTTCTATAAATGCATCATATTCTGATTGCATGGCAGCCATCCAATTTTTTGAATTTTGTGCTTCATCAAAAGACAGAGGTTGCTCAGCATCACATAAGCTAGACATAGCCAAAGCATAACAATTTGATGCATAAGATGCATGGTGAGAACCTGAACGAGTACGACTAGACAAAGGTGAATCCAATTTACTATCACACAAAGTATGCACCAACAATTTTGGCATACCTGTAGCTTGCTCATTCTCAGCCCTTTCCTCATCAAGTACATCATGTACATCTGCATCAATAATAAACTGATCTGTAACATTTTCAAAAACCCCCATAGGCTGTACATTTGCCTCATTGGAATTAATCATCGATGAAAGTCACGAAGTAAAGATAATTGCCCAAGGACGGAGTTTACATGGGCCCACAAACATCACTATGCACAAGCCGCAACCTGCATGTGGCCCTACCTGAACCCTCCTTTGGAAACTTTGAACGCTACATCTTACCCAAAATACAACCTTCACAAACATGTTTAACATGTGCTTCAAGAGGCGGCAAAGAAGCAACCATATAAGATTTCTGCAAATGCAACAAACTGGCAAAATTCAAATGCCCAAAACGTGCATGCTAGAGTTTTGCATATGAAACAACCTTTGAATCCATAACAACATTTGCAAAATTCTTCCCACACTTACCATACAAAGTGAGCTTATACAACCACGACATAAAATGCTAGATGCAACAATTTCATCACCAAAACTGAGATCGTGTACTATACATTTGTCATCCACAAATTTGACTACAAGACCAAGTCTAGCAAGTGCATATACAAACAAAAGATTCTTCTTGATCCCAGGTATATACAATGCATCAACAAGTGTGAAAGAACTGCCATTTGCAGCAATAAGCACAATCTTTCCAACTCCCTTAACAGGATAAGAGGCATTGTTGGCACAAGTGACTGAATTCCCATGAGGGGCATCCTCGAGAGAGGTAAACAAGTCACGATGAGAGGTAATGTGCTTTGTAGCACCACTCTCAAAGTACCACACATGAGCATCTGCAGCAATTGACATACATGCATCATGGACAGTAGGATCATAAGTTCACTCTACATTAAAGTCCCATTCTGCATCATTATCAACATCACAATCTCCTTTCACAAAAGACTCAACAATAGTTGCACTTGTAGTGGAGCCAACCTCTTTCTTCTTAGCCTCTTTTTCCTCAATTTCAGACACTGTTTGATCAAGTGATCATTAGATTTACAACAATGGCAGCACATCTTCTTTTTGCCCTTTCACCAGAATTCCTAGATGAATTGCTATCAGAAGAAGCATTAGGAACATGTGATTTACCACTCGTCGCAGAAGAACCATGAGAAGTGGCTACATTGCTATTACCACTTTTCTTTGAGCAACAATAAAGGTCCGTTCAATTGCATGCCATGTAACCTTGTTTTTTTTGGAAAGCGACTCTTGCATCAGCAATGTGCATAATGCATCAAACTTGACAACTTTTGGATTTCCTTAGGTCATAAGTCTAGTAAGAATCTGGCAAAGCATCAAGAACAGTATGCACAAGGGAACTGTCAAAAATGACTTCGCCTGCAAAAATAAGTTGCTCATTGATATCCTTGACACTAGCAAGGAAAGTGTCCATCTCATCTTCCTCATGCATAATCTTCGACTCCAGCTCTTTACATAGCAAATGCAATTTCAGCCTCATTGTGACTTGCATAAAGACCAACCAGAATATCCCAAGCCTATTTTGTAGATTTTGTTGAAAGAATATGAGGAGTAATAGTGCGCTTCACAGAAAACGCAATCAAAGCACGAGCGCGCGCATTGTTTACATCCCAATGAGCTTGCTCAACCGTAGGCAAAACAACTCTGGCATCAACAATCCTGCCACCAAAACCTGCAACATCATCAACATCACCTACATCCTTAGAACCATGACGTGCATCAATGCTCTGCACAATATTCCAAACGCCCTTTGACACAAGGACATGTTGCATCATATAAGCCCACATAGGATAATTGTACCCATCCAATCTAACCTCAATAACAAACATCTTGAACACATCAGTGTTGTGGTCAGCCATGGAAAATGCAACACCTAATGTGAAAACTGCCCGAAAAGAGGAGAAACGAAGCGGGAACAACACATGCTATATAGCACAAACCGTAAAAGACTGTAAGGACCTGTTATGCAAAAAATGGCACTAACAAAAATTTTGCACAAAATGATTAAATAGCCTTCGCAGTACTTCTTGTAGTGAAAAAGGAGGCTGAAATGAGCCCATATGAAAATTTTGAGCAAAACAAGCTATCCCGAAGTAATTTGTCAACCTGTTGATGCTCGCCAAAGATCACAAAAGTTGGAGAAAGTGAGCAGGCATGTGCTGGAGCTGCTATCGACTAAGCCCGAGAGGACACAACCTGCTCTGATACCAATTGTTGGAATTAGGGTTTAGGAAACCACACACAACTTGGAGAAGACAAAGGAAGCACAAGGCACACAACAGAGAGTGTATTACTTAGTGCGCAATGGAAAGATAAGATAGCCCTAGAGTGATGTGCGTATATACAATGCACTGGGGAAAAAACCTCCTAGTGAGGGAAAAAATGCTCCGTCGGTCCTAAGTGTGTTCACACACATCACTACCACATGTATATGGTAACATAACTGAGCCGCCAAAAGAGGTAAATGGTGTTTCCAAGTACATGGAATTCCCACTATTTCCACCCAAACTGGACACCTATGTCATATCAAACTCTGATAATTTTGAGTAAGCGCCCATGGCAATACATGTGTCATTTGCATATTGGAAAAAAAGGCAACATTTCCAACATTTGGGAATGAGCATCCATTTCCGCCAATAACACTTCGTAAAAACCTCCATCACCAATATGTACCCCTCGAATTGCTTGTCTTTTCAACATAAAATCAACCCACTGACCTACATGTTGTGCTTATGGCATCTTGCCAACGGAGAACAAAAGGACCACATTCAATGCATATTGTGCAACCGAATCCATAGGCTCTTGTATCAAATAACCACTTCAGTAGTTCTGGCCTTCCCATGCATTTCAGGCATCCGCAAAATCCTTTGACAAACACTCTTTGATGATGTTTGCAGCATCCATTGGGAGAGATCAACCTTTTCATGCGCTTGTGTATAGCTTCCTTTGCCATAACGAACAGACTCCCACTCGCTTTGAACAAACAGAAGGCAAAGAGAACCCTCGAAGAAACGATGGAGGAAAAACCTAGCAAAATAACTCGTGCTCTCACACACACATTCCTAAACTAGAGTTGCACATGAATAAAACGTAGGGGCAAACTACTGAACTAAAAACTACGGGGCCAAAGAACACAAAGGTCTGTACAAAAAACTGATGGAAAACTGTACATAAGAAATTTACTACATGAAAGCCCCCCCCCCCCCCCCCCCCCCCCCAAGTCATGCTGAATATCCACACACATATGGTTTTAATGTACGCGAAGCTCTTACATGGGAGGGGTGGTTTCACAAATGCTAGGGTTCTTGGCAATGTTTTAGCTCAATCCATTGTAAGTAGAATGCCATTTACTATTACCTTGTTTTCTTACAATGAATATTGCCATTGTGTGATTAAGCTATACAAGATTTGGAAGAATTCCAATGTAGGAACTCAGACTTGCCAAACACTTCAATCTGATCCCGAGGGTAGATGCATGGGCAAAAGCGTGCGAGGACTTGCGATGTTTACTATGCTGATGTCCAAAAAGAGTAATGAGGACATGTAATTGTTTACTGTGATGGTGTCCAAAGAGAGCCACAAATATTGCAATTGCAATGACACAAAAAAATTATATAGGGTTTGTGCTATGAATGTCCCACATGTGAGGTTGCATCGTCATACGCTGATCTATGAATTGCGATAGAACATTGCCAAAAGTTTTATTACATTTTATTATTTTAAGACGTTTATACATTAGCTATCCAAGTATGGGCAATGGGTGTGTACCTACGTGGATGGCATGTGACATAGTCTGCTTGGGGGTGAATACGAAGGAGCATCTAATAGGTTGGTGACCAAACTTCCTCGATCCCATCTCAAAAGTGAACTGCATATGAGGTCAGGCACACACCTTTTGCTAAGTAAGAACTGAGTCCCACTTGATATTAGTCGTATTACTAGTATTCAGCTAAACTTGCAAAATTGTAGTCACACAAAATAAATTTCAATTAAGACAAATAATAGCCGTAAGAGTAGCAATACTATTAACACTCTCTTTTTTCCTTGGTCCCCTTTTGAGGTTAACATTGAGAATTCAAGTTGAGGTCTTACTTTTCCTACTTTGTAATTGCACAATCACCATCCACTTAGTTTAGTTAAAGGTCTTTCCTACATTCTAGGTACACAATCACCATTTTCTAATATAGTAATATTCGGATGGGCATTTTCTCTCCCAATATATATTTTGATGTGACCACCTAAATTACCATAAATGCTGCAAATACTTAGGGGGACGCCTTGTTAATGTGTTTCCCATCTATCCGGGTGCCAGTGTGTGACAAAGCCATGAGTTTTTCTGTAATAGAAATGGAGGGAGCCCAGCGTCAACTGGTGGCCTCCTTCCTAGCCATGGAGAGTCCTACTTCGATCCTTAGGCTCGTCAGGTGCGCTCATCTTAAACCCCTCCCACAGAGAGAGAGAGAGAGAGAGAGAGAGAGAGAGAGAGAGAGAGAGAGAGATGAAATGAGTCCTACTTCCGTCAGGTGCGCTCATCTTAAACCCCTCTCTCACACACACACACACACACACACACAGACACACACACAGAGAGAGAGAGAGAGAGAGAGAGAGAGAGAGAGAGAGATGAAATGAAATGAAACGGTATATTAACATCTTCAAAAGGCCAAAATGACTTGTGAGATGCACGTGCGACTCTAGTACAATGTGTGGGGAACATAAAAATAGAAATAACTGAGGGTACCTAGGGTAAAGGAGCCAGTTTAGAGACGAAAAGTTTTGACTCCCTGGTTAGACACATATCCACCCCCAATTTAGAGGCAAGAAATTTGGAATATTCTTAAAATCTTGCTTATGTGTCATGTTGTGATTTGTTGAAAAAGTGTACAATAGGGCCTTGAGTGTCTCTAATGCTTCAAAAAGCCTGAAACAGTTGAATTTATTCAAATGGAACATTCAAACAAAATCTAAAAAATATTGATTTTGGTATCATTTGATTCGTCTTTTCATGAGAGTCTCGTGCAATGCTTAAATATTAAAAATGATGAGATTTGCAAAATCTCTCCCAAAAATATCACGTTTCCATAAAACACCTCTAAATTGGCTCCCTTACCCTAGAGGGCGTTGGTTAGATTTTGGGGTGCTTTCCATCGTGGCAAGCAGGCCTTAGCCGGTCTCCAGTCACCCCTAACGGGTTATCGCCCGTTGATCAAAATGGTAGTCAACGTGGAGCTAGCTCATGTTGCATTGAACTTAGCGCTTGGGTGCATGTACTCTCGAGCTCTACCGCCTCACCTACACACATGCTCATGCTCTTGAGGGGTGAGAAGCAGAGGATACGCTTGAGCGAGGTGCTATGTCACTCCCAAAAACCATTGTGACCGTTGTGTCGGTCACCTGCAGCTACACGGGGGCAAGCACCTTGAAACTTAACCATTGCCTACCTAGAGTGGGTAAATATGTATGTCAGCCTACCTTGTATCCTCCGCAGAGAGAGAGAGAGAGAGAGAGAGAGAGAGAGAGAGAGAGAGAGAGAGAGAGAGAGAATATTCAATGTCTCAAAGAGGTTAATGTGGCCTAATGTATCTCTTATTTAAGGCACTAGCCTAAAGAAATCTAAAAAAATGCCCCCTAAAGGTGCATACATAGTCCAAAGAATAGTATTGAACAGTTGCCTCTTAGGTATCTCTCTCCTGGGAAGATATGTATTTACTTGATTGAGATGTCTTTGCGTTGAATAGCTCTGGTTTGTCTATGTTGACAGTGTGTAGGTCTCCTTCTTGGATCAGTAAGTTCCCTAAGACGAGAGCAACTAAAATACTCTAGAGTACCACAAATGTTGAAAGGAAAACCTCCTTGAAACTTTCTTAGGCTTTTGGAGTTGCCTATCTTCTTGAAATGGACTTTCGAGAGTAGCTCCCAAAATCTCTTCGTATAGTTTTCCAATGAATGGTTATCCTTGTTAAAGACGATCCCATTCTATATTCATTTCTCTTCTAAGATGAATAGGCAAGAGTTGACACTGAAATATGCGAATGAAAGCTTTCTGTAATCTTGGAGGAACATGATCACATGGGCTAAGTCTGAAATGCAAAGCTGCAAACCTAATTTGCCCATTTGCTCTATATATTATAATTGAAATTGGCGGACAAACTTAAGAAGAAGATGAGGATTGCAAGAACCATCATACTTAACTTTATCTTTCTTAAGGTGGGAGAGTGACTTCTCATGCCTTCGACCATGACGAGGACTCGAAGGTGAAGAAAATGAACGAGTTGATGAACTTTAGCTGGCAGTGTAATTTTCCTCAAGGAGGTGACTCTTTGTTGCTAAGTTGGTTCGCGTGGGATTGTGTTGAAGGCTATGCGGAAATCCACAAGGTAGCAATGTAGTTGCCTCTATTGCGCCTTTGTCTAATCAATTAGGCAATGTAGTGTGAAGATGTGGACCATTGTAGACAAGGCTCATCTGAAACTGGCTTGTCCTATGGCTTGTTGTCACAAACTGGTGACGTGGCTGCCCAGTGGGTGACGTGGCTGCCCGGTACACACACACCCTCCCTGCATGGACAGCCCCAAGAAATGACCCTGAATTGGTGACGTGGCAAGCACCGTACGGACAGCCCGTGTTTTGCGGCGCATCTCTCGGAAATCCGTACAGCTTTTGCGTGGGCAGCTTTGCGGTAGTTTTTGTTATGCTTTTTGGCTACGCAAATTCGAGAGAGAGAGGGCTCTTTTACTTTTGCTTTATTTTGGCTCAAGAGAGCTTGAGAGAGAGAGAGAGAGCATACTTTTAATTTTAAAGCTTTTGGGCTCTGCTTTTAGCATCCCATGTAAATCTATATATTAGTAGTTTGGGATCTCACTTCTTAGAGCATCTGGACGCAGAGTCTGAGAGTGAGTCCCGACTACTCGCTTGTACTTTGAGTTGCAGATTTAATACAAAAAGAAATACCGAAAGGGGCGCCAGTCTTAGGGGCCAATATCTCTAGGCACGGAACTCCGCCGGGATCAATTGTGAACTGTGAATTGTTTGAAGTGAATTCCTGTGGTGTCGTGGTAGAATCTCGACTTGGAGTATCCAAGTCTGTTACAGTAGTATCAGAGCGCGACCGATTTCTCTTCTACCAGGAAATCCGATCCTTTTTACGCGGCACTTATGGCTTCAGACAGAGATCAGTCGACTCCCTCTGCATGTGGAGATGCGGGACGAGATCATGAAGAAGATTCACGCGAGGAGTACGGCCCGCCTTGGCCTACTCCGGTGGAGCTTGAAGAGATGGAGCATCGACGACTGATCGACAATGCAGGAAAGATGATGCTAGATTTTGCAAAGGACCCGAAATTTGCAAAATTTCTGACTCATACCTCCTTTGACGAGGTGTATGCACAGTGGTAGTAGACTACAGAACCACCCCTCAAACCAGTACTTAAGAAATCTCCTACCCCAAGGATGTTTACTGAGCAGGAATTAGCAGAGGTGGTTGATGCACAGATTTCTCAGCTTTTTGATGTGCAGAACAAAGCAGAAAAGCACGACAAAAAGCAAAAGAAAGGAACTGATTTCCCGGGTTATTTGGGTCGTCAGTCTACTTTTGCCTCGGCCAAGAAGCAGAAGAAGCGTAGGCGGTTTGAAGGATTACCTAGTTCTTCTTCTTCTTCTTCTTCTTCGAGTTCTTCTAGCTCTTCTGATTCGAGCGAAGAAGGCAAAAAGCGAAGCAAAAAGAAAAAGGGCAAAAAAAAGACAAAGAAGTCTAAATCTCGCCCAGTTTCGAACAGTTCTGTAGAGGACTCGTCTTCGGATAGTTCGGACTTCGACGCTCGCGGATTCTATGCAAAGAAGAAGAATTTTTACAAAGCCAACCAGTATGACTTTCTGGAAGATAAAAGCAAGAAAGTCCGAGAGTTCAAAGAAGGCGGACAATCTGTTAAATTTAACACGTTTTCTGGTTTTCGAGATGCTTCAAAGGCTTTGGACTTCATACAGCAGTTTGACATAGCTTTCTCTGGAGGGGGTTACTTAGAGCCTACTTCAAGGGAAATGCTCAAATTTGGTGGTCAACGCTTCTATTGAACAGGAAAGCGCTAGTTAAATGGCTGAAATTTAAAAGGCTTTTTATTTCTTCTTGGCTGACTCGAGAGTACGAACGCGACATATGAACTGCTTGGAACCATCTTCGGATGACCAAGAAGGATACTTTGGATGCATATTGCGAGAGATTTTGGAGCTCTTTTCTACCAGCCTCTTCATTTAAGAAGATCTCGTTCAAAGAACAGATTGAGCGGTTTACCTTGGGACTTCCTACAGAGATCCGAGATCACTGCTTAGAACAAAAGTGAGATTCCATTTAGGAATTGATGAGTCATGCGAAACAGGGTTTTGCCATTCACTCAGGCAGTTTGACCTACCCCACAAATGAAATCATGACACAAAGGAATGAATAGACTTCGAACAATGAAAGTAGAAAAAAGAAGAGTACCCCAGAAAAGAAAGAAAAGGATGCACGACCCAAGCTTACTCTTTCACAGAGAGCTCTCTACATCAAAGAGGGGAAGTGCTTTGGATGCGGGGAAACTGGACATATCTTCGCGAAGTGCCCTAAAAAGGCACCGAAAGAACAACACGACAAGGATGAACAGGCGTGAAGGTTCGAGAGCAGCTGAGGAACGTGGATGAAAAGGCAAGATGAAAGTAGGACTGGTTCCAGATTGCATGGGTACTAGCCCAAGCACGATTGATGAGAGTACAGAACGTTGCCGAGCTTGGGGCAAAGTGAAAGACCAAGAAGCCCTGATTTTCTTTAATGGAGGAGCCAAGGTCAACTTCATTTCATCTGAATTGGCGGTGCGGCTCGAGATCACACCCGATCGGATGGGACCACAAGCAGAGGCAGTTCTAGCGGCACTCGGCAGGGACGTAGCCATTACACCTGTCATTGGCAAACTTTGGTTGCATTGTCAGGGGTATTTAGGGCATGAGGACTTCTACATAATGCCTTTGGAAGGTTGTAATGTCCTCTTGGGAATTCCCTTGTACCACAAAAACAACGCCGTGGTCGACTATCGGGCGAGAAAAGCGACTTTGACCACATAGAAGGGCAGAACCATTGCACTTGATATGAAACTTAAGGGCGAGTTTGTCCCTATTGTATCGGCTTCGACCATTTCAAAATTAATGAAATCTAGTCTGTTTGTTTAATCGATCTTCTTGAGAGAGATGAATGATGAGAATAGGACAAATATGTCTGAACTTGATAAAGAACGCCAAGATTTTATCCACACTCATGCCAATTGCTTTTCAGAGGGCCTGCTAGGCGAATTACCACCCGCTCGTCTTGAGGATCATACCATTGTTATGATACTTGGAAGCACTCCACCAAACCGGCCACCTTACCGTGTGAGCCGAGCCCAGAACGAAGAAATTATGAACCAAGTGAAAGACCTCTTGGAAAAGGGTCTTGTCCAGTCTAGTACTTCATCGTATTGCTCTCCAGTGTTGTTGGTTTTGAAGAAAGACGGATCTTAAAGAATGTGCATCGATTATAGAGCTCTCAACAAAATCACCATCAAGAACGGATTTCCGATTCCTAGGATTGATGATATACTTGATCGACTACAGGGATCCTCGTGCTTTAGCAGGATCGATTTGAAGAGCAGATATCATCAGATCTGAATCGCGCCGGGAGACGTCTACAAGATAGCCTTTTGGACGACTTTTGGGCTATTTGAGTTTTTGGTGATGCCTTTTGGCTAAACCAATGCTCGTGCGACGTTTAACCGGATGATGAATAAGATTTTTCGAGAGTACAGACTATCTGTTGACACTTTCTTTGACGAAATCATTGTTTTCTCCAAGGGTGAGGCAGAACATAGAGAACATCTGCTTCAGGTCTTTCAGGCATTACGAGATCACAAGTTGGTGATTAATGCGAAGAAAAGTGAATTTTTTCCTACCCGAGATACACTTTTTGGGACACATTGTGCGAGCAGCAGGAGTGCAGATGGAGGACCCGGCCAAGATAGAGACTATCCGTGATTGGCCCGATTTGAAGAATGTCCATGAAGTTAGAAGCTTCTTGGGCTTGTGTTCGTACTACAAGAGGTTGATTAGAAAGTTTGCAAAGGTTGCTTCCTCTTTGCATATCTTGACACAGAAAGGAGTACCTTTCTCGTGGGGACCCACAAAGGTGATTGCCTTTCAGACATTGAAAGAGAAATTGACTACAGGACCAGTTTTGACTTTGCCGGACTTGCAGAACTCATTTGAAGTATATTGTGATGCTTGTGGTCGTAGTCTGGGTGAGGTCTTAATGCAAGAAGGCCATGTCATTGCTTACGAGAGCCGATTGTCCTCAAGGTCGGAATTGACAGCATAGATTTATGAGAGAGCTTTTGGCAATTATCCATGCTCTTACTCAGTGGCGGCACTATCTACTCGGAGCGGATTTTACTGTCATTACAGACCATCAGAGTTTACGCTACTTCTTGTCACAGAAGCAGCTATCGGAAAAGCAGATGCTGTGGGTGAACATCTTGTCACAGTTTCACTTCCAAATTGTCCATGAGCAGGGATAGAAGAATTTGGTGGTAGATGCTTTGTCTCGGAAACCGTTGGTTCTGGCTATTTCCGCGATACATTATAGGAGCTTTGAGGATATGGTCGATCAATATGCCATAGACACAGATTTTGCAGACATTTTCACATGGATATGGGATGGGGAGATAGTAGCAGGATATTCCATTCGGGATGGCTACTTGATGAGGAAAACCATGTTGTGCGTTACACAACCGTTGAGGGAAAAGGTTCTGACCGAATGCCACTGTCCACCTTTTACGGGTCACCGCAACATTGCTACCATCTTGAAAGGGGTAGAGAAATACTTCTTTTGGCCGACACTCAAGAAGGATGTGGACGAGTTTGTGTGCAGTTGCTTGGTATGCCAGAAGGTCAAGTTTGACAGGCATAAGGCACAGGGATTGTTACAACCTTTGCCCATACCCACCCGCCCCTTGGAAAGTATTGCAATGGATTTCATTTTTGATCCCCCGAGAACACAGAGTGGTCATGATGGTAGCTAGACTGTTATTGACAGGTTTAGCAAGCAAGCTCATTTCATTCTAGTAAAGAAAACAGTCAAGCCAGATTACTTAGCGAGACTGTTTGTGGCCCAGATCTTCAGATTACACGGCATGCCCGAGACGATTGTCTCCGACAGGGACCCCAGATTTTCGAGTTTGTTTTGGAAGGCTATTTGGGAGAATATTGGCTCGCGGTTGCAGTTCTCGTCATCTTTCCACCCTCAGACTGACGGGCAATCTGAAATTGCCAATTCAGTGGTACTAGATTTATTGAAGTCTTTTATCTCGGATCAGAAGACTCAATGGGAAAAGTATTTACCTTTGGTGGAATTTGCCTACAATAACACGATACACTCTTCGACGGGGAAGGCGCCATTTGAGATTATTGAAGTTGCTACGAAGGTTCCACCCTTCCTAAGCACGAAGGATAAGATTTTTGAAGCCGATGAGTACACGCGCGACTTGGACACGGCTTTTGCCAAGGTCCGCGAGGCTTTGCAGAAATCTCAAGAAAGACAGAAAAAGGCAGCAGATTGTCATCGTCACGATTTGAAATTGAAGGAGAATGATTGGGTGCTCTTATGTTTTGAGAAGGCACGCCTGAGAAAGAAAAAGGGAAAGGAGAGGCTTTTTTCAAAGCTTAGTATGTGATACTGGAGCACGGATAGTATGTCATGCTATCTACAGTGGGTGCTCCTCAATGCAATGTGCGTGACAATCTCACTCAAACAGACTGAAAACAAGAAACAAATAGACAACAACTGAGCTCACAGAGACACAATAGCAGACCGACTCGACTATCTCAAAGGACTGATACAGACTCTGGCGTGGCAGCACACTCAGCTCCAGCCCAGGACTCACCGGTACAATGGGGTGTTGAGGCTCAAATGTGTAGGGATGGTGAAGCAGTGTTGTGTGTATAGAGTCACTACTCCTAACGACGACGCGACCTTAGAGCTAGAAGATGATCCGATTACCCAACAACTACTACTCATATGTACAACCATAAAGAGCCACCAACGGCTCATAAATGTCAGCCATCTAAATCTATCCCCAAACTGAGTGGTGGTGACCTGGCCACGATGTCCACTAGACCACCATCTGTATCCCTGTTGCCACGTCACAGATCTCCGAAAAGATAAATAATGTCTCCTTCCGACTGAAGCTGCCCGGAACTTGGAGGATTCACAATGCTTTTTATGTGAGTCTCCTGATTCCTTTTAAAAGTGATGTGCACGAAGATGGGAGGCCTGATCAACAACCCGAAGTGGAGGAAAACGAGGAGATCCTTGTTCCAGAACAGATATTGACACATAAAGACATAAATATTAAGGGTGAAGTAATAAGGCGGTTCTTGGTTAAATTCAAAAACTATATTGCATTGGATGTGAAGTGGATGGAGGAGGAGGACCTAGCAGATACTCCTCAGATTGTGAAACTTTACCTTGAAGCTTTTGGTTTAGCATAGTCTATTCCAAATGGACCGCAGAATTCAGCTTGGCCGGAAATCTGGTGCAGTGGGTATGCACAAGAGAGGAGTTACTCCGCTCCTTTGTCAACAGATGCCTCGATTTCTGATACTAGAGTCACTGATATCTCTTGAGCTTCAGGGATACTGAGAGCTGACAGTATTCTGCTGTAATGACTCTATGAAATGAATTTCCGAACATGATACTGATTTGTTCTTGACTTGTTTAAGTGCAGGAACTGATAGACGAAATGATTGCAGCATTTTGGTCTGAATGATCTTTATAGACATGGTTGCAATAGGGATTAGTCAATCGGGCATCTTTGAGATCCTGAGTGGATCTAGATGCGATTGCTAATTGCATTGCCGATAAATCATGGTTTGAGATCCGAATGAATGTTGAATGTGATTTGTCATGTGATGTCCTGTGATGTCGAGTGATGTGATTGTCGATTGGTACATGTGCTAGATGTGTGTTCCTAGTGCGTCGGTACTAACAGTCAGTGTCTGCTAAGATAGTTTATGGCTTCTGTCTGTTTTGCAGGCGTAATCGAGGGCGATTACAATGCTTTCAAGAGGGGGGTATGTCACAAATTGGTGACGTGGCTGCCCAGTTGGTGACGTGGATGCCCGGTACACACACACCCTTCCCGCATGGACAGCCCTAGGAAATGACCCCCGAATTGCTGACGTGGCAGGCACCGTACGAACAGCCCGCGTTTTGTGGCGCATCTCACGGAAATCCGTACAGCTTTTGCGTGGGCATCTTTGCTGCAGTTTTTGTTATGTTTTTTGGCTACGCAAATTTGAGAGAGAGAGAGAGCTCTTTTACTTTTGCTTTATTTTGGCATAAGAGAACTTGAGAGAGAGAGAACATGCTTTTGATTTTGAAGCTTTTGGGCTCTGCTTTTAGCATCCCTTGTAAATCTATATATTAGTAGTTTGGGCTCTCACTTCTCAGAGCATCTGGACGCAGATTCTGAGAGTGAATCCCGACTACTCGCTTGTACTTTGAGTTGCAGATTAATACAAAAAGAAATACCAAAAGGGGCGCCAGTCTTTGGGGCCAATATCTCTAGGCACGAAACTCTATCGGGCCAGTGTCAAATGTGAACTATGAATTGTTTGAAGTGAAGTCTTGTGGTGTCGCGGTAGAATCTCGACTTGGAGTGTCCAAGTCTGTTACACTTGTAGGCCGTTGCTCTCTGCATATGAGCTCAACTATACCTCAAGGCTCAAGCACCCCTCCATAGAGTTTGGCCAGTATGTGGCCAATGATGATGGTCTGGTAATTGCCCGGCTCAAGAGTGTCTCCAGACTTGGGGATAGGCACAATGGTGTGCCTAGTCCACTCTGCAAGTAATCCCTCTTCTATAGCTCTGTTAGAGAGCAAGGCAATGAATGATGCGAGGATGCCTACGGCATATATGAGGTGCACAATGATCACTTTGTATGCGTCTGTGATTTGAGGAGCGGCTATGCTCATGTAGCAAAATAGCCCTCTCCATCATCACGACTCGGATTTGGCCGAGCGAGCGTGGGTTTGGAGGCTCTAGAATCAATGGCTACTTAAGTACCTGATAGAGTCTCTGTGCATAGTCATGCCATCTATGTGGGTCCTCACTGGGGGAGGGTGGCCACGACTCTCGTAGTTAGCGCCATGCATGGCTGAATCGGAGCTCACGAGTAGGTGGCACAACTCTAGATCTTGGGTCTCCTCGAACTCCCACTTTTTACGTTGGTGAGGGTCCTCATATGTTTGTGAGCCTCTTGCTCAGTGATCATACGTATTGTACACTGCATATGAAGTCGTATGTATAGCTCTTTGCATGTGTCACGATTGTGACTAAGTTACATCATACACACTTACTCATGAATGTAGATATGCGAAATGCCATGCCAAGGAGGACCCCTACGCTTGGATGGTCACGACCCTTCGCTCAAGAGACATGCCTCTTCGTCAAAAGCCACACTCCTTCGACGACTAGTCACACCTCCTCGCTCGACGCTTGCGACTCAATGGTTACAGCTCTTCGTCCAAAGGACGTGTCTCTACGCCTAGAGTCGTGTCTATTCGCCATGTGACGGGTCTTTTCCTTAGTTTCATCAATCAATCAAACACCGTCTTTTATGTTTCTTGTTAGAGTTGTCTTTCTAGTTCTGTTCAGAAATATAGTACACACATATGAGTAATAAAGCACAGTTCTTCACAGTGGTATCAAAGCAAATTTTTTTCCCGGACTCGAAGCTTGTTAGCCTCTCACCCTTGCCGCTACCCTCTCCACCCTTCTCCCCCTTCCCGGAATTGTATGGTAACCGACGTTCGGTGGTACACATGCAGACATGTTGTAAGATGAGGTAATTCTACTTCTCCTATCTGTCACACATACATAATACAAATATTAGGAGGCATGGCGTACCCACAGAGTGTGCCGGAATTTCGTGCTGGAGATCGATTCATGCACCTCTTCATCGGAATGTGTCTTTTCGAAGCCGGTCCGTGCTCCTTCATGTGAATAGACACCACCCTTGGCTCTCCCTTTGCTGGCGTCTGTACCTCTTTGCTAGCACCCTTTCCCCCCCAAGGGTCGCAGTCATTTACTCCATATACTGGGCGCAGCTTTTTACTCTCCAAGCGGAAGCCTACATAGAATCCTCACAGTGCTGGACCGTGTACTTGGCGGCTTCTCCCTTGCGCACCCCTTCCCAAGTGCCATGCCATTTTGCTTGCACCTCGTCCCCAAGCGTCGTGCCCCTTGGCGAACCCTCTCATAGCACGCTGAAACGCTGGGCCAAAATGTTGCCTTTTGTAAAATAAACCTGCAGAGCTATTATTTTACGCACAAACTCTAGCAGCGCATCGTATTTTTCTTACCCTATCTAGGTTACTTAAGTTATTGAGCCTCTTGACCGGCCAAACCCCACATAATTAAATACTCATGTGAACTAACCCCTTCCAAGCCAACGGAAATTTGCCCCAGTTAATGTCAAATAATTTCCCTTGCTAACGTAACCTTAAAAATAAATGCCCCAGCTAGCGTGGCATCCCCTGGAGATTAAAAATTGAAAACCTCTCTCCATGAAATTCAGCCTAGCAACCTTCTCGTTCTAAGGGAGACAAAGACAAAGGCAAGTTGGACAAAGATTGCGGTAATAAAGATTTGACAGAGGAGATCAGCATGGCACACGTGGCGGCGGCCACAGTGGCCTCGAAACAGATTTCTAGTCAAAGTGCAAGTGTCACCACTAGCTTCAACTAGAGAGAGGCTTGTGAGTGGCAGAGAGGGGCAATTAATTTGGACCCTTGTGTTGGAGTTCAAGTTATTAGTGTTTGGACCCGTAGGTCGGAGTTCAATGCACACACATCTGACAGGGAACCAATCAAGCGTCTAAAATACTATGGATGGGCGCGCCAATTCATTGTTGCTGGTCGGAGGATGGACAGGATGTGTTCCCAATTCATTATCTTGGAATATTATATTTTGGACGTGATGTGTTCATTGTTCACAAATAGGGATTATTGGACGTAGTGTGGTCTACAGTTCAAATTTTCTACAAAGGCAACCGATGCTCAAGATGGCATGATTCTCAGGTACAAAGTTGAGGGGAGCAACACCGAGGTGTGTCCAATTGGTGGCCACTTCTTGGGTGTCCATGGTAGCTTCTTCATCGACTTGGTCTCACTATTGATGTCCACTATGAGCTGCAGAGAGGGTGTTAAGAGTTTGGGCATCTCAAGTGAACTACCCAATGTGATCTCTTTATTTAGTTTGGCTTTTAGGCATTTATTTTACTTATTTATCAAAGTATGGGTAGGGCAATTTCCCGAGGTTGATATATAAGCAACCCCTTGCCTCCATTGTATAAGGTTGATTGGTTCAAGAGACTCTCTCTCTCTCTCTCTCTCTCTCTCTCTCTCTCTCTCTCTCTCGTGCTCTCTCCCCTTGGTCCATACGCTTCCGCATCGTCAACTTTGACAGGTTCATATTCATCCCAAACCTGAGTTATATGGAACAATCGAACCTGAGCCGAAGTTGCTTGTCGAGCAACCAATTTCCGCATTCACAACCTCTCCCTTCTTCTCGAGCCGGCTCCTCAGGACCCATTACCACCACTGGATGTAGTCCCCACCCAATAGAGTAGCATGTGTATGTGACACATCGTCACGCCACACAGTTCCAATTACTCTCTCTGAGCAGTCGGCATGGCCGAATCACAAGATGTCAACGACACTATTCCTCCTGAGGACACGGTAGCAATTCTCAAAGAGCAAATGGCAGCACTTTTCACGAGCCTCGCATCAATTCGCACTCACTTGGAGCAGATGCAGACACAAGCCTCTTCCCGGAGTTATACTACTACTTCTTGGACTACACATGCTGCTTCTCCGCCATCTTCTCTCGAAGCTTTAGTGGCCGACCAGGAAGAACCGCTCAAACTAGACGTTCTCCAGCCCAAATTTCCTCACCCAAAGCATGGTTTCTCATAAACAACTAGTGTAAGGTGCAGCGGAAGTGAATGTTGAAATTTGCTCAAGATGAGTGCTCCGAATTGTGCTCAAGGGTTCCTTTCACTTACGGAAGGGAGAGCCTTCCATTCCTTTAGTGAGAGAGTGCAAATGATCACAAATAAAGTGAATGACACTGTGAATGAAGGTGCTGAGACTGAAAGAGAGAGAGAGAAGAATACGACACTAGACGGTTGTCAAACCCTCCTCCAAGGGCCCCCCTCTCTATGGCGAGAGAGGTCTATGCTATTGATTGTACAAATCTAGGACAATGGTCTAGATGCAATGGACTTGCCGACGATGTCGACGACAATGACGACAACGACGAGACGGGCTGCAATTTGAAAACGCTAGGGGTTGAAATCTGCAAATCTGCTAATTGCTGAATTTTGACACTGTGTCGGTGAGGACAGTGATGGCGACGATGCGACGACGATGCGCAGAAAACGCAGATGCTGAAATTTGCGGGCAACGGGCTGAACTGAAAACACTGGCTGATCTGACCGTGCGACAAGGATCTGCTGCGGGTAGGTGAGATTTGTGAGGTTTGGGGTTGTACTTGCGGAGTCTAAGTGTTGAAAACTGGAAACATTGATGTGCTTGGGCTGAACTGTTGCCAGAAACTGCAAAACGCTAGGCACTTTGCAAACTGGAAAACACTAGGCACTCTACAAACTGTTGAAGTCTAAAAACTCTGGCTGATCAAGGAACTCCAAAAACGCTAGGTTGATCTTGTGGCTGAAAACGCTGAGTCTCTTGCCGGTCTTACTGAGAAGGTGCACTGCAAGTCAATGGAACTCTGCTGCCTCTTCTACCAGAAAGTGCTAGCGCTAGGTTTTCTTATATATTGTCTTGGCAAAATTGCCCTACCCAGTTCCCCAACAAAGTCACTTATTAATAATAAGTGAAAAATGGATAAAATAGGCAAAATGGGTTTTGTGCACTGTAAAATGCTCATGATGGGTACTGACTGTAATGCTGATGATCATGCTGTGTGCAACCAGAGGTTATGCAACTACTCTAAGTGCCTGGACATGCACGGCCTGCGCATAGGCTCACAAAGGTGCTAGAACACTTCTTAAGCTGACTTGAACCCTGGACTTGAAGTAGCTTGTCCACATGCACATAGGGTTAGATGTGCACGTGACATTCCCTCCTTTTTAAAGTGAGGTACTGGTACCGAACTGTATGGCGTCGAGGGAGAGCGCCAACAACGTTTGAAATCCTGGGAAGGACTCTTCCTCGGCCCACTTCGATGCGTGGGTCGTACGATACTTGAACTTCATAAAGGTCTGCAACGCTTGCTTCTTTGGGCCGTCGAAAGCGACACAGTGAGCTGTGGCTGCTTCAATGGTCAACTGCGTCTATGGACGTAAGTACACCTCCATCAAGAATCGTCGAGGAGGAAAATTTCTGAAACCACTTTCAACACAAAATCATGAATATACCCATTCCATGTAGAGTGACTGGAAAAATACTAGTCTTCCTAAAAGACTGTGCATGCAATGTAGATAAACAAAGTGATGGAGTGCCAAGCCGTTCTAAATGAGAGGTACTTTGAGAAGACTTGTTGGCTTTCCCTTATTGTGCTTCATCTCTTGCGCGAGAGCAATTGCTACCGCCTTGTTGAGATCCACGGGGTCGAAGACTTCTACATCAAACTTGATATATTCGTCCAACCCAAAAAGGAATGCCTCCTTGCGCTCATCATCCGGTTTGCGTAATTGGGTGCCGAGCTGCAAAACACGAATACAAAAAGACATAATTGGCATACCATTTTGCTTGAGACTGCGCCAATCGTCTTTCAACTGTGCTAGGTACTGGGGTGGCATAAACCGTGCCTTGAGCTTGTCTTGGAAGTCGGCCCAATTGAAGGAAAGGGCCGCGCCTTCTTCGGCTTCCTCTAAGTGCGCAGTCAATTGTGCCTCTTGCCATGCGTGATACCAATTAATGGCATCACCCGCAAGGTACATGGCCACCGTCAAAACCTTGCTATTTCTTGTCTTCTTAGTTGTCGCAAAGTAATCATTAAATTGATGCAACCAAGAGTGAATAATAGTAGCATCCATCTTACATTCATACTTACTGAACGTCAACTTCTCAGTGACGGGGTTGTTGGAGTCCGAATCTCGGCTTGTGCTACTTGATGAACTACCAACATCTTTGACCGGCTCGGGCTTCGAGGTGAGTACCTATAGGATCAACTCTTGCATGCGTCGGTCTCTCATGCGCCTCACGCTCTAGCTCCAAGGCCGCTCGTCGTTCTTCGCGCCCGCGATCCAAGGTTGCCTTTCTTTCTTCGCGCTCGCGATCCAAGACTGCCTTTCTTTCTTCGGCTGCTAAGCGCGTTTGATCACGCTCGCGATCCAAGGTGGCGCGTTGCGCCTCTTATTGTAGCATCATGTCCATCAGCGTCTTGACCAAAGCCTCCATAGGATTTGGTGCAACCCTTCGCGTAGATGGGGAAGGGGGAGGGTCGGAAAAACCTCTTGGTGGGTAAAATTCTTCTTTGCCACCTCCATGCTCATCACCTCCACGCAAAGTATGCATTCCGCTTTGGGTGATGACCATACACTGAGATCTTGGGTACTTACGTTCACAAGGAACTTGGTTTCTTGTGGTTTTTGGGTTCTTGAGGTTCTTGAGGTTCTTCTTTAGCTTGCAATCTGTGTTAGAGAAGGCTTTTCTCTTACCCGCGCTGGACTCTTCCCTGCGGGCACACCCCTTGGCCGCCTTGCGCTCACACCAAGGTTTCTTTTTCCCACCTCACGTTGATTGGCCGGCCGCTAAGTGCACGGTCCGCTCTCAATGAGTGAAAAGAGGAACGAGGGGAGGTCGGACAAGCCCTTCTTTCTTGGGTTACCTCTCACTCTTCAAAAACACGATTAGGAATCGACACGCCCAATTGGACTTGGGTTACGTGCGACCGCAACAAGCAAAAAATTTCTTGTGAATCTTTCTTGGAGTGATATAGAACACTGCCAAAGCTCTGTTACCAATGTAAGGTGCATCGGAAGTGAATGTTGAACTTTGCTCAAGATGAGTGCTCTGAACTGTGCTCAAGGGTTCCTTTTACTTACGGAAGGGAGAGCCTTCCGTTGCTTTAGTGAGAGAGTGCAAATGATCACAAACAAAGTGAATGACACTGTGAATGAAGGTGCTGAGACTGAAAGAGAGAGAGAGAGAGAGAGAGAGAGAGAGAGAGAGAGAGAGAGAGAGAGAAGAATATGAGACCAGACGGTTGTCAAACCCTCCTCCAAGGGCCCCCCCTCTCTCCGGTGAGAGAGGTCTATGCTATTGATTGCACAAATCTGGTACAATGGTCTAGATGTAATGGACTTGCCGACGATGTCGACGACAATGATGACGACGACGGGCTGAAATCTGAAAACGCCAAGGGCTGAAATCTGCAAATCTGCTAATTGCTGAATTCTAAACACTGTGTCGGCAAGGACGGCGATAGCGACAACGATGCGCTGAAAACGGAGATATTGAAATCTGCGGACAGCGGGCTGAAACTGAAAACACTGGCTGATCTGACAATGCGGCGAGGATCTGCTGCGGGTAGGTGAGATTTGCGAGATTTGGGGCTGTAGTTGCGGAGTGTTGAAAACTGGAAACGCTGATGTGCTTGGGCTGAAGTGTCGCCAGAAACTCCAAAATGCTAGGCACTCTGCAAACTGGAAAACACTAGGCACTCTGCAAACTACTGAAGTCTAAAAACACTGGTTGATCTAGGAATTCCAAAAACGCCAGGTTGATCTTGTGGCTGAAAACGCTGAGTCTCCTGCCGGCCTTACTGAGAAGGTGCACTGCAAGTCAATGGAACTTTGCCACCTCTTCTGCGAGAAAGTGCTAGCGCCAGGTTTTCTTATATATTGTCTTGGCAAAATTGCCCTACCCAGTTTCCCAACAAAGTCACTTATTAATAATAAGTGAAAAATGGATAAAATAGGGAAAATGGGTTCTGTGCACTGTAAAATGTTCATGAGGGGTACTGACTGTAATGTTGATGATCATGTTGTGTGCAACCAGAGGATATGCAACTAAGTGCCTGGACATGCACGGCCCGCGCACAGGCTCACAGAGGTGCTAAAATACTTCCTAAGTTGACCTGAACCTTGGACTTGAAGTAGCTTGTCCACATGCACATAGGGTTAGATGTGCACGTGACAACTAGACACAAAGTACCTTCGTGCGAGCAATAAAAGTCTCAGCATGAATATTCTTGGAAATGTTACAGCTCTAAGCAACCTACTTCTTAGTGGAATCATCAGCAACAAAAGCAGCAACATGAAGCTTCCAAAGGATCTCATCTTAAAAAGAAATCAGCCATATGAAGATGTGCTTACTTAGTGGCACATATATCCGACCCTAGTCTCGTACTTGGTCGTGATTGCTGCGACGCTGGACAAGTTCCCCCTCGCGAGCCATGCCCTACATTTAAGTCTTTCTTGTTTGATGGTGGTAAAGTTGAAGATTTATTGATCCTTTCCTTGTGCAAGAGGATTTTTCGGAGGTCTAAGAAGCAACAACTCCCTCAACTCCCCCTTTTTAATTGGCAGCCTTAATACCCGTTGGAAAAGTTGAAGATTCAGAAGATTCTGGTTCTTCTATGACAACCAACAAGCGCATAACCCCTTCTGTCACGTGCACATCTAACCCTATGTGTACGTGGACAAGCTACTTCATGAATAGGATTCAGTTCAGTTAGCCTAGCTTAGGAAGTGTTCTGGCACTTATGTTGTGAGTCTGTTCACAGACCCTGCATGTCCAGGTACTTAGAGTAGATGTATATCCTCTGGTTGCACACAACATGATCATCAGATTACAGTCAGAATCCATTGGGAGCATTTTACAGTGCACAGGACCTATTTCCCCTATTTTAGCCATTTTCCACTTATTATTAATAAGTGACTGTTGGGAAACTCGGTAGGGCAATTTCACCAAGCAAGTAAATAAGAAAACCTAGCGCTAGCATTATTTGGCAGAAGAGGTAGCAGGGACCAAGTGTTCGACAGTGCACCTTCTTAGCAAGACCCCCCCCCCCCCCCCCCCCCTCGGCAGGCAACCTAACATTTTCAGCCAACAAGGACCATCGTTTTTCAGCATTGCAGATCAGCCCCCGCGTTTTGCCTTCGCAGATCAGCCTGGCGATAGCAGGACCTAGCAGATCCCATAGCTTCTTTGCAGCAAATCAGAATCAGCCCTAGCGATTTTGGAGTTGCAGATCACCTAGCGTTTTGCAGTTCTTCTGCGACAAGTACCATAATTGCATCAGTCTTTTGCATTTTCAGCGATTAGACTCCGTACTGCAGCCCCCAACCCTCGCACATCTGACCTTCCCGTAGCAGATCCTCGCCGCATGGTCAGATCAGCCAGCGTTTGCAGATTCAGCCCGCTATTCGCAGATTTCAGCATCTGCGTTTTCAGCGCATCATCGTCGCGTCGTCGTCACCGACATAGAGTCAGAATTCAGCAGATACAAGATATGCAGATTTCACCCTTAGCGTTTTCAGTTTTCAGCCGTATTGTCATCGTCCTCATCGTCGTCGACATCGTTGGCAAGTCCATAGCATTGTAGAGATTTGTACAATCAATAGTAGATTGCTCTCGCCATAGAGAGTGGGGCCTTCGAAGGAGGGTTTGACAACATTCTGGTGTGTCGTATTCTTCTCTCTCTATCTCTCAGTCTCAGCACCTTCATTCATAGTGTTTACCACTTTGTTTGTGATCATTTGCACTCTCTCACTAAAGGCACGGAAGGCTCTCCCTTCCGTAAGTAAAAGGAACCCTTGAGCGCAGTTCGGAGCAATCATCTTGAGCAAAGTTCAACATTCACTTCCGTTGCACCTTACGTTGGTACCAGAGCTTTGGCAGTGTTCTGTATCACTCAAGGAAAGAACCACAAGAAATTTTTTTGCTTGTTGTGGTCGCACGTAACCCAAGTCCACTTGGGCGTGTGGATTCCTAATCGTGTTTTTGAAAAGTGACAGGAAATCCAAGGAAGAAGGGCTTGTCCAGCCTTCCCTTGTTTCTCTTTTCACTCATTGAGAGTAGACAATGCACTTAGCGGCCGGCCAATTGACGTGAGGTGGGAAAAAGCAAACTTGGTGTGAGCACGAGGCCGCAAAGGGGTGTGCACGCGGGAAAGAGAAGAGCTCGGGTAAGAGAAGATCTTTCTCTAACACAGATTGCAAGCGAAAGAAGAACCTCAAGAACTAAGAACCACAAGAACCCAAGTTCCTCGTGAACTTAAGAACCCAAGACTTCAGTGTATGGTCATCATCCGAAGCGGAATGGATACTTCGCATGGAGGTGATGAGCATGGAAGTGGCGAAGAAGAATTTTCCCACCAGGAGGTTTTTCCGACCCTCGCCCCTCCCCATCTACGCCAAGGATTGCACCAAATCCTATGGAGGCTTTGGTCAATACGATGATGGATATGAAGTTACGACAAGAAGCACAACACGCTGCCTTGGAGCGCGAGCGCGAAGAAAGAAAGGCAGAATTTGATCGTGAAAACGACGAAAGAAAAGCAGAAAGAAAGGTAGAATTTGATCGTGATCACAAAGAAAAAATAGCAGCCATAGAGCGTGAGCGTAAGCAAGCATGCTTGGCAGCCAAAGAACTAAAATCCGAATTGGATCGCAAGCGTGAAGAGCGTGAAGCGCAGAGAGACTAATGCATGCAACAGTTGGTCCTACTATTTTGTAATGTGCAGGCGCAGATTGAAAAGAATTGGAAGGAGACTCTCT
Organism: Adiantum capillus-veneris; assembly: GCF_014529385.1. Taxonomy (NCBI): domain Eukaryota; kingdom Viridiplantae; phylum Streptophyta; class Polypodiopsida; order Polypodiales; family Pteridaceae; genus Adiantum; species Adiantum capillus-veneris. Next base: position 126,156,922 of record NC_140955.1, on the reverse strand, counting down.
CAGTCTTGTCTTCTCCAAAGCACGACACACATGATTTGCATGATCAAGATGTGATTATTCAGGAGCATGATGATTTGCATGATAATGATGTGATTATTTACAAGCATGATGATTTGCAAGATAAAGATGCAATTGTTCACAAGGATGATGGTTTAGTTAATACTTTGTCTAGTGAAGCTAACCTCATTGCAGATTTGATCAATCAGGAAGAACCGATCTTGGCTCTCGAGTCAAGGTCCAAAGAACCCCCACAGGAAGTATTATGTGTGCGCATGATTAGTCAGCACGCATTGTTCGAGTGTTTTTTCTGATGGTTTCCTGTATTTTAGTCACCGTACTTATGTGATCGGTTTTCATAGGCATGCCATATTGTACGATGAACACGATTCACTCATGAATGAGCACGGATGTATGCAGATTACTCACGAAATGTTTGCATTCAAGGAATCCACATTCAATGTCTCTTCCTTGGCATGACACAATATCCGAAAGAGCACAAGAAGGATTGAGCATCAAGCATCGGCATTTCCATTGTGATTTGCCACAGTTGATAGATTTAGATCAGAAAGACAAGTTTCATTTCCAATTTTTGCTTGTGTTTGATGAACGGTTTGGCACTCCGTCTCTTTGTTCATCTACATTGCCTGCATAGTCTTTAAAGAAGACTAGAATTTTTCCAGTCACTTTACATGGAATGGGTATGTTCATGTTTTTGTGTTGGAAGTGGTTTCAGGAATTTTCATTCTCGGAAGGTCGACACATGACTATAGACGAAGTTAAAGCATTGAAGGAGCCACAGATGACTTTGTGCTGCTTTTGGCGCGGCCCAAAGAAGCAAGCGTTGCAGACCTTTATGAAGTTCAAGTATCGCATGATCCACGCATCAGAGTGGGTCGGCGAAGAGTCCTTCCCAGGATTCAGACGCTGTTGGCGATCTCCCTCGATGCCATACAATTCGGTACAAGTACCTCACTTTAAAAAGGAGGGGATGCCATGTGCACATCTGACCCTATGTGTACGTGGACAAGCTACTTCATGACTAGGGTTCAGTTCAGTTAGCCTAGCTTAGGCAGTGTTCTGGCACTTTTGTGAGTCTGTTTGCAGACCGTGCATGTCCAGGCACTTAGAGTAGATGCATATCCTCTGGTTGCACACAACATGATCATCAGATTACAGTCAGAACCCATCAAGAGCATTTTACAGTGCACAAGACCTATTTTCCTTATTTTAGTCATTTTTCACTTATTATTAATAAGTGACTTTGTTGGGAAACTGGGTAGGGCAATTTGACCAAGTAAGTAAATAAGAAAACCTAGTGCTAGCATTATCTGGCAGAAGAGGCAGCAGGGACCAAGTGTTCGATGCACCTCCTCAACAAGACTCCCCGGCAGGCAACCTAGCGTTTTCAGCCAACAAGGACCAGCGTTTTTCAGCATTGCAGATCAGCCCCAACGTTTTGCCTTTGCAGATCAGCTTGGCGATAGCGGGACCCAGCAAATCCCATATCGTTTTTACAGCTGATCAGAATCAGCCCTAGCGTTTTTGGAGTGCATAACTAGTAGCCGAGTGCTTTGTACTGTTAGAAGCAAACTCAATTGTGGGAGATAGGGTTCTCAATCAGATTGACGTCGAGAGACATATGTTCGTAGCATGTCCTCCATAGTTTGATTCTTGCTTTCGGTCTTTCCATAAGTTTCAAGATATTCCAAGGACCGACATGCACGGACGGGTCTCCAATTTCTGGAAGACCGTTTGCCAAAAATTGCCTGTGAATTTTGGATCATGATCACTGACAATTTTGTCGTGCAAACCATATAATTTATATAGATGTTCCACAAAACACTGAGCTAACTCGTGGCTCTTTACGGTGGAACGTGTGGAGATAAATCACACCATTTTCGTGAGTCGATCGACGATGACCCAAATGGCATCGTGTCCACGATTTGTTCGGGGTAATTCAACTACAAAATCCATAGAAATGTTGGACCATTTACTATTGGGAATTTGCAAAGGACGTAATAACCCAGCGCGTTTTCGACGTTCAACTTTGTTGAGTTGACATTGCGCGCATTCCTGCACATATTTTTAGACAAAAGCTTTCATGTGTGGCCAATGAAAATACCAGCCAACCAAGGCCAAAGTACAGTGTATGCCAGGGTTAATGCACTAGGTGCATCATGACACTCAAAAAAAATTTGCTTGCGGATATCCTCATCAACAGGCAAACACACTTTTCTTGCTTGGAAAAGTAATCTATTACAAATGGAATACTTCTCCGCTACCTTTCTCTCTATAGCCAGCTCGGAGGCGTCCGGATCACTAGAGCTTTCCGGCCTACGTATTCCCTCTTGTACTCGTTGCCAAATTGCACCAAAGTGACGATCGTTTTGGCAACGCCCTTTGAAAGAAAGATAGAAGTCAATCAAAACTTCAGTAAAAGAAAGAGTATTGACCTCCAGAATTCTACTGAGGGTGTCAACTACCATATTGGTAGTATCGTTACGGTAGCGTATCTCAATGGGGTCAATGTGATAGCCATCAACCGAGAATCGAGATGACATGACCCAAATACAACAATTCGGTGCGGAAAAATTCGCACTTGTGTTGCTTCGCATACAACTTTTCTTCCCTCAAAACACGCAAAACGAGACGAAGGTGTTGTAGATGCTCCTCAAATGTTTTGCTGTAAATCAAGATATCGTCGAGGAACACAACAACCCACTTTCCCAAATATGGACGAAAGAGATCATTCATCATTTGTTGGAAAGTGGTAGGAGCGTTGGTCAACCCAAAGGGTAGAACCAAAAACTGGTAATGTCCATACCGTGTATGAAACGCGGTTTTCGGGACATCACGTGGGTGTATCCGTATCTGATGGTACGCGGAACGTAGATGGATCTTGGTGAAATAACAAGCATCCGAGAGTCGATCCATTAGGTCATCCATGCGAGGTGGTGGATACTTATTCTTGATGGTGACCTTATCGAGACCTTTGCAATCCACGCAAAAGCGCATTCCTACGTCCTTTTTAGCGAGAAGAATTGGAGCGCCCCATGGAGATTGTACACATCATCAAGCTCAAAGAAAACTGTATGCGATGCATAATCAATAGATAGAGAAGCTGTCTTATTGTAAAACCATGGCATGCCTAAAATTAGATCTATATGCTCAAGGCGCATGATACGGAAGTCCAAGACTGCGTGGTAACGTTGGATTCGGAGGTTGAGTCGTGGCACAACCTCAATCCATTGATCGCTCCGACGTTCCGCATAACAGACCACATATGGATGGTCTGCGGGTGGTTTTGAGCTTAAGTGCCTGTACCACACGAGAAGAAATATAGTTATGAGTAGAGCCGTTGTCAAATAAGACCGTCACAACGTGGCCATTGATCTCTCCTTTAATACGAAGAAAATCATGCGGGCCAAATACAACCTTATTAACGCGACAACGCAGACAGCTACGTGCATTAACTCGAAAAACCTCTGAATCATAAAAAGACAAAGTACCTAGATTGTTGACGATGTTTATTGAATTAGTCGTCGGAGCGGAGGTAGACGGCCCTCTTTTGCTTTGGACACGCCTTGTCGCTGCAAAAGTGGTCGGTCTGGTAGCAATCGAAATAGTGATTCTTCTTTTGATCCTCCATGCGAGTTGCCTTTGATTTGCTGTCATGCTGCGGTTTCTTCTGCGGAATGTTCATTGACTGACTTGTGGCTTCCAAAGCGTTTGACGTGGAGGGACCACGGCGAGGAGTCTCCCCATCCGTCGGGCCACCTCCAGAAGCCGCCAAGGTATTATCATAGTTCGTGGCAAACTTGTAGATGTCCTCTAGCGAAGTGACGGGATTCCGCCATACCTCATTCTGGTAAGCTGGCGGTAATCCAAATGGATGGAGCATTTGCAATAGAACCGGCGGATTCTCCAAGGCTTTCGTCTTGTGGACGAAGTCCTTGAATTCCTGTGAATAAGCGTCTAGGGTTTTCTTACCCATCTTCAACTTGAACAGCTTCTTGAAGCACTCGATCTTATCGACTTGCACAAAGCGAGCGCGAAAGACCCGGCGGGAAGTCTGGCCAAGTCGTTGGCTTAGGTCTTAACCCCCATGCATACGCCTTGCCTTGGAGCACGACTTGTATCTGACTAATGTGTTGGGCATCAGTAAAATGATACAAATCAAAGTAGGCTGTCCATTTCGCCAGCCATGAGTCGATGGCGGTCTCCTCACATTCCTTCTTTTCCCCTTTGAAGGTATCGGGATGGAACTGATGAAGAGACAAAGTGCTCATGGCCGCGAGGCGAAAACGGGACCTGCGTGGCGCGTAACTCCCCAAGTTACCTCTGCATCTTTGCTATCTACTGTTGCCCTATAGCAACGAGAGATGACACACAGGGACGAGAGAATGTCACGTCTTTGCTTGTCCGCGCGGTGACATAGAGGATTCAGGTGAAGCAAGCGAAGATAGGGCCGAAGAACCTTAGAAGAGGAGTAGGGCGGCTTAGTGGGGCCAAGTGGGCTAGCCTCTGCCACAAGAGCCGGGGTCCCATACCACCGAACCCACACCCGTACGGGTGTGCGGGTAGAGCTTCCAAGGGCCAAGAGTCCAAGTGTGGTGATCACACAAGATGTCTCACAAATGAGACTCAAGTACTATTTATAGGACTTCATAACCAAAGGGCCATGCTCACACGGGCCGGACATAATTGCAATACGTACCACATAATTGCAATACGTGCCACATACAGTACGTTCTGAGCCACCTTGCTCCAGAGGAGGACGATCTAGAACCATAGTTTTTTCCAGACGCGTCTGATTGGGCAACCATACTTCCGGGCGCGTCCGTGTGAGGTTAGCGTCTGATTGGGGATTTCGGATGTGAGCAGGGCCGATTTGATGATGTGGCATTTTTTCCCTCCCAAATATCACATTTGCTCGTAAACGCCTCTGCGTGAGTCTTCTGGAGTCTGCAGCGCTGCACTTTCTGCACAGCCGTGACCCGATTGAGGCCATTCTGGGCTTGAGACCGTGAGGCCTTACAAATGGTGGAAGAGAAATGGAAACACATTTTTTTCACTAGATATGCATGCCATTGCTTGGACCTCTTGTTTGAGGATATTGGGAAGCTCCCTTGGATTGCAAAAATTCTTGAAGATGCAACAAAGGTTGTCACATTTGTCACAAGGAAGTCCACTGTCTTGGCATTGTTTCGAATGCTTAGCAAGAAGGAATTGTTGCAGCCATCCACCACTCAATTTGCCTACTACTTCATCATGTTGGATAGTCTTGTGGATGAGAGATGTATGCAAGGTGTGCGTAGGCTTATGATTGATGCAAAATTTGTGAAAATGAAGGCATCCAGGACTGCAAAGGCCATAATGGTCTCATACATTGTGTTTAATGCATCCTTTTGGCAAGAGGCCAAGTTGATTTTGAAGATTTGTGCTCCCATCTTGAAGATACTTCGTTTGGCTGATATGGAAGGAGCCACCGTGGGGCTTGTGTATGAGCTTACGGATCGCATGGTTGAGCAAATTCAAAACATGCAAGGTATTAATGCGGCAAGGATGCAAGAGATCAAGGACCTATGCGTTGATAGATGGAATATGATGCACACACCATTGCATGTTGTGGGAGACTTGTTGCATCCTGTATGGCGAGGAAGAGGGCAATTCAATGATAGTGAGGTTCATGACGGGTGGATGACATTTTTGGACAAGTATACCAAGGGTGATTTGACCATGCAGGCTACCCTTATTGATGAATTGGACACTTTCCTCACTGAAAGAAAGTCATTTGCTCATCCTATTGCAAAGGATCCAAAGAGAATGCAAGAGGTGTAAAATGGTGGGAGACTTTTGGGGCTTGCACGCCCACATTGCAGACTCTTGCACTTAAGGTGCTTTCTCAAGGGACATGTGCTTCTCCATGTGAGAGAAATTGGAGCACCTTCTCTCTCATTCACACCAAGAGAAGAAATAGGCTACTTCCTGCTCATACCGAGAAGCTTGTCTACATACACACCAACTTGAGGCTCTTATGCAAGATCAAAGAGCGCGGCTATGAGAGAATCGAGGTGACATTGGAGATGCTTAACAAAGAGAAGGATGAGGAGCGCTTGCTTGAGTTGCAGGAGATTCAGGAGGCTATTCCACAGAGCACTGATGATGTTATGGAGTCTCTTCTGATTAGCATGCCCAGTGATATTGGGACTTTATGCTCCGTTGCTGAGGATGAGGCTTGGGATGAGGATGAGGATGAGGATGATGAGGGTGATGATGAGGAGGTGGCGTGCGATGAGAGTTAGAGCTCATTGCATTTTGCTCTAGCCTCGGTCTAGACTCCTCTTAGCTCTACTTATGTTTTGGATTCACTATTTAGCATCGAGCGGTTGGACTCCACCCTCTAGGCTCTATTTATGTTTTGTCATTTGGAATACTCAGTATATAGTCTTGTTGGTTTTGGAGGCTCCATATTTTGCCATCTTCTGCTTTGCTCTAGCCTCTAGTATGATCATTGATGTATCTATTGATCAGAGATCTTCATCTGTTTCTCGACTCCCGACTCCTTGATTTAGCTAGATTCTACATTTTTAATGATGTTTTAATGCATTAGTATATATGTGTGTGTATATATATATATGTATGTATGTATGTATGTATGTATGTATGTATGTATACATACATACATACATACATACATACATACATAATATATATATATATATATATATACTAATTTTTTAGTGCCGTATGGTATTCCACGTATGGAATCTTCGGGGGGTTTGATCGGGCTTCCATACCCGCCCGAGTGAGACGCATGGTTGACGTATGAAAAAACTATGTCTAGAACAAGTGCCGGTGATGGTAGAGCAGAAATCTGACGACGAGGGCAACATCCTTACAAATGGGGACTTGCCCTCTTCAGTAGAGTCATCTTAGGCGTGCTACTGATGCTTGGATCTGCGAGGTTAACGGCTCAAAATGCAAAACGCTGGGTACTGACCTGGATCTGCTGGTATTGATGACTGGCCAGGGCTGAAATCTGTTGTCGCTGGCTGATCTGCTATTCTTGGCTGAATTCTGCTAACGCTCAGTTGTGTGAGAACATGGCTGAAATCTCGGCAAGTGCTGTGGGCAGGTGGAAACGCCAGGGGTGCAGAGGGACATGGAAATGCTAGGACCTGGCGTTGTACTTAGGGTGCTGTGTGCCCATGTGGTGCTGATCTGACTTGTGGAAATGGTGTTATAGGCTGGGAAGGTTTGGTCGAGCAGGGCTGATTTGACCTCCCACGTCTTCATACATGATTGTTAGATGTCACTTATTAATAAGTTGGGTCACTGAGTTCGACGCTACTTCACCATTCTCTAGTGTACATATCACTAGTGTTGTTGCAGAGTTAATTGATAATTTTACCACCACTCTTTGGGACGGTGAGTGGGTTTTGTGGTGGGCAACCTGTAGCAGGCTACAATGTTAGTTGCACGGGACAGGTAGTTGCAGTTGGTCTTGGGTTCACACTGGGTGGACTCTCACTTGGCAGTGGCATGTGGCAGACACAGGGAGTCGTGGTCTAGAGGACACCGTGGCCAGTTCACTGCCACTACAGTTCGGAGATAGGCGCAAGTGGACTGTCAGAGATATTTGTGTTAGCTGTTGGCGGGCCCTTTATTGTTGTATATATGCTCACTTGGTTTTAGTCGTATGCATCCTAGACGTCTTATGAGTCATTGAGTCTAGAGTCTTGTTTTAGTCTAGCAGTTGCACATCTGCACTCCCCCTGCACAGTTGGAGCCTCGACACCCCATTGTCTGTGGGAGTCCTCGGCTTGGAGCGTTGAGTGTGCTGCCAGCCAGAGTTTCTACTAGTTCCATGAGTTAGTCGAGCTCCATTGGGTTTGGAGTCTACTATTGTATCATTTGAGTTTGCTTTGTTCCATTGCTCTAGAGTGTTTATTTTGTTTGGAGTGAGATTTCTTGCACATTGTACTGAGGAGCAACCACAATAGAGAGCACGCCATATCTTCACTGCTATAATCACCTCCTTCGCCTGTAGCATAATTTGATCTAACTGAGGGAGAGAGGTAGGAGTGTGAATTGTGGTGGGGGGAACAATTGGAGACGGAGATGAAATGGCTGGTGAGGTAAGTGCAAGAACAGAATGAGAAGTGGTGGCTGGGGTAAAGATATAGGAGGCAGGAGTGGAATGAGGCAAGTCAGTAGGAGAGAGTGATGAGGAGACGGTTGAAGAAGAGGTGGAAGTGTTGTGTGTGAATGGCAAAGCTAGTAGGTGTGATCATCATTGGGAGCTCAAGACAGTGAGGAGGGGGTAGCTGTGGAGTGCGACTCTCAGAAAACTGTAACTGATCGAGGGAAGCAACACTATCTTTAACTACCTTAGCTTGCTTTGGCTTCTTCGGCTAATGGATTGCTTCTTTGTTCTTGATTTATCTGGCTCTGCAGTTTCATAAGTGAGAAAATTTATGCATAGCCCAAGGAGGAAGCATTGGTAGGCTATGCTACAGATTTTTTGCTATTTGAGTGGCACTATAAATCCAACCAGCCTAATCTTACCCCAAAAAAGCATGTAAAATCTGGCAGCAATGATCGTCCCTTGGAATAATACAACCCCAAGGGAGACACCTCTGTAGATCTTTTCACAAAGGCTCTACCTTGTGAGAATTTCAAAGCTCTTGCCAAGCTTTGGGCTTCCTCTCCTTTGTTGATTGATCCTTCAAGTACTAACCATCGTTTAGTTTATTTTTACATCAAAGATTGTGAAGTAGTTACAATCGAGAACTTTCTCAACTTGGTACTAATTGGCTTGAAATTATGTTTTCTTTTGCGCACATTCTTCTTGTGCTTTTCAGAATGTCATCTTTGTTTTGACTGGCAGTTATTTTGTATGAGCTTGTTAACTGAAGAGCTCATGTCATTTTGTCTCTGTTGGTATATGACATTTTGTCTCTGTTGGTATAGAGAAATTGGAAATGGCTCCGTTTCAACAATGGTACAAGATTTTTTCAATGAGTTTTGCCTCAAAAATTCTGTAGGTGAATGCAAATGAAATTTGATCAAGGATCTCATGTAAGGCAATCTGTTAATTGAGCGGTAATTTTGCAGGTGGTTGTGAAATTTCCTCCAAGCAGAGGGTACATGAGTAATGTCTTGAAACTTCTCATCTTAGCTGCAGAGTCAGATCAACAGGAGGTCTTGGATGAGTTTTATGATCAACACGTTGCCTTTTTACACTCTTCCGAGGTAACACAGGAAAAGATTTCCACTGGACACCTTACTAGGTCTTAGAGGAACCACTAGTGTAAATTCTTGGTTTACTGTGTGCACAATTGTTGGTCCCATTCTGGTGAAAAGGGATTTTGTGAGTTAGTGATGAGTGTGGACATCATTGTAGCCTGCTGACCCCAACTTTCAGCTAAATTTGGCTTATTTTTCTTGTTGGTGCGTGCTGGATGCTTTTATGTTCTTGCAGAGGACATGACTCTGGTTGAAGTCAAAAGAGTAGGAGAAGGTTTTCAAAACTAATCATAGACTTAAGAAATTTGAACTTTTTGGATGATTATAAGAAATGTTTTGTGTCTTTTGGACCCTGAAGGAAGCAATCATTTACAACTTTCCGAAAAAGCAGACATCATGATTCTTTTAGACTTAAATGGAGTCTATGCCAGCTCTTTATAAGTGAAGGCAATAGGATAAAGCTTTGAAACATATCACATAAATAGGAGTACATAAGATTGCCATGCACATTTGCACATATTGGCATATTTCTTTTAGGTTATCGGTAACCTACTTTTATTCACGAAACCTGCTGCTTCAGTTATAACTCAGCTCAGGTTTTGGGGGAGCAAAAGAAAGTGGTTATGCATATAAAGGAATTCTGGTTGTGGATACAACCAGAGACATGGTTGAGTAGAGTGGGAGGCTTTTCAACTTGTTTGGTTGATTTTCTTTGACAGAACAGTGGACAAAGTGCATTAGAGGGATTCCACCATTTTACCCAAAGATGCCATAAGTCTTACCTTTATTCATTCTCTGATGATGCAATTGTCAAGTTGGCAAACTATTTGGGCGAACATCAAGCGTCTAAGTTTAAGGACTTGGTCTTGACCATCCAAGTCTCATCAAACATGCTGGAGGGAAGCACCGGGTACTGCTTCATGACTTTTGTTGTACTCTACGTTTTGAAATGTATATCTGAAGAAACGATAGATTTGGTCCGTTAATTGTTTACCCATAATTGACATTGCGGTCATTGTTCTCACAGCTTTTTGACTTCTGCAAATTTACGACGGCCTGGTGCCACCTCACAACGTGATTTGAGCTGCAGTGGATGCAATCACACCGTCCTCTGAGCGTAGGGATTAATTTGAGCGAGAAGGCCCAAATAGTCATTGCCCTCTTGAGCCTTCTACTGCACTTTCTCTATTTCCTACACTTGTGTTCATAGTTCAATGATCTTCTTGTCTTTAAGGAAAAAAACAAAAAGAAAAAAGAAAGGAGGCTGATTTTTTTGTTACTTGAGAATCCCTCAGAATGCCCAAATGGTGCTGATTCTGAGGGCAAGTACATGGCTGTTTACAAAGCGAGCCCGAACACGACAAGTGGAAGCTGAAAAAACTGAGTACAACCAGCCACAAGGGTAAAACTGTAAGAACTGAAAAGCCAGGGCAAAAAACCTGTCCTAAAGAGAGTAAAAAATGCATTGGCAAGGTAAGTGGAGAGAGGATGACAGCAGCCTTTGAAAGATGGGCGCTTCCACCAAAGGCTCACTCCGCAACTATGCACCAAAAACCTGAACCACCAGAAGCCACCAGCAGTGATGTGGAGAAAGGAATAGCTGCAATGGCAGCTATTCCTTTCTGTGTGCTCTCTAGACTCGATTTGGGGCAGATGGCTGCCAACTGGTACCATCTGAAAGTGAAGGCTATGGAGAGACCGATGGGAGGGAGAAGTTGACGATGAAGATGCGAGAGAAGAAACAACTGGCATCACCAAAAAAACTGCAAGAGGAGGCCACAAGATGACAAGCAAAGCGCTGCACTAGAGCAGATAGGGAGCTGTCAGCCAAGATAGAGACAAGTCCACTTGCTGAAGGTGCCTCCAGAAAACTAAATCTGGGAAGGGGATTAAAAGAAGACAATGTAGGAGGCTCTGGTGTTGACCTTACAAAATGAATCTTGGTAGAGAGAGTAGAACAACAAGCTAGCATCCCAACAACCTAAAACAAAACAGGAATATATTGGAAAGAAACTAGAAGAAGAGAAAGACTGGAAGAAGAAAGAAAAAACACTCCAAAGATGAACTTCACATCCCCACTCTCACACACCCACCCACCTAGAAGCTAGTCTAGAGAGCACACAGAAAACAAAGCAAAGAAATCTGCCACACACACACAAATTTCTTGTGAATCAGTTTGATTAATTTACTGGTGGAAAACCTCTAAGCGAGGAAAACCCACCGAAAGGATCATATACAAGGGGAAGAACACAGAACTGTTCGGCTGTACAATATGGCTAGAAGCATTCAGAGGAAAGCTGATGTATCTCTGTGGTGATATCACCAACTTCCAAGGCGAACCGTAAAGATTGCCTAAGAGAAATCTTGAAGAACGAGAAAGGATCTGCATGAATGCGGTGGAACATAAAAGCATTACGCTGACTCCATAGGGTCCAGTAAGCGCAGTATCTGACCCACATAGAGAAGACCGCGGAGCGCTTCATGATAGTGAGATGCCAAATGCCCAAAACCTTTTGTGGAAGACCACCCTTGGAAAACGAAGCCGCATACAGGCCGATACACGGCAAAGGAAATCTCTAGTAGTGCAGCAATCCCACAACAAGTGGCAAACATTCTCTTTCGCAATCGAGCAACAGACACAAGAAGAAGGGTGGATATGACGTGCCCTAAGAAAAGTGCCGACCGGGAGCACTCCAAGGAAACAACGCCAAAGAAACAGTCGCTCCTTCAAAGGCAAGTGGCTTTTCCACAGGGCAGAGAGAAGCTTTGTTGACCAGATATAAGATTTATGCATGTGCCAAAGGGCATTACAATAATCAACAAGTCAAGGTTGTGGTAGAAGAAGAGCATAAACTCGACTGACACAAATATCACAAAAAGGCGTTTCTCGAAGATTCCAATCAGATATGCTATCACCATTAGACAAAGGTGTAATGGGCAAAAAGTCAAGCAACTTGTGCTGAAGCTCTCTCCATAATTGACGGCAATGCATGCCCAATCCAAAACGGCGAGCAGCGAAAGGAAACTCAAACGTGTATCCGGTCCCATCGACCACATCCTCGACCACACAAATGCCACTACAAGAGAGAAAGTAAGCTTGGTGAGGCGAGCGGTCTACCAAAGTAAGAGAGAATGCCCGACTTTAGTGAAGACTCTCCAAACGAAGCGAATCACCTACCTGCCGAGCATTCCATGATTAATGAACGGTAACCTCTTTCCAAGCAGATACCAACGTGGAAGCAAGAGGACATCTAGGAATGTGCCCTTCCATCTTGCCAAAGACCACCTCCCAGATAGATGATTGTCAATGGCCAAATGAGGGAGTAACAACATGCTGACATAGGTATGCAAACATAAGAGTCCAAGGCTGAATTTGTTGCGCAAGTGTAGGCAATAGCATAGCTTTCCTAGCAAGATCATGCCTACGCAAGTCCAAGATATTAAGACCACCAAGACGTTTAGGAGTGCAAAGCTTCTCCATCGACATCAAACGCAAGCCTTGTGATCATGGGTCCGCCACAAATGAGACAAAATGGCTGACATAATAGTATCAAGACAATGACAAGGCCAATGCATCAGTTGCAAAAAGAACTGAACATATGCCATTAGGATACCCTGAACGATTTGCAGACGAACATGCAATGGCCAAGTGGATAACTTCCAGTAATGCAATCTGGCATTCAAACGTTGCATAACCCAATCCACTTTTTGAGAGTGAGTGATGTGCCATCCAATTGGATACCCCAATTGCGTGGTAATTACATTCTTAGAAACAATCTCACCTGGCCACAATAGACTAGGCAATCGCAAGAACAAAATGGCAGAAGCTTCAATTTACAAAGTTGACTTTAAGACCAGCCGCAAAGCTAAACAATTCCAAAGCTTCTATAATCACTTGGACATCAGCCTGCTGATTACGAGGCATAAACAACGAGTCATCCGCATAGGCTTGGCCAGTAAAGGTATGACCCGAGGGTAAGTGCAAACCATGAAGATGCTTAGCAGAGGTCAGGGGATCAAGATACATCAACAGGGGGTGAGTGGCAATAGCATACAACAAAGCACTAAGGGGGCAACCTTGCCTAACGGAATAGCCGAGAGGCCATGATTCCATTAATTTACCTTCTAGGATCCTTGAAGATGTACTACAAGCATACAAGTGAAGCAAAATGAGCTACAAGAGCACCCAAGTGCCTTGCCCCTGCGGGGGGGTCAACCTCGCCAAAAGGGGTTTGGAGGTGCAAAGGGAGACACCACCGACTTCAGCGGACACCACTTGTGAGCCGACACCCTTCCAAGCGGGTATGGCATTTCCTAGGGGAAAACCGTCGGGTTACAAGGGCAATTTAGCGTGGTGAGCGATACGTTACCTGGAGGAGGAAACTCCGAAGGGAAGACCGAAGCAAGTCTTGCAGTACTTGGGCCTCTGAACAGAGGTACTTGGTCGCTGTCACGCCCATAACTAGTCAGCGAGATGGGTCTCTCAAGGGCATTGCCCTTAGAGTGTGGATAATTCTGGCCTCTTGGGGAAGCAAAGCCTCACGTAGTCCAGAGGAAACTAGTGACAAAAGCGTCTGCCCTAGGAGCCTGGGTGCATAGTCTCGATCATTCTTGTGCACTTTTTTGGTGTATGAGGGGAACGGCCGGGCGTGCGCAATCCAACTCCTAAAACCAAACAAAACAAAAAACCACATTGGCCAATTTAGCACCAAACCCTAGGCACCTCATCGTGGCAGCAATGAAGTCCCACTGTACATTGTCAAAGGCCTTTTCGATAGCAACTTGCATAACCAGCACATCTTGCTGAGTGTATTTAGCATACTCCATGCCAATCATAACATTAGCCAAATTGTCCATAATCTGGCAGCGTGGAATGAAACCATACTAAGCGTGATGGAGCCCTGCAAATGGATGGTCCTTAAAGCAGTGCAACAACATCTCAGCCAATAACTTGTCACCACCGGCATCAAAGTAATAGGCACCAGTGCGAGAATTGCTCGCAAAGCACTTGCTTAGGCAACAATTTAAGTAAACTTTCTTTCAAGAATGTGGAAAATCTTGTTTTGCCATGCTGCATTTATCATGAAAAGCAGTGGCTATTCAAGAGCGTCCCAAAAGGAGAGGAAAAATTCCACAATAAGCCCATCCCAACGGAAAGATCGCGAACGGCCCAATGCAAGCAACGCACTATGCAATTCAGACTCAGTGACGGATTCTCCAGGCATCGTGCATCTTGCGGAGATAGGATCGGATGAACGTAAGAAAGCAAAAATTTATGCGCTTGGCAAGCAGCCGAAGATGCCCGAGAGGGAGCAGCAAACACCTTTTCGATAATGCGAAGCCATGGCATCAACAAGTTCCTGCTTCGAAGAAGTCCAAACACCCGAGGGAAGCATAACCCGCTTGATTGGTTGTGTGACCCTTGCATGATGCAAATGCTTAAAGAATTGCTTCGAAGCGCAGCCTTTGTCCATAAAATCTTGTTGACGGGCATGTGTCTGCCATTTAGCGATTTTCCGCTTATCATTATGGTGAATACACACACAAGCTTCACACAACTCCGACATCTCAGAGTTAGACAAAGGCCGCAAATCAACCGATACTTGTTTCATTGACAAGCCTGTTTCGCAACATTTGACTTCCCCCCGAGCGCACTGCATGTAATGCGTGCCATAGTCATGAATAACACTTTGCACCCTCATGAAAAAGCGATATAGGGAGCATCAAGATCAAGATGCATGTGAGCAAGTAGAGGGGGAATAATATAAAAAATCATGTCTCGAAAAACTGCATGAGTGAGATGAGCATTGTTAATATGCAACAAACGTTTCCTAGGAAGAGGCCGATCATAAAGAGACTGCCCAAAGTTAAGAGTCAATTAAACAAGGTAATGATCCGACAACTGCAAGGCTCATGTCACATACGAAATCCTCATATTGTTGCAAATTAAGCAAACACCAACGATCCAACTGTACTTGATAAGAAGAGTGAGCAACATGCCGAAAAGTAAATTCAGAGACATTTGGATGCAAATACCGCCACAAGTCAATCATCGACGATCCAACCGGACCCGATAAGAAGAGTGAGCAACATGCCGAAAAGTAAATTCAGAGACATTTGGATGTAAATACCGCCATAAGTCAATCATTTGTGCATAAGCAAAGAGATGATCCCATTCTTGCCTTTCCGCAAGTAATATGTGTGAATTACTTGTGGTACTATCATCCATATCAGGGGTAATATTAAAATCACCACAGAGGAATTTATTGGAAGTCCATGAGTGAGAAGAGATGTCTCGCCATAAGGCAACCCTCTGCCCAAAGTGGCTACAAATTGCCACGCTAAAGGCCCACAGGTGCAGAGGGCGCGTAGAACAACAAACTGTTGCAAGTCACAGGGGCACTCAGAAATGTAGGGGCAGGTCACACAACAGGTGCAGGACACAGAGAGGCTACAGAAGACTTGTCGTGCAAGACTAAAAGACGCGCGCAGGCTTGAAGGACACGCATACGTTTGGAGGTTGCGGCAGGATTTAGTTTCTCTCTCTCTCTCTCTCTCTCTCTCACGCGCGCAAACACACACACACACACACACACACACACACACACACCATCTGAGCACACACTTGGAGAAACTTGGAGAAAGTTTGTAAGAAAACGTTTTGGACATTTTCAAACTCTTTCCAAGTAGACACTTCAACTCCATAAAGAAGAACCGGTGTCACCAATGTGTCAAAAAGCTACTTCTTGAGAATCCAACATTTGCCATTCCGTGCATTACACATTTCTCAAATGCATAGTACGCTCTCTTCCCAACTTCCAAACGATGCATGCCACTTGTGATTGGCCGGAACCTCAAGGCCAAGGTACCTAAAAGCTCTCAACAACTTCAAGTGTCTCATTGTTGTACACAATGCATGGCTTCTCCTTATGGTTGGATTTTACCAGCATAACCTTTGCTTTGAATTCATTCACAATGAGCCTACTATGCAAGTAAAAGTTCTCAAAGACAACCATAAGCTTTTGTGTATCCTTTAAAGTGTGTGCTAGAAAGCACTACATCGTTCAAATACAACAAAAGCATGATTACTGCATTGCAAATAGTGACCTCTTCAATGCCTTCTTCATGCATAAAGTATTATTTGTTCGAATTGATCATTGCATAGGCCAAAGAGAGTTGATAACAACCGACGCCCTTGTTTAACCCCAATAGTGCTTGCAAAAATTTCTGAAATTCCACTTCCCATGCGCAATTGACATATCACCTTCTCATAGATTTGAGAAACCGCAAGCATAAACTCACTTGGCACTTGGAGTTCTTCTAGAGAAAACCCTAGCACTAGTGCCAGCGTTTACCCTCGTGTTCTGCTTGTCTACGAGGTGCCCTCTGCGCTTGCTCCTTGGTGTACCTGCCTGCCTCGCTGTTGTTGTTTTGTGCTATAGCCTCCAAGCGGCAGCTGTGACACTACTGCCTACCCATGAGTACCGCCTAACCCCGCTGCTACCACTGTTCCCTGCTAGTGGCTTACCATTGCCAGTATCCATGACTTCAGCCCGTGGCTCACCAGCTCCTTGCCGGCAACCCTCGCTGCCTTGCTCCGCGCTATACCTGTTTCCAACCTCCCTTCTCAAGTTCTTGTTGCCTTCGCCTTCGGACTGCTTGGACCTCTGCCTATCCAAGTGGGCCATCGTGTGTGTGTTTGAGAGGGTTTTTGGATGTGTGTGTGTGCATATGTGTGTTTTTTGCAGCTATATCCGTGTGTGTGCGTGCGTGCTCGTGTGTTGTTTGTAGATGTCTGTATGCGTGCATCTATGTGTGTGTTCCTTTTGTTTAGTTTTAGTTCAGGGTTTTGTGCCTGGGCTTGTGTATATGCCTGCCTGCTTGCATGTCCGTGTCTTGGAGTAGGCGTGTGTGGAATGTATGCTGTGTGAGTGTAGATTTGGGTGTGTGTTTGTTTGCTTGATGTGTTTGTGTGTTGTGCGTGCATGCTCGGCTTCTCCGTGCGCTTGTGCCTCTCACTCATGGTGGAGCTCCATCAGGCTATTCAAATGGAGTCGTCGTCCATGGCTTTCTGGGCTTTCTTCCCTCCACAGTATGAGTCGTCTGGCAGAGTGCTTATCGGATTTGGCCTCCTCGACCTTGTCCCTTGTTACCGATTGTTTGAAAGGGAGGTCTTGCCACATACTTTTACGCTCATCAGGAGGGTGAGCTATTCACAAGTTCTATGCCTATAGGCAGCCTTGTACTTTGCCTTCGGGCGATTGCATCAGATTTACTTCCCTCTAGGTAGGCACCTTTTGGGCGCCTATAGGGGATCAAAGTAAGCTCGTGGAGGAGTTCAGAAGCCATAAAGCTTCCCGAGATGCGAGAATTGCAGTGACATATTCGGCTTCGATTGATGAAGAAGCAATAGAGGATTGCCGCTTTGTTTGCTAGGAGATGGGTATACCTGCAAGGAAGAAGATGTAGCCAACTGTGGAGAAGCAGTGGGGATCATTCCTTGCTCAATTGACATCAACATAGACACTTATGGATAGAGGAGATGAAACCTGCCTGTTCAATCCAAAAAGGGTGGTAGACTTTACTTCAAACCTTGATTTAGCTTTCACCCATTATTAGTCGTCTATTTTACCTGTACTTTCAAGACACAACAAAGGGGAGAGGGATACAGGCTGCCAGATTGCACCTGTATGAGTAGATCGACACCAGATTGGCCCCTAACTTAGGCGCCCCTTTCGGTATTTCTTTATTGTTCAAACGAGGGAATAAACGCTGTGGTTCCCTACAAGCTGTCCCGCACAAACTCGGATGAATTTCCACTGTTCTAGCCTGATTTCGGCAGCATAACTGTACTAAGACACTTCACAGTCAGTATTCCCACGCATTGACTGACTTTCCCGACGCATACGGGCACTTTGCAAAACATGGCGAGAATCTGCAGCACGCTGAATTCTCTGTTTTCAGCCCCGAAAATGCGCCAGATCGCATGTACAGTGGTCCCCTTGCGTCCCCGAACCTCCTGGGGGTATTAGGGTCCGTTTAGGGCCAAAACCCTAAACCTGCAAAAATACACAGCAGGCTGTAATTTACTGTTTCGGGCTCCGTTTCGCGTGCCGGTCGCATCCTTAGCAAGTCCTTGAGCTCCCGCACCTGTAGGACTACTTGCCCTTTGAATCGGACGAGATTTCTGGCGTGAAACCTCTCCGAATTCACCTGTACCTGCGGGGGGATTAGCCGCTAGCTAATCTAGTACTTGTGCAAGAGGCTCTTGCCTCGGCAATCGCGCATGAACCCACACAACTGTACATTGGTCAAATGAAAAGCCCACTAGAGGGGCATAACATTCTGCCATAGAGGAGAGAGAGGGCAGTGTGTAGCGTGCAGGGCATCACTCCTGGCACCGCACTGTACATAGGAGGGAAAGCAAGCACTCTATAGCTCTTAACCCGTGACAAAATCTGAAAATGAGCCTCTCCCAGCTTAAAATTCAGCGCCCCCTTCTCTTGCATGAGGAAAGTGCACCAGAAGGTGCCACTTGGCACATTTATAAGCATTTTCCCGTTTCGGGGTTGCCGCCTAAAAATCTCCCAACCGGTTGCCCAGTTGACTTCACGGCAGAGTAAGAAAATGTTCCCCTTGTCATTCCGGAGGTAATGACGCAAACACATTTTCAGGTCCCAAAATAGCAGTTCCCTAAATTTTAGGAGATGCTGCCATTGTATCTTTCTAGGTCATCCGACCCTCTTTGTACACTGTGACCACATCCAGAACTGAAATGTGGCCTCTGTAGCAAAGGATTCCACTTTGGCTAGTCAATGACCCCACTTTGGCTAACCATAGTCTTTGTCCAACCTTAGTGCTCTCTTGCCCTCAGGCCTGGACTCCCTCTGGACAGTTCCACACTAGCTATGCAATGCAAGGCAGTTAGATTTCCCGAGGGGTGTTTCCAAAAAGTGAAAGTAAATAGATAATAAGAAAGAAATCAACAAAAAGGATAGATAGTAGTCACACGCTGGTGACATACCCCCCTCTTGAAATCTCAAACATCCTCGTTTGCATCTATGTCGTACATGCTTGCAGCCAACACTGATGCATTCAACACCTGTCGACACATGTACGACACATACATGCTCATTGTCAACCCTGGTGTATTCAACACCTCGTCGACTCATGTATTGCGTGTGTGTGAACCCTGTGCCAATGACATAGTGGTAGCTTCGCACTGTGCCATTGCTTTGAGTCACTAACTTTCCAATGACAAAATGGTAGCTGCACATTTTGCCACTGTCTTATAGTACACGTTGGATCCCGTAACACTTTCGAGCATACCCAAACCGACAGCTTAAGAATGCAGTTAATGCAGTTACACATGTACTCTTTAATAGAAGCAATTACTATATCCTTGACAAACTGACAAGAAATACTTACTTCTATAGCACTAACCAAACTTTTGGACATTCCATAAGAGCAATTGCCAAACTGACAATCTGTACAGCTCTAACATTGATGTAACAGGTATTTCATTTGAGCTCACTTTAAATACCATGTACATCATTTGTTTCAAAAGCCATTGTCACACTGACAATCCATGTAGCTTTGAAACTCAAGGGGTCAAGGTAGGTTGCAAATCAAAGGCTTCAAGGTAAAGTGATAACACAGTTGGTGACTCTGCAAGTTCACCTTCTTCCATCCACTTAGCATCTATTGGTGGATAGTTTCTGAACTTTACTAAGTAACGTCTAGCAACCTGGGAAAGATGTGATTAAAAGAGGATACGGCTCGCTGCTGCTCGCACCTCTCCCCCCTTGCGCCATCGCCCTCCCTCACTCCCTCGCGCTGCTCTCCCGCTTGTCCACCTCGCGCTGCCCCCTTCTCCTCGCGCTACCCCTGCTGCTGTCCGCTGCACTGGCAGCCCGCAGCTGCCCGCTGCCCAGCTCAGCCAGCTCTCCCTGCCACTCCCCCCCCTCGCGCTGCCCCCCGTTGCTGCCTGCTGCCCAGCCAGCCCGAAGCAGTTCCCGCAGTCAACCTCGCCAGCCCGCCCCCTCCCACTGTCCGCCCCCCTCGCTTGCTTTTTACCGTTAGCCTTCTCCCTCTCCATTCTTGCTTGACGGGCGTCGCCAGCACCATTGACGTGCTCGGTCCGACAGGTCTTCCCCCCCTTTTTTTCGTCGACGATCCTCCGCCTTTTCTTTACCAGTAGCAGACACAGATGGCGGCTCATGCTCCACCGCAGAGGGACTCCAATGAAGCCCCCTCTCCCGACCCCGCTGAGCCCACCATTCGACTTGCTCTTACGCCGGCAGAGCAAGCGAGCCTTGCCACAGAGGTAGAACGCTTGCAGGCGACTTCTGTCATCTGCAAGGTTCTCGGCACTCGTCCCAGCAGAGGAGAGCTGCGAGACCTTCTCCAGGCCCGCCTCCTCGCAGAGGTGGGCAAGATCTTGGATGTCCAGATTCTCGGACGGGGGTACTACCAGATTGAGTTCGAGACTTCCGAGATGGCCTCCAAGGTCATAGCTATGAGTCCATTGGCCATCCGAGCATCACGCGCCCACTTTCGACAGTGGCGACATGGTTTTGACCCGTCTTCGGATGTGCTAGTAGAGGAGGCGGACATCCCCATCTCAGTCTGCTTTCCGGGATTACGGAGGGAGTACCTTCCACTTCTCTCCAGGATTGGCTCCGCCATCGGAACTGTCCTGGAGACACCTCGTACGGCAGCATCAGTAGCTGCCAAGGCGGCTGGCATCCCTTCAGTTCGAGTTTTGGTCAGAGATACCCACACGCTCCCGAAGGTCATCCTTCTGCCTCGGGTGAGTGGGGGTTGGTTTAGACAGAGTGTGGAGTACTCGGGTCTCCCGAACCAGTGCTTCATTTGCAGACAGATGGGCCACCTAGCGAAGGCCTGTCCACGGAGGAGACCACGACCCGCACCCCAGCCTCAGCCCCAGCCTGCCAAGGCTGGGCCGCAGCCATAGCCAACGACAGAGCACAGATTCAGCGCCACCCTCCGAGCGTGGGGCTCCAGCGGAGGAGGGGTGGCAGCAAGCCCGTGGCCGTCGACGCCAGGGGCCACAGCGACAGCCTGGCACTCAGAGTGGCCCTCAGGTGCCTACTCAGCAGCAGTGGGTTCCCACGGGGAACCGCTTTGGTCCTCTTGAGCAGGAGGAGCCCCCTACGCCAGCCACCACCTCCACTTCACCCTCGCCAGCCGCTCCGCCTTCCGATCTCCCCTCCTCCTCCTCATGCCCTCCCCCGCCCTCTGCTACCGCTCACTCCCCACCTCGCCCCCCCCATGTCTCTGCCGCCCCACCCCGCTTCTCCTCCCCCCCCCCCCCCCCCCCCCCCCCCCAGCCCCTTCTCCCCCTCCTCCTGCTTCAGTACCACAGTCGGCTCAAGAGACTGGACCCTTGCCGGCGGCCAGGAGATCTCTTGGCAGCGCCTTCGCCACGAGTCGCCTAGCGAGAGAGGGTCAGCCCTTCATGCGGCCCCCACTGCAGATTCAGACTTCTCCTCTTGCAGCTATCCCTCGTGGTTTGACGAGCTTTGACCTCCGACGCCGCTGGGATTTCTTCGATTACGGGTTTACTCGTTTTCTTGGCGATTCCGCAGCAGACCACGAGGCAGCCTGCTTCACAGTCCACGCTTTGTTCCTCGCCGCTAGGGGGACAGAGGCCTTGGACTCAGCAGTTGGTTTCTCCTTCCTCCTATGTGGCAGGACTGAGACAGAGTGGTCCCTCGACTCAGTGGTGGGATGGTTGCATACACAGGTTCTCGAGTTCTCTCACCACATGGGAGAACTTGGCATTACAGATTTGCTGCAGACTTTGTGGCCACTGGCCAAGTTTGCGGTGACACCCCCAGATTCTGCAGGATGTAGACACATTGTGGTGTACTTTTTTGCTGATACGTAGTGTTTGCCTTGCTATGTATTCATTCATGAGGACTCCTGGACAGAGGAGGTTGCTTTACGCACGGCTCGCTCTACTTGGGCTTGGACCAGGCACTCATTGCAGTCTCGCCTATCTAGAGGACGCTCGGATGCGGATTACTCCCCATCCAAGCCTGCTTCGAAGATAGCTCGTCTTGCTGCTGCGGCAGCATCTGTTCTCTCTCGCTCCCCATGAGGATCGTCTCGTGGAACGTGCAAGGACTAGGTGGGCCCCAGTTTCAGCGACAGCGGGGCCGATTGCGTCAGGAGCTTCAGCGTTGCCTTGTGGGAGGAGAGATTGATCTCCTTATGCTTCAGGAGCACCATTTGTCTGAGAGCCGCATTCGGCGATGTGGTCAGATTTTGCGTGGACGCTATGATACCTTTTGGTCAGCTGCTTTTGGACCTGGAGGCATCCAGGGTGGGGTATGTATGACTATTGCGGACTCATTACAGCAGGCCATTGTGGGCAGAGGGATTATTGTACCAGGCAGGGCTCAGTGGATTACTATGCAGGTTCAGGGTAGCCTTGTGGGTTTCCTGAACATCTATGCGCCCAATGTGGCGAGTGCTCGTGCAGAGTTTTGGTCACAGATTGTTGAGTCTTTGCCACAGGTTGACCAGTGGTGTGTAGGAGGGGACTTCAACATGTTGGAGGACCCTTCTGACAGGATCGGAGGCAGCCATGCTACTTTGCATGGAGTCGAGTTAGCAGCTTGGGAGAGGTTTTGTATGACGTTGAGGGTCTCGGATACATGGCAGCATTCTGGCTTTGTGAGGCCTCCAGAGAGTCTTGCCTTCTCTAGATCGGACCGCAGAGTGGGAGGAGTGAATCTATCGCGCATAGATCGCTTCTACACTAGTGACCACTTCAGTGACTTGGGGGGATCAGTGGGCATCCTGGTAGGGACATCCTTCTCGGACCATGCACCAGTGATCCTCACAGTGGCAGACAGGCAGAGGAGTGGGAGCACGTTGCTTCGCATCCCAGAGCGGGTCTTGTTGGACTCAGCACTCAGAGAGAGGGTCGAGGCTCTATGGATAGAGGGCATGGACAGCCAGGCTCCACCTGCAGACAGAGTGGCCTCAGGCCTAGCTCAGCTTAGCCACTTCTTTCTCCAGGAGTCTTTGGCTCGACGGGCTGCAGCGAGAGAGGAGGAGCAGCGTCTCAGACGAGGCATTGCTTCACTACAGAGGATGCAGGAGCAGCATCCAGACAGTCCATGGTTGGAGGAGCAGCTACAGCAGGCTCGACAGGAGCTTGCTTGCACAGAGGAGAGGCGCCATGAGTTTGCCTTCCACCGACAGGCATCTCAGTGGACTCAGGTGGGTGACAGAGTGACATGTGTTTTTTTTGAGACAGTGGGACCTCGGCACTCGCATGCCAAGGTCAATCAGTTGAGGAGACCCGATGGGTCAGTTGTCTGTGAGCCAGAGGATATGCGTGCAGTTGCTACTGACTTTTACCGTGAGCTACTGTCGGCTGAGCCCGAGTCAGAGAGACAGGATGCATGCAGGGAGCAGGTCTGGGCACAGATGCCTTGTCTTGTGACTGAGGAGATGCGGCAGAGGCTTGAGTTACCTCTTCAGCTTGAGGAGCTGCACACGGCCCTTAGGGCCCTCCCTCGTGGTAGCTGTCCAGGCGAGGATGGGCTGACTTTCACCTTCTTCTTGGAGTACTGGGACCTGCTTGGCCCAGATCTTTGTAGTGCCTTTCAGTACATTCTACACACAGGAGTGATGCCGGATAGCATGAGTGAGGGCCTGATTTACCTCATTCCAAAGGAGGGTGGCTCCTTGGATGAGATTCGACAGTGGCGTCCCATCACCATTCTCAACTCAGCCTACAAAATTCTTGCCAAGGCTCTGAGTTTGAGGATTCAGCCACTTTTGGGGAGCCTTATACATGGGACTCAGACAGGTTTTGTCAAGGAACGCAGTATCCTTGACAACATCTTCACTTTTTGGAAGGCTTCTGCCCTTGCACGGCTCCGTGGGGAGGACCTTGTGATTCTTCTTCTCGATTTTGAGAAGGCATACGAGAGAGTTGACTGGGACTTTCTAGAGGGCATGCTACGTAGGATGGGCTTCTCGGAGGCTTGGATCAGAGGGGTGTCAGCTTTGTACAGGCAGGCCCACAGTCAGGTGCTTTTGGCAGGAGGTAGAGGTGAGCGCTTCATGCTCACACGATCGGTCAGACAGGGTTGTCCTCTTGCCCCCTTTCTCTTTCTGTTCTATGCGGAGGCGATGAGCAGATTTTTGGTGTCACAGCAGGTTGGTTTGAGGGGCTTAGCACTCCCTATACGGGGAGATGAGCTTCTGGACGCTGAGTTTGCCGACGACTCAGCCTTGTACTTAGAGGGCCAGGAGGCCAATTTACACAGATGTGGGCAGGCCTTGGAGACCTTCTGCTGTGCATCGGGCGCACTGATCAACTGGAGAAAGACAGTGGCTTTCTCAGTTGGTAGTGCTCCTGTGCCAGATTGGATGCCAGGAGAGGGTTTCAGGTGGATTCCTCCAGGGACTGCAGTTCGGTACTTGGGTTGTCAGGTTGGTTTGGATTTGTCCCCCGAGCAGCAGATTGCTCCTCTTCTCCTGTCCATCAGGAGAAAGCTGTTACATTGGAGCTCAGCACGACTTTCGCTGGCTGGTAGAGTAGTAGTTGCCAACCAGGTGTTGTTGGCGACTATGTGGTACATCACTTCTTGCTGGATCTTCTCGAGTTCTTGCATCAACCAGGTAGAGAGGTTGATCAGGAACTTCCTTTGGTCTGGTCGCGACACTCAGATTGCCCGAGCCAAGGTGGCTTGGTCGGTCATCACACTTCCTTGTTCTCAGGGAGGGCTTGGGATCATTGATCCAGCACAGCAGAGCAGAGCCCTTCTTGGGAAGTTCGTCGTCAGAGGACTTCTTCCAGGCGAGGAGCCCTGGAAGGAGTTCTTGTTGCAGAGGCTTCGTGCCAGGGTGCCTCAGTCAGGAGGCCCTTGGCAACCTTCGACCAGATGGATCTTTACAGAGTTGCGCCGAGTTGGTTTGAGCAGGAGACTGGAGGACCGATTCGCTGTGAGTTTGCTTCGTTCTTGGGAGCTCTTGCGGCGTGGCCTAGAGCAGCGGCAGCCGACGTGCACGGAGGAGCGCCTACGGCAGCCCCTCGTCTGGAACCCCATGGTTAGCACTCAGAGAGGCCACTTGGTTGGGAGTAGGCCTCATGTTTCTTGGGGTCCCATGGCAGCAGGTCCAGCACGCTCTCTAGGTGACTGGCTAGAGTTCACAGGTTTGTCAGAGGAGGTGCAGGTTGTCCAGCTACAGGGCATCAGAGGGGTTCAGAGCATGTGTCAGGACATCTCAGAGTCAGTTCCAGCTGATTGGCTCACGCCTCTCGAGCCAGTAGCACCCCGGTGGATGGGAGCCTTCACACGACTGGAGGTTCTCATTTCAGTCAGGGCTTGCTCAGAGACTGTCCCAGCCCTGTTCTTCGAGCTTCAGGGTGGGGGACGATTACAGAGAGTTGCAGTAGAGGCCCCGCAGGTAGCAGAGTGTTGTTTCCAGAGGATCCGAGTTGTGGGCATCTGTGGGAGGACTTGCGTCATAGACCCTGACCCAGCAGCTCTTGAGATAGGACACTGGAGGCTATGGGCTTGGGAGTGCTGTCCACTTGCACGAGTACAGTGGGATCCTGGTGAGTGGCTTTGGAGGGACCCATTCTCCTCTGCAGACCGCCCAGGAGTCCCTTTCTTTCTGTACACTGTTCGGCTTGGACGTCATATACTTGCAGCACAGAGAGAGGCCCGCCCCGCTGCAGCACGTCATTGGTAGGAGGAGGGTCTCACAGTTGAGTTCTTGGCAGCTTTTTGGCAGAGGCTGTGGGACTCCAGACAGTCGAGGCGCGTCACCTTGTTCCAGTGGTTGGTTGCACACAGAGCCACAGCAGTAGGGAGCTGGCTTGTACATAGTGGTCTCTCGGCCGCATGTACAGCCTGTGACCAGTTGGTGGAGAGTCAGCGACACTGTCTTTGGGACTGCCCCTCGGCCCAACAGGTGTGGCTTCGAGTTCTTCGGCTGATGCCTGCCCTCTCCACGGCTCGACAATACACTTGGGGGGCGGCGGCTTGGTCCACCCTCACGGGCCCGGCACTTCAGTTTGAGCTATCTTCCACCAGCAGGATGATAGTGATACAGGGGGGTCGACCTACACTCCAGCCTTCTACAGACCTTACTCCACAGGAGTGGAGCAGTGAGAGAGCGGAGTGTTGGGAGCTCATCAGCGGCCTAGCTCTCTGGTTCATCTGGCGGGCCCGTTGTTTCCGCATCTTTGAGGCTCGCCCTGTACCACCAGCGGAGACTGTTCGTGACTTTTGGCTAGAGCTGATCCACACTCTCAGAGGACAGCATGAGGGACTACAGGGCAGCTCCGACCGCATGCGGGAGCGCCGCGAGGCTTTCCTTCGTCTCTGGCGCCCTGGGCCGTTTTACACCATGGTCCAGGGGGTGCTCAGATGGCACTATTGTCCACCTGTGTGGCTTTTCCCTCCTCCCATCTCTTGATTTAGCCCCATTGTATATATGTTGTTTTTTCATTGGGAGAGTCTCCCCATCATGTTTGTTGTAGCCCTCTCTTGCAGAGGTGGATGTAGCCCTATGGGCAGCTTTCATTAACTAATAGAAGGATCTTTTTCTCGGAAAAAAAAAAAAAAAAAAAAAAAACGTCTAGCAACCTTGTCTTTCACTTTCCTTTCTTTGTGTGCCAAAATTTGTTCAGGGACCAAGATCTCCTCGACTTCCGGCTGATCTTCAGCTGGCATATCTTCTGGCACATCACCCACATAGGGTCTGAGAAGACTCACATGAAACGCATTGTGAATCTTCCAACTGTCAGGCAATTTCAGCCTCTATGCAACATTACTGATTATGTCGCATACTTGAAAAGGCCCATAGTAACGCATGCTGAGCTTTGGAAACAGTCTTTCCTTGCCCTTCATCTTCTTTAACCTTGCCTTTTCAAAGCGTAAAAGCACCCAATCACCAAGTGAATATACCACTTCACGACGGTGACGATCAGCTGCTTTCTTTTGCTTTGCCTGAGTCTTTTCTAAGGCCACTTTGACCTTCTTGTACATTTCATCCATGTCCTGAACATACTTATCTGCTTCAAATATCTTGTCCTTTGTATGCAATATGGGAGGAACTTTCTTGCCACCTTCAACTATCTCAAAGGGTGCCTTGGCAGTTGATGAATGCATTGTATTATTGTATGCATACTCCACCAATGGCAAATACTGCTCCCACTTTCCTTTATGCTCTGACACATAGCACTTCAGCTATCTCAAAGGGTGCCTTGGCAGTTGATGAATGCATTGTATTTTTGTATGCATACTCCACCAATGGCAAATACTGCTCCCACTTTCCTTTATGCTCTGACACATAGCACTTCAGCAGATCTAGGACAGTAGAATTTGCCTCTTCTGACTGCCCATCTGTTTGAGGATGAAATGAAGAAGAGAATTGAGCGTGGTGCCCATATTCTCAAACAAGCCTCTCCAGAACAAACTTGTCATGCGTGGATCACGGTCGCTAACAATCGACTGTGGCATGCCATGATACTTGAAAATATTGCTCATAAACAAGCGTGCCATCTGATCAGGTTTTATCTTCTTCCTGACAGGAATAAAATGAGCTTGTTTGCTAAATCTGCAAATAATGGTCCAAATACCATCGTTTCCTGTCTGCGTTCTCGGAAGATCAAAGATAAAATCCATAGCAATACTTTCCCATGGTTTATCTGGAATAGGTAGTGGTTGCAATAACCCTGGTGCCTTTTGCCTGTCAAACTTGACCTTCTGGCAAATTAGGCATTCTCGCCCAAAGGCATCCACATCTCTTCTCAATGTAGGCCAGTAGAAGAATGTCTCAACTGCTTTAACTGTAGCATCGATACCACGATGCCCTGCATACGGTGGGACATGACTCTCTTCCATAACTTTGCGTCGCAACGGCTTTGTGACACACAATCTGCCATGCATCATCATGAACCCGTCTTTAAGAAGATAGTGTTCATGACGTTGTCCATCCATTAGCTGCTCGAAGACCCTTGCAAAATCTTCATCATTTGCATACTGTTCTCTCATATC
The DNA here is from genome assembly GCF_014529385.1 of Adiantum capillus-veneris. Lineage (NCBI taxonomy): Eukaryota > Viridiplantae > Streptophyta > Polypodiopsida > Polypodiales > Pteridaceae > Adiantum > Adiantum capillus-veneris. The sequence goes on along the minus strand of NC_140955.1, from coordinate 126,128,612 downwards.
ATCAAGTTCATGATGATAAGGAATTGACACAGCTGAAATTTGTGGCTTCCTTGACAAGGCATCAGCCACAACATTCTTCTTGCCTTCCACATGCACAATGTGAAAATGAAACATGGACAAGATATTTGCCCATCGCATATGCTTCTCAGATAACTTTGTCTGTGTCAAGAAGTATCGCAAGGTCTGATGGTCCGTTTGGACAACGAAATCTGCTCCTAGCAGGTAGTGTTTCCAACTTAAGAGCGCATGAATCACAGCCAGTAACTCTTTCTCATAGACCTGCATGGTCATCTCTGGCCCTTGCAAAATTCTGCTCTCATAGGCTACTACTATGCCATCTTGCATTAGCACTGCACCAATGCTACTACCACAGTCGTCGCACTGGACCACAAATGACTTCCTAAGATCCGGCAACACAATGACGGGATCTGAAGTCATCTTTTCCTTTAAGAGATTAAAAGCTGAAATCTCTTTCTGTGTCCATCTAAAGGTAACTGCCTTCTTTTGAAGAGCATGTAAAGGTGAAGCAATCTCAGCGAAATTTCAGATAAACCTTCTGTAATAGGAGCATAGTCCCAAAAAGCTTCGGACATCGTGCACCGTCTTCAAATCTGGCCATGACTTGATCGCTTCAACTTTTGCAGGATCCATTCTGACACCATCCTTTGAGACAATGTGTCCCAAAAAGTGGATCTCTTCCAGAAAAAACTCACTTTTCTTTGCATTGATGAGCAACCTATGACTGCGTAGCTCTTCGAACACAATGGCCAAGTGATGCCTATGCTCCTCTTCATTCTTTGAGTAGACTATCATGTCATCAAAGAATGTACCAACAAACTGCCGGTGTGGACGAAAAATTCTGTCCATCATCCTATTGAACGTAGCAGGAGCATTTGTGAGACCAAAGGGCATCACTAAAAATTCATAAAGGCCAAACGTCGTTCTAAAAGCAGTCTTGTGCACATCCTCTGATCTAATGCGGATCTGATGGTACCCACTCTTTAGATCTATCTTGCTAAACATAGCTGCTCCTTCTAATTTTTCCATAATATCATCAATTCTAGGTATAGGGAACCTATTCTTGATGGTATTCTTGTTGAGTGCACGGTAGTCGATGCACATATGCCATGAGCCATCCTTTTTCTGCACCAACAACACTGGAGAACAGAATGGAGATGAACTGGGCTGAATCAGCCCCTTTTCTAACAGCTCCTGTACTTGGCCCATTATCTCTTATTGCTGAGCCGCACTAACCCTGTATGGAGGCTTATTTGGTGGGCTACTGCCTGGCACCAAATCTATCGCATGGTCCTCGGGTCTCTCTGGCGGTAATTGAGACGGTAATGAATCGGAAAAACAGTCACTATACTATTGTAAAAACATTGACCTTTCTTTATCTAGCACAAATAAATTTGATTCATCACAATCTGACACTTCACGTGCAAAAACCAAGTACGCAGAAAGATGCTTTTTCATTACAGAAGTAATAGTAGAAGCTGATACAGTGGGAATAGACTCCCCTTTAAGCTTTACATCCAGAATGTGAGTCTTTCCCCTGCTCTGTACAGTGATCTTTTTGTTGTAGGCATCCATGATTCCCTGTACACGAAACAACCAAGGAATACCTAGCAACATATCACATCCGTCCAGTGGCATGATGTAAAATTCTTCAGCATCTACATAGGACTGGATATGTAGACGCAACTTTCCAATGATGGGTGTCATAGCCTCTGTATGGCCAGGACATGCCAAACCTGCCTCTGCTGTATACCCCATCTCTTCAGGTCTGATTCCCAACTTTGAATCCAATTCTGGGGAAATGAAGTTGGCTTTGGCATCTGGATCAAAGAAGATAAGCACTGTTTGATCCCTGACCTTTCCCCATGCTCTGCAAAGCTCACTTGCATCTTAATTTGGCTTGTCGCCCACCATATCTGGCACTAGACGAGCCATGGGCTTCTTTTCTTTCCTGTCCTGCTTGTCTTCAGAATCAGCTGGCCTTTTCTTTGTAGGACAATTGTAAGCAATGTGGCCAGGCTGCTCACAAATAAAGCATTTGTTCTCTGTCCTCAGGACCTTCTTTTGCTCTTCAGACTTGCGAGGAAAACGTCTTTTCCATTTCTTCGTTGGTCCCTTTTCTGATTCAGCCGAAGCTTTGCCTTTCCCTGCGTTGGCTGGCTCCTGAGTCACTTTACGAACCTGCTTGGAAACATACTTCTTCGCTGAATTTTTCTTGGCTGATCCTTCCTTGACGCCAGTATTGAATTCACAATCTTCTCCCTTGAGAAAACCATTGCCAGTGTTTGCTACCTCGATGAGCTGCGTCAAAGTAGTGACTTTGGTCTTCGTACAGTACTTTCTCAATCCTTTAGGTAGGCCACAACAGTATTTTTCAATCTGTTCTGTCAATGGCATGAACCTATAGGAAGTTACTGGAAGTAGAGCTTTCCAAAACTTCCGATTGTAGTCATCCAGATTCTTGCAAGTAGCAGCATTAAGCTGGTGCCATTCTGTCATGACATCTGCTTCAATGTCATCAGATAACCATGCTGCTGCAAAAATCTGCTTGAAGTAAATCCATGTGGACGGAGCTTGCCCTTGAAGCAATAAAGTTGTCCACCATTGTCCCGCATTCCCTGTCAAAAAAGTGGCTGCCTTGCGGACCTTTGAAGCCTCTGTAAAGTTTCCCCCTGCATAGGCCTTGTCAAACTGCTGGAGGAATGAGAGAGCCTTCTTCCTGTCATCAAACCCTGTAAAGGTCGTGAAAGACACACCTTTGCCACCTTCTTTGTACGGAGTTGGCCTCTCCAGCGGCGTCAAATTGTCATATGGAAGTGACTGAAACATGGGAACACTATTAGGGTTCATCTGTGTTCCTTGGCCGCTATTAACTTGACCTGGAAATGCCATATTTGGCTGTTGATTTGTAATTCTAGCCATACCAAAATTTGTCTGTGGCATCCCAAATTGGCCTTGAGTGCTCTGAAACCCTGGTAGCATGCCCGTGACACCATACATGGGGTTAGGCATCATCGTTTGAGCACCCCCGAACATTGTTCCTGGCGTGTAAAACTGATTTCCAGGTGCATGACCAGCCATGCTCTGGAATAACGATCCACCTCCAAAATAGCCAGGGTGTACTGAAGGTGGTGGGAAGACATGTTGCATAGCCTGTAGGTTGCTTCCCTGCCCATTAGAACCATCTATAGGCTGCTGAAAGGTCGCGGGCTGAACTGGTACAGCTTGAAAGACTGGCATCTCAGCCACCTGTTCTTGCACCTTAGGCATAGGTTGTGGAGACTGCATGTTCTCCGTCAAGTGTACAGGTGTTTCCATTGATTGTGCGGTATGAATCACCTGTGCTCGAGCCTTTACAGGCTTTTGAATATGATCCAGTTACCCAACTTGCTGAGACGGAACAGGAGGTTGCAGAAAGGCTAAAAACCTCGGGTTCTGCATTACTTGTGTGAACATAGCCACAGCAGTAGCCAACTGGGTCCTGAATATATCATCATCCCTCTGTGGTGGTCTTGAGGACTCACCCACTTCATGTGTCTGTTGACCCTGTGAAGAGGAAACCTCTTCAGTCACATCATCTGGTCTGTCAGCCATAATTGCAATTCCCTGTGTCTGGTCTATGATCCCCTGTGTCTTCAAGCCCAATCTGACCAAGGCTCACTTCTATGGGAGAAAGTGATTTAATCCCGTCGATGGAACCGTGAAACCGGCCTGTTCAATCCAAAAAGGGTGGTAGACTTTACTTCAAACCTTGATTTAGCTTTCACCCATTATTAGTCGTCTATTTTACCTGTACTTTCAAGACACAACAAAGGGGAGAGGGATACAGGTTGCCAGATTGCACCTGTATGAGTAGACCGACACCAGATTGGCCCCTAACTTAGGCGCCCCTTTCGGTATTTCTTTATTGTTCAAAAGAGGGAATAAACGCTGTGGTTCCCTACAAGCTGCCCCGCACAAACTCGGCTGAATTACCACTCTTCCGGCCTGATTTCGGCAGCATAACTGTACTAGGACACTTCACAGTTAGTATTCCCACGCATTGACTGACTTTCCCGACGCATACGGGCACTTTGCAAAACCTGGCGAGAATCTGCAGCACGCTGAATTCTCTGCTTTCAGCCCCGAAAATGCGCCAGATCGCCTGTACAGCGGTCCCCTTGCGTCCCCGAACCTCCTGGGGGTATTAGGGTCCGTTTAGGGCCAAAACCCTAAACCTGCAAAAATACACAGCAGGCTGTAATTTACTGTTTCGGGCTCCGTTTCGCGTGCCGGTCGCATCCTTAGCAAGTCCTCGAGCTCCCGCACCTGTAGGACTACTTGCCCTTTGAATCGGACGAGATTTTTGGTGTGAAACCTCTCCGAATGCACCTGTACCTGCGGGGGGATTAGCCGCTAGCTAATTCAGTACCTGTGCAAGAGGCTCTTGCCTCGGCAATCGCGCATGAACCCACACAACTGTACATTGGTCAAATGAAAAGCCCGCTAGAGGGGCATAACATTCTGCCATAGAGGAGAGAGAGGGCAGTGCGTAGCGTGCAGCGCATCACTCCTGGCACCACACTATACATAGGAGGGAAAGCAAGCACTCCATAGCTCTTAACTTGTGACAAAATCTGAAATTGAGCCTCTCCCAGCTTAAAATTCAGCGCCCCCTTCTCTTGCATGAGGAAAGTGCACCAGAAGGTGCCACTTGGCACATTTATAAGCATTTTCCCGTTTCGGGGTTGCCGCCTAAAAATCTCCCAACCGGTTGCCCAGTTGACTTTACGGTAGAGTAAGAAAATGTTCCCCTTGTCATTCCGGAGGTAATGACGCAAACACATTTTCAGGTCCCAAAATAGCAGTTCCCTAAATTTTAGGAGATGCTGCCATTGTATCTTTCTAGGTCATCCGACCCTCTTTGTACACTGTGACCACATCCAGAACTGAAATGTAGCCTCTGTAGCAAAGGATTCCACTTTGGCTAGTCAATGACCCCACTTTGGCTAACCATAGTCTTTGTCCAACCTTAGTGTTCTCTTGTCCTCAGGCCTGGACTCCCTCTGGACAGTTCCACACTAGCTATGCAATGCAGGGCAGTTAGATTTCCCGAGGGGTGTTTCCAAAAAGTGAAAGTAAATAGATAATAAGAAAGAAATCAACAAAAAGGATTGATAGTAGTCACACGCTGGTGACAGGAGAAGTGGGATCATAAGCATAAGCGAGTGCATAATTTTTGGTGGTGCGGAGATATCTGAGGATGTGTTTGGCGGCTTGCTTGTGCACTTTGCAGGGTTGTGACATGGCTTTAGACAGAATGTGACCAATGTAGCACAAATCAAAGCGAGTACATGAATTGAGAAAGCAAAATTGGTCACAAAACTTTAAAACGTGAAGAACAGGCCAATAGAGGGCATCGGTTTGAGTGTAACCATGAAATTTTAGTGCTAAAGTGTGTTTTCGAGGGACAGGGCTCAATTCGGAGGAGCAAGTGCTCATGCCATAATAGATTAGAAGCTCTTAATGTATTTCACCTGGGTAAGCTTGATCCATTGACTGTAGGGATCGCAATTTACTGGAATGCCAAGAAAATAGGTCATTGGTCCCTTGCCAGTGATAGGGAACTCTTGTTGGAGGCAATCGATTGCGCAAAGAACCATAATGTCAATGGTGCCGATGAATAGGATGTCATCGATCAAAGAGACCAAGAATTGCAAGACCGTTACTTTGAATGCCATATGCCGATATTGAAGTCGACTGTGAGGTGCTCCCAACCACAAGCAACTAGGTAGTTGTGCATGCGGGTATACCATTCTCTAGGAGATTGCTTTATACCATATGGAGGCTTATTTAATTTGTAGACATAATCAAGGTAGTGTGGATTTGCAAAATGGGGCGGTTGTGTCATATACACTAGCTCATAGATATGCCGTGCAAAAATGCAGTTTCGATATTTAGATGATGCAAGGGCAGATTAAATTTTGCAGCGATAGTGACTAGTAGCCTAAAACGGTCATTCATAGAATATGTGAGTATGTGTCGAAGTAGTCAACGCGATACCTTTGAGTGTAGCCCTGAGTGACAAGGCGGGCTTTGTAGCACTCAACTGTGTCGTTAGGGAGGTATTATTTCTTGAGGAGCCACTTGCAGTTGATGATATTGTGGTGTTCCAAGGACAAAAGAAGATCACTTCTTTGAGGGCTTGAAGTTCGGCTTGACTTGCAGCATGTCAGAGCTCGCCTTCACTGGAGGATAGAGCATCAATGATGGAGATGGGTAGAATATCTTCTACTAGCTCAGGCGAGGCGTCAAAGTGGAGTTCTTGTAGAACTGCGAAGTAGCTCGTAGCAACATAAATATTTGCCAGTAAGCATCTGCAAACACGGCTTCTAAAAGCGGCGTGATCAAGGTGCGGCGCCGATGGTGATGAGTCGGAAGATGTGCAAGTCGTTGGAGAGGTAGCGAAAGTCGAGGTTAGGGGTTCTACTTCGTCAATTCCAGAGGGAATGAGAGGGCATTGCATGGGAGTCTTCTTCTAGTGAGGTATTTGGGGAGGTGGGAGTCATGGGCAAGGAGGGAGAGTGAAGTGGCTCGCAGGGAGGAGCCGCCATGAATGGAGTTGTTTGTTGGTGATTAGTGCTCTTTTGGCCGTTTTATAAGTGTGCATCATTGTGGAGGGAGCCGATCGATGCAATGTGGGTGGAGGGTGGTGGGAAGCGCTGTCGAATAGGTGAGAAGGGAGCGCAACTGGCTGCCTACGATGGTGGAGGGAGTTCAAGTGAGTGAGCGGTAGTAGGAGGCGCTCTAGTGGCCCGCAAGGGGGATGAGGGGGTGGGACCCGATGGGTGTGTGGTAAGAAGAAGAGGGACGTGAGAAGATGGTAAACGGGCCGCAGGTGGGGAAGACACAATTGCCATGGCTGTGTGCAGTGCGCAGAGGAGGGGGAGCAAGGGAAAGACTGTGTAATGGAAAGAGAAAGAGGGAAGCTATGGTTGATGTGGGGAAGAGGATTATCAAGGTGTGGCATGATGGGGATGAGGTGGTGAGGTTTCTAATTTGAGAAGGTGGTGTATTAAGTGGAGGGTCATCACTGTGCGGGCATGGATAAATTTGTGCTAATCAAGGTAATTGAGATGGTATGCCTTGATACCATGTGAGAGCAACAAGAAACAAGAATGATGTAGTGACACAAGGCTGAACGCTAATGAACTTGAATAACTATGAAAAATGATAGAAAAATAAGACTGTATCTCAATACTAATGAGAGAAAACCTTATACATATGACATGAATTGCTATGAGGGCTCTTTATACAATAAGAGGTGCCGTTTGGTGATTCCTAAATCATGGGCTAGGTGAGGGCCTAAATCAATGGTCTATGATTGAGGCTAATTGATAGAATCTAGGTTGTTCATCGTTATACCTAAAAGGGTAAAGGGTTTCACATCGCCCCTTAACGGTGAACGACTCATTGAAGAACATTATAACATTATTGAGAATCCCCCCCTCAATTAGGTGTTCGATCACATGACAACAGGAAAGTGTATGTGTTGCACCAGAGACTGATTTGGTAAGAAAATCCGCCCAATTTTGAGTCGTAGAAATATACTTACCCTTGAGAAATCCGTTTACCACCAATTCCTTAAGAAAGCGGTAGCTTATTTTAATGTGCTGAACTTTGGTGAAGAAGTTTGGGGAAGCAGCAAGGGTTATTATGGATTGGTTGTGGTATGCGGCTTCTGTTGATGAAGAAGCAATGGAGGATTGCCTCTTTGTTTGCAAGAGATGGGTGTACCTGCAAGTGAGAAGATGTAGCCACCTATGGAGCAGCAACGGGGATCATTCCCTACCCAATTAGCATCAACATAGCCACTTTTAGACAGAGGAGAGGTCGGATCATAAGTATAAGTGTGTATAATTTCGGGTGGTGTGCAGATATCTAAGGGTGCGTTTGGTGGCTTGCTTATGCACTTTGCAGGGTTGTGGCTCTAGACAGAATGTGGCTAGCATAACACAAATCAAAGGGAGTATATGAAATGAGATAGCGAAGATGACAAAGATCTGGTGGGTGGCCGTACCAGAGTTTGTAGGGAGTGGTAGTAGGATTCCTTGTTGAGAGAATCTGGTTCTATAGGTAGCAAGCTGTTTGCCAATAGCTGTTTCCCAAGCTTGCCTATAGGAGCATGGCACGGACGGCTTGTAAAATTGTGCGATTCTTGCGCTTGGCCTTCTGACCATTTTGTTGGGGGTGATTAGGAATGGTTTATGTGTCTGCTGATGCTGGTCATATGGCAGAGATCCCTAATCTCATGGGAAGTGTATTCCCCTCCGTTGTCGGTGTGAAGGATCTTGATTTTTCGATCGTGTTGGTTTTCTACCAATGCTTTGAAGTGGCAGGAATGGGTGATAGTAGAGGCTTTGTCGGCGGGTATGTAGTAGACAATTGTGAACTCGGAGTAGTCATCTATGAAGATGATGTATTGTTGATGAGTGCTTTGATAGGCAAAGGACCACACACATCGGATGGATGAGTTCGAGTGGTGCGGAGGCGCATGATGATGATGTGGGAAAAGGTGCATGATGTGATTTTGCAAAAATGTAGCCTTCAAAGAGGGTAATGTGAGTAAGATGCTTTCACAAACCAAGTGCAAGTTTGCGGTGTGTGAGATGATGCAAAATGTGTAGAGAAATATGACCTAACCTATAATGCCATTTTAAGGTGTTTTTCTGCGAAGAGTGAATGGTAGCATCGCTATTGTCTTCAGCTAGTTGAATTCTATCATCACCGAGGCAAACTTCTAGAGGATTATGTAGATAAGTTAATTTTGAAAGCCTATGAAAGTGATAGGTCATATGGTGGGTGACACCAGTATCAAGTAGCCAGAGATTAGGAGATGAAGTATGGGAAGTAGCAACTAGCAGCATATAATTGTAGCATAGGATAAGATGGGCTATTATCATAGGTAGAGATCTTAGCATAATGAGCTTTTCCATGAGAAAAGGGTGATGGTAGAAGATGCCTAGTCCTCCCTTGAGGGTATGAGGGATAAAAATGAGAATATGCAGCAGGAGGGCGAAAATTATGGTTACCTTGATTGCGCGGTTATCGACAGTCCTTAGCCACATGGCCAAATTGATGACAGTTTGTACACTGCTTGGGACTTTGATGATGCTTCTTACCAGGGTAAGGTTTGTGAGGTTTTGCCATGGTGACGCCGTTGACTTTTGCGAGCCGCTGGTGTGGTCGTGAATGGTTTCCCCCCGGTGAATCTTTGCTACTAGGTTTTGTATCTACAGATTTCCGTTGTGGCTTGTGTAGTGAGAAAGGATCTCCATGATGCGGGAAGGGAGGCCAACAAGAGCATAGATGATAGCTCCTCAGGGATCGCTACTTCATTTGGAAGTATCTGCCAACTTGGATGAAGATTGACCTGCTTGCATAGTGGTGTTTACCAGTTTCTTGATCAAGAAAACTTGGTAGACGAGGTCGGTGTGCTCATAGTTCTTTCCAAAGAGCGTTAGCCTTGGTGAGCTTCTTAACCATTTGGACTTGCCAATCTTGGCAATGAAGAATGAGATCCATCTTGATGCTATTGTTTTTGCTTTGCCAAGCATATTAGTGATGGCAATAGGATCCTTGTCTTTGGGTTTTTCGGGTTGAGCTTGATGTGACGTCCCAAAGCTGACGTTGTGTTAGGCAAAGCTCCATCCGAACCTTCCACACTTCATAGTTCATGCTGTTGAGTTTGTTGATAACATAGCGAGGCTTGTATGTGGAGGTAGAGGACATGGAAGTAGACTCGGCCATTGTGCAAGGCTTTGGATTCCTTGACGTGAATGAGTGAAGCTTCGAGTGCTTGGGAGAGACGAAGAGGGGCTTATGTGCTAGCAATAATAGAGATATGAGGGCTGAGATAAGTTCTTAACATGTACGGATGTTGTGATATCATGTGAGAGAGAAGGAACAAGAATGATGCAAAGACACAAGACTGAACGCGAATGATCTTGAATAATGGTGAAAACAATAGAAGAATAACAAAGGGACAACACTAATGAGAGAAAAGCTTGTACATGTGAAATGAACTGCTATGAGGGCTATTTATACAATAAGAGATGCCGATTGGTGATTCCTAAATCGTAGGGTAGGTAAGGGTCTAGATCAACGGCCTTGATTGAGGCTAGTTGGTAGGATCTAGGGTCGTTCACTGTTATACCTAAAAGGGTAAAGCGTTTCACATCCCCCCTTCACAGCGAACGACTCTTTGAAGAACATCATAACATTATTGAGACCCCCCCCTCAATGAGGCATTTAGTCATTTGATACAAGGGATAGATGACGATATGAAGCTACCTGTATTGCACGAGAACCTTGGGGAAGGTGCAAGCGTTATGGCGGATTGGTTGTCGTAGTAGATGATGATGGGATCTTCAGATATAGGGTAGAGGAATTGAAGCTCATGGAGGAGTTCAGAAAGCCATAAAGCTTCTCGAGATGTGAGAGTTGGAGCTTCGTATTTGGCTTCGGTTGATTGAAGAAGCAATGGAGGATTGCTTCTTTGTTTGCGAGGAGATGGGTGTACCCGCAAAGGAGAAGATGTAGCCACCTTTGGAGAAGCAACGGGGAACATCCCTTGCCCAATTGGCATCAACATAACCACTTATGGGATTATGAGCATAAGTGAGTGCATAACCACTTATGGGACAAAGGAGAGGTGGGATTATGAGCATAAGTGAGTGCATAATTTTTGGTGGTGTGTAGATATCTGAGGGTGCTTTTGGCGGCTTGTTTGTGTACTTTGCAGGGTTACAACCTGGCTCTAGACAAAATGTGACCAGTGTTGCATAAATCAAAGGGAGGATATGAAATGAGATAGAGAAGTTGCCCACGAAATTTTTGAAAATGAAGAGTAGGCCAATAGAATGCATCAATGTGAGTTTAACCATGAAATTGTAGCCCTAAATTGGTGTTTCTAAGGGAGAAGGCTCAATTCGGAGGAACAGGTACTTCTGCCATAATAGATTAGATGCTCTTGAATATTTTTTAATGGGGTAAGCTTGATCCATTGACTGTAGGGATCGAACAAGAGATGGGAGGAGGGAAGAGCCACACAGGGGGATGGTAGTGCCATCTGAGCACACCCTGGACCATGGTGAAGAAAGGCCCAAGGCGCCAGAGTCGAAGGAAGGCCTCTCTACGCTCTCGCATGTGGTCGATGCTGCCCAGGAGTCTCTCGAACTGTCCTCTGAGAGTATGAATCAGCTCTAACCAAAGATCTCGAACTGTCTCTGCTGGTGGTACAGGGCAAGCCTCAAAGATGCGGAAGCAGCGGGCCCGCCAGATGAAGCAGAGTGTTAGGCCGCAGATGAGCTCCCAACACTCCTCTCTCTTGCTGCACCACTCCTGTGGAGTAAGCTATGTAGCAGGCTGGAGTGTAGGTTGATCCCCCTGCATCACTATCATTGTGCTGGTGGAGGATAGCTCAAACTGAAGTGCCGGGCCCGTGAGAGTGGACCAAGTAGCTGCCCCCCAAGTGTACTGTCGTGCTGTGGAAAGAGCTGGCATTAGTCGAAGGACACGAAGCCAAACGTGCTGTGCCAAAGGACAGTCCCAAAGACAATAACACTGACTCTCCACAAGAGGATGGTCACAAGCTGCGCATGCTGCCGAGAGACCACTATGTACAAGCCAGCTCCCAACTGCTGTAGCTCGATGTGCAACCAGCCACTGGAACAAAGTGATTCTCCGCGGCTGTCTAGAGTCCCACAACCTCGCCCAAAAAGCCGACAAGAACTCAGTCGTGAGACCCTCCTCCTGCCAATGAGGTGCTGCAGCAGGACGAGCCTCTCTCCGTGCTGCCAGTATGTGACGTCCCAATCGAACAGTGTACTGAAAGAAAGGGACACTTGGATGGTCGGCTGAGGAGAAAGGGTCCCTCCAAAACCACTCTCCAAGATCCCACTGCACTCGTGCCAATGGACAACTCTCCCAAGACCACAGCCTCCAGTGGCCAGTCTCAAGAGCTGCTCGGTTAGGATCTATGACACAAGTCCTCCCACAGATGCCCACAACTCGGATCCTTTGAAAACAGCACTCTGCCACCTGTGGGGCCTCTAGTGAAACTCGGTGTAAACGACCCTCACCCTGTAGCTCGAAAAACACTGAGGGTACAGTCTCTGAGCAAGCCCGAACTACGATGAGAACCTCCAGTCGTGTGAAGGCCGCAAGACAGGAGAGCTGGAAGCTTTGGGAACACTCACACCAATGTGTCTCCCTTGATCCTTATATCGAGAGGAAGTATGAGGACACGCGTGGATACCTCTTTAGGCAGAGCATTGGGAAGAACCCCGGTGGGATGGAGGAGAAAGTCTTGTTACTAGCAAGAGTGGATGGCTTAATGCTTAAGGATAAGATTGAACGGGCACAGTCGAGGACTTGCCCGTTGTGCGGAATGGAAGAAGGTTCAAGGTCACTTACGCACCTGTTGGTACAGTGCCCTGAACTGGACAATCTCAGAAGCTCAATACGACCCTGTTTGGAACATGCTAGACGGGTGTTAAACAATCCTAGAGGTGAAGATACCGAAGTGTTACTCCTAGGAGGGGAGATTAGCGGAAAGCGATTGCCAGGTTGGGTTGTCCCTCGTGGGGCCCATAATGGCCGTCGTGGACCGCAGCTGAGGAGTGCCTATGCGGATAACGTTGCAGCATTCCTCTGCAGGGCCGTACCGCGATACTACAATGCTCTGGCCCATGAGGGTGTTTGAAGCTCGTAGGGCTTGTAGTTATTGCCTACGGTGCGGTCTCGCCTAACATGGTCCTGGGGCTTTCCGAGCGGGCCTTGGTGACCATGGTTGGCCGGATCGGGATGCCTCCTTTGAGCCGACGCCCACTTTGGGTATGGCAGTCCTACCGGACATCCGTTGGACGAGGGCCTTTTTCTACCAGGCGAAAATCCTGGAGTACCTGGGCAGGATTCAACACGGTCTGTGAGTTACAAGGGTCTGTCCCTCTCTCTCAGCCTTGGTCCTTAAATGCATCACTGAATTCGTTAGGTGATTTCCCGACGTTACCCTCGGGTGGCGTGACTAACAAGGGAACATGGACTGACTAACATGGCATGAAAAGACTTTTTACTCCCCCGAGGGGGAAACCTGCTTCCATTCCATGTTGACATGCCACGATACGGCATGGAGGCGCTTTTCCCCTTGTCGGCAAGTCCGCAAGATAACTTGTCTTTGACTCGTTTGCGTGCACGCGAAGCAAAGGCAGTTCCTTGCTGGCTTGCCGGCTCTAGCCCAAAAAAGTAAAAAGTAAAAAAGTCGTGTGAAGGCCCCCATCCATCTGGGTGCTGCTGACTCGAGAGGTGTGAGCCACTCAGCTGGTACTGTCTCTGTGATGTCTTGACACATGCTCTGCACCCCTCTCATGCCCTGTAGCTGGATGGTCTAAAGCTCCTCTGACAAGCGTGAGAACTGTAGCTAGTCACCTAACGTGAAGGGGGACCCTCTGCCATGGGACGCCAAGAAACATGAGGCCTACTACCAACCAAGTGGCCTCTTTGAGTGCTAACCGTGCGGTTCCAAACAAGGGGTTGTCGCACTCCTCCGTGCAAGTAGGCTGGTGCTGCTCCAGGCCTCTCCTCAACTGCGCCCATTAGCGGAGGAGACTCACAGCAAAACGGTCCTCCACTCTCCTGCTTAGGCCAACTCTACGCATCTCTATGAAAATCCATCTGGTCGAAGGCCTCTAGTTTGGGGCACTCTAGCACTAAGCCGCTGAAGCAAAAACTCCTACCAGGGCTCCTCCCCTGGAAGCAATCCTCTGACAACAAACTTCCCAAGAAAGGCTTGGCTCTGCTGTGCTGGGTCTATGATGCCCAACCCTCCTTGAGAACAAGGAAGAGTGATGACTTGCCAGGCCACTTTGGCCCGGGCTATCCGAGTGTCGTGCCCTGACCAAAGGAATTTCCTGATCAGCCTCTCTACCTGGCTGATGCAGGAACTCGAAAAGATCCAACAATAAGTGATGTACCACATAGTAGCCAACAACACCTGGTTGGCCACTACAACTCTGCCAGCCAGAGAAAGTCGTACAGAGCTCCAGTGTAACAACTTCCTCGTGATGGACAGGAGGAGGGGAGCAATCTGCTGCTCAGGAGACAAGTCCAAATGAATTTGACAGCCCAAGTATCGAACTGCATTCCCTGGGGGAATCCATCTGAAATCCTCACCTGGCAGCCAATCAGGCGTAGGAGCACTACCAACCGAGAAAGCCACTATCTTTCTCCAGTTGATCAGTGCGCCTGATGCACAACAAAAGGTCTCAAGGCCTGCTTACAGCTGTGAAGGTTGGCCTCCTGGCCCTCCAAGTACAAGGCTGAGTCGTTTGCAAACTCAACATCCAGTAGCTCATCGCCCCAAATAGGGAGCGCTAAGCCACGTAGACCAACCTGCTGTGAAACCAAAAACCTGCTCATCGCCTTAGCATAGAACGGAAAGAGGAAGGGGGCAAGAGGGCAGCCTTGTCTGACCGAACGTGTGAGCATGAAGCGATCTCCTCTACCACCTGCCAACAGTACCTGACTGTGTGCCCGTCTATAAAGAACTGACACACCTCTGATTCAGGCATCTGAGAAGCCCATCCTACGTAGAGTGCTCTCCAAAAAGTCCCAGTCAACTCTATTGTAGCCTTCTCAAAATCGAGAAGAAGTATCACCAGATTGTCATTATTGAGGCGCGCGAGGGCACATGCCTCCCAAAAAGTAAAGATGTTGTCAAGGATACTACGCTCCTTGACAAAACCTGTCCGTGTCCCATGTATAATGCTCTCTAGAAGTGACTGAATCCTCAAACTCAGAGCCTTGGCAAGAATTTTGTAGGCTGACTTGAGGATGGTGATGGGCCGTCACTGTCGAATCTCATCCAAGGAGCCACTCTCCTTGGGAATGAGGTGAATCAGACCCTCACTCATGCTGTCAGGCATCTCTCCTGTGCAGGATGTACTGAAAAGAGCTGCAGAGATTTGAGCCAAGCAAGTCCTAGTACTCTAAGAAAAAGCTGGGAGTCAAACTATCCTCACATGAACAACTACCACGAGGAAGTGCTATGAGGGCCACGTGGAGCTCCTCTAGCTGAAGAGGCAGCTCAAGTCTCTGGCGTATCTCCTCAGTCACAAGACAAGGCATCTGTGCCCAAACTTGCTCTCTGGATGCATCCTGACGCTCTGACTGAGGCTCTGCTGACAACAGATCATGGTATAAGTCAGTAGCAACTACTCGCATGTCCTCTGGCTCTGAAGCAACTGACCCGTTAGGCCTCCTCAACTGGCTGACCCTAGCATGCGTATGTTGGGGTCCCACCGTCTCAAAGAAAGCCCCTGTCACTCTGTCACCCACCTGGGTCCACTGAGATGCCTGTTGATGGAAAGCAAATTCATGGCGCCTCTCCTCTGTGCTGGCAAGCTCTTGGCGAGCCTGCTGCAACTTCTCCTCCAACCAGGGACTGTTTGGATGTTGCTCCTGCATCCTTTGCAAGAAAGCAACGCCTCGTCGGAGACGTTGCTCCTCCACTCTCGCTACAGCCAGGCGGGCCATAGACTCCTGGAGAAAAAGCCTAATAAGCTGAGCAAGTCCAGAGGCCACTCTGGCAGTAGGAGAGTCCTGCATGTCTAAGCCCTCTGTCCAAAGAGCCACCACTTGCTCTCTGAGCGTATAGTTGAGCAAGACCCTCTCGGGGATGCGTAGCATCGTGCTACCCCTCCTCTGTCTATCTGTCGTTGTGAGGATCACTAGTGCATGGTCCGAAAAAGAAGTCCGAGTCAGAATGCAAACTGCCCCACCCAAGTCACAGAAGAGGTCACAAGTGTAGAAGCGATCTATCCGAGATAGATTCACTCCTCCCACTCTGCGGTCCGCCGAACGAGAGAAGGTTAGGTTGTTTGGGGGCCTCACAAAGCTAGAATGCTGCCACACATCTGAAACCAGCGATCATACATAACCTCTCCCAAGCTGCCAACTCAACTCCATGCACTGTAGTGTGGCTACCTCCAATCCTGTCAAAGGGGTCCTCCAACATGATGAAGTTACCCCTAATGCACCCTTGCTAAGCCTGCGGTAGAGACTCTAGCATGTGAGACCAAAACTCTGCACGTGCACTCGCCACATCGGGCGCATAGATGTTCAAGAAGCCCATGACGCAACCCTAAACTTGCATAGTAATCAACTGAGCCCTACCTGGAACAATAATCCCTTTGCCCACAATGGCTTGCTGCCAAGAATCCGCAATAGTCATACATACCCCTCCCTGGATGCCTCCAGGTCCAAATGCAGCTGACCAAAACGTCTCATAGCGACCACACAAAATTTGACCACACGTCTAATGCGGCTCTCACAAATATGATTCTCCTGTAGCATAAGAATGTCAATCTCACCACCCACAAGGCATCTCTGAAGCTCCTGATGTAGCCGACCCCTTTGACGCTGAAACTGGGGCCCTCCTAAGCCCTGCACATTCCATGAGATAATCCTCATGGAGTCGGTGAGAGAAAACAGATGCTGCCACAGGAGCCAACCTTGCTATCTTTGAGGCCGGTTTGGATGGGGAGTAATCCGCATCCGAACGACCTCCAGATAAGCGCGAAAGAAGTGATTGTTCTGCCTAGGCCAAAGATGGGGGGTAGGCTGCGGACTGCGCAAGTAGGGAGCGCGTGAGGGGCGGGCGGGCAGCACTGGGCAGCACCAGCAAGCTAAATGGGCAGCTGACGGCAGCGCGTAGCAGGCTGGGTGGGCCGCATCACAAGGGGAGGGATGAGGCGGGCTAGCAGGGCACGACGTGCGCGAGGGGAAGCAAAGGGAGAGAGCGATGGTAAGCGCGAGGTGTAGCAGCAACAGCGAATGCTTCTTCAATCCTTGTGATTGATTCAATAGCAACATATAATTGCATAGGATAAGATGGGCTATTATCATAGGTAGAGATGTAAGCATAATGAGCTTGTGCAGGAGAAGAAGGTGATTGCAGAAGAGGCCTAGTCTCCCCTCGAGGGTATGAGGGATAAAAATGAGGATATATATCAGGAGGGCAAAAATTAGCGTTACCTTGATTGCGCGGTTGTCGATAATCCTTAGCCACCTGGCCAAAAGATGACAGTTTGTACACTGCTTGGGACTTTGATGATGCTTCTTGCTGTGGTTGTGTTGTTGACAGGAGAGCGAGAGTGGTTGTGCTTCTTGCCAGGGGGAGTTTTGTGAGGTTTAGCCATGGTGACTAATGCCGTGGACTTATGTGAGCCATTGGTGTGGTTGGAAAGGATTTCCTCCTATTGAATCTTTGCTACTAGATTTTGTAGCTATAGATTTTCTAGCGTGGCTTGTGTAGTGATGAAAGCTCTCCATGATGCGGGAAGGTAGGCCAATAAGAGCATAGACTAGAGCTCTTCAGGGATGGCGAGCCGTGATAGGAGTACTTCATCTAGAAGTATCTACCAAGTTTATATGAAGATTGACCTTCTTGCGTAGTGGTGTTTACCAGTTTCTTGATCAAAGGAACTTGGTAGATGAGGTCGGTGTGCTCATAGTTATTTTCAAAGAACCTCCAATTGGCATTAGCCATGGTGAGCTTCTTAACCATTTGAACTTGCCGATCTTGGCAATGGCGAATGAGCTCCATCTTGGCATTATTGTTTTTGCTTTGCCAAGCATTATAGACATTAGTGATGCCAATAGGATCCTTGTCTTTGGTTTGTCGGGTTAAGCTTCATTGCCCGATGTGACATCGCAAAGGTGAAGTTGTGTCATGTAAAGCTCTGTTCAAATCTTCCACACTTGGTAGTTCGTGCCGTTGAGTTTGTGGATGACATAGCGAGGCTTGTATGTGAAGGTAGCTGACATGGAAGTCGACTCGGCCATCGTGCAAGCCTCCGGATTCCTTGATGTGGACGAGGAAGCTTCGAGTGCTTGGGAGAGACGGAGAGAGACTTATGTGCTAGCAATGATAGAGATATTAGGGCAAAGCTAGGTTGCTGAGCTCTACGGACGCGCTGATACCATGCGAGAGAGAAGGAACAAGAATGGCGTAGAGCACAAAATTGAATGCTACTGAACTTGAATAATTGTGAAAACAAAAGGAGAATAACAAAGGGATTCAACACTAATGAGAGAAAAGCTTGTACATGTGATGAATTGCTATGAGGGCCATTTATACAATAAGAGGTGTCCTTTGGTGATTATGTGGCAGGTGAGGGCCTAGATCAATCGCCGATATTCCTTTAGAAAGCGGTAGCTTATTATGATATGCTTGAGTTTGCTGGAGAAGTTTGGGGGAGCAGCAAGGGTTATCGCGGATTGGTTGTTGTAGTAGAGGATGATGAGATCTTCAGATATAGAGTAGGGGAGTTGAGGCTCATGGAGGAGTTCGGAAAGCCATAAAGCTTCTCGAGATGCGAGAGCTGCAACGACGTATTGTCACAAAATGATCACGTGGTAGAACTACCTAGACACGCACACAACTGATGATGACGTGGCAAAACAGTACGGACTGCCCACAAAGTGCACTGACAAGCTGATGACGTGGTAGATCTCGTGAAACGCGCTGACTCTACGGACGCCTTTAAATTGCGTTGTTGACATGGCAGATTGTACGGAATTCCGTAATTTGCACTGATGCTTTTTAGAGGCAGCTTTTTGACCAATTGCTTTTGGGATTACATTCTTTTTGAGTTAGAAGCTTTTGGGACTCATTGCTTTTGAGTTTATGGCTTTTTGGGGCTTTGCTTTTGGCATCCCTTGTAAGAATAAATTGACCCAAAGGGCCTTACTCTTCACAGCATCTGGACGCAGAGTCTGAGAGCCGAGGACCCGTGGGAGTTGTACTTTGATCAAACATTCATATAAAAGAAATACTGAAAGGGGTGCCAGTCTTTGAGGTCAATCTCTCTGGGCACGGAACTACGTCGGGCCGTGTTGACTCGAATTCTACAGTTGTGAAGTATTTTAAGTGATTCTCTCGTGTGTTGTATCGGGATCTCGACTTGGGGTGCCGAAGCTTGTGACAGTGGTATCAGAGCATCAAGCTTGTGCTTTTCTCAAAGCATACGATTCCTAAAGAGTAGATTGGGCACTTGGGCACAATTTTGGAAATTTTATTTGAAGTATCTTTGTGTCTCG
The DNA here is from genome assembly GCF_014529385.1 of Adiantum capillus-veneris. Lineage (NCBI taxonomy): Eukaryota > Viridiplantae > Streptophyta > Polypodiopsida > Polypodiales > Pteridaceae > Adiantum > Adiantum capillus-veneris. The sequence continues at coordinate 126,109,454 of NC_140955.1, read as the reverse complement.
ACACCGGACTTATTAGCCACTCCCACCCTTACTTCATCGCGCATTGGGTACGCTCCCGTCTTCATCGCTCTTTCTTATAGGGCATAAGCCAAAAGGAATCCCAGATTACACGTGTGTTCAAACGACGAATCCCGCAAGAATCAGACGAGCCCTCCCTATACTTCTGAAACGGGAGGCGGTATGGAAAATTCGAATGGATTAGCAGATCACGGTCACCTCCTCAGCCTACATAGTATCAACTCATGAAGATGCAACGTGAACAGCAGGTTGATGAGTGCGCAAAGCCGATGCTCTAGTTTGCCAAGGACCCACAATATGCCAAATTTTTGACCCGGCACCTGATGGATGAAGTGCATACTCATTGGCAGAAAGCCATTGAATCACCAATAAAACCGGCAATTAAGAAACCTCCTACTCCAAGGATGTTTACTGAAGATGAACTCGAGGACATTGTCGAAAAACGAGTCAACCAACTATTTGGGTCAAAGGAGAAGCAAATAAAGAAACGTAACAAGGGAATTGACTTCCCTGGTTACTTGGGCCAAAAATCCTCTTTTGAGAAAGCAAGAAAACAGAAGAAGCGTGTATGCTTCAAAGCATTGTCCAGTTCGTCCTCATCTTCTTCTGACAGCTCGGACAACTTATCCTTTTTTGACTCGAGTGATGAGGACAGAAAGGGAAAGAAGGCCAAGGAATTCAAACAGGGTGGACAAGCAGTAAAGTTTGAAACCTTTTTAGGGTTTCGAGATGCTAGTTCTGGAGGTAGCAAGCTGTTGCTATGGCTTCTTCGCAATAGCTGTCCCCAAATTCGCTTGTAGAAGCATGGTGTAGGTGGCTTTTAAAATTGTGCGATTCTTGTGCTCGGCTTGTCGACCATTTTGTTGGGGGTGGTCGGGAACGGTGAATTTGTGTTTGATGCTGGCCGTATGGCTATTCGTTGTCAGTGCAGAGGACCTTGATTTTTCAATTGTGTTGGTTTTCCACCAATTCTTTGAAGTGGCAGGAATGGGTGATAGTAGAGGCTTTGTAGTAGACAACTGTGAACTTGGAGTAGTCATCTACGAAGGTGAACATGTATGTATTACTCGTGAGTGAACATGTACGAAGGTGAACATGTATGAGTGATTTGATAGGCAAAGGGCCACACACATCGGAGTGGATGAGTTCGAGTGGTGCGGAGGCGCGTGATGATGATGTGGGAAAAGGTGCATGATGTGATTTTGCAAAAATGCAGCCTTAACAAAGGGTAATGTGAGTAAGATGCTTTGGCAAACCGAGTGCAAGTTTGCATTGTGTGAGCTGATGCAAAACGTGCGGAGGAATATGCTCTAATCTATAATGCCATTGTAAGGTGTTTTTATGTGAAGAGGAGTAAACAGAAGATGAAAATGCACGTGTAGAGGTTGAGTCACCTAGAGGGTAGAGTCGCCCAACTTGTGGTATTGGATGTGTTGGCTGTTCGTATTTTGAGCCAGTATGGTGCATCTGTTTTTAGTGAAGTTGACGGTTATATCCGTAGAGTCAAGCTTGCCAATAGAAATGAGGTTTTTCTTGAGGCAAGGTACATAATAAACCTTAGATATGTCAGTGCGTAAGCCATTGGGTAAGTTTATGATAGCATCACCAGAGGCTTAGCAAGTTGAATGCTATCATCAGTGAGGCAAACTTCCAGAGGGTTATTTAGATAAGTTAAATTTGATGGGTGTGTGGCACTAGTATCAAGTAGCCAGAGATTAGGCAATGAAGTATAGGTAGTAGCAACATATATTGCATAGGATGAGGATGAGAGAGAGAGAGAGAGAGAGAGAGAGAGAGAGAGAGAGAGAGAGAGAGAGAGAGAGAGAGAGAGAGAGAGAGAGAGAGAGAGAGAGAGAGAGAGAGAGAGAGAGAGAGAGAGAGAGAAATGAAATGAAATGTTATATTAACGTCTTCAAAAGGCCAAAATGACCTATGAGACCAAACTGTTACAAAATTGTGAATTTGATACCATGTCTGGGTATAAAATACTAGAACAAAAATACTACTACTACTACTACTACCCGAATCCATCCTCATCTGCACTCTGGATGGCAAGAGAGTATGGCTCGAATTTTCTGCTGTACTCTCCATCGATGCTGTGTAGCCCCTCTCCTCAATCGTGGCCCTGTGGATCTCCGTAGCTCCATTCCTCGATCAATGAGAGTGCCGGTAGTGGTCGAATGAGTGTGGGCGGAGCTCTGCAGTGATGGCTGCTCCTCTTGCTGTCCCATATCTAGTGAAGAGAAATCTGTAATCCGTCTCTGGGACTGGCTCTCTCTAGCTCTTGCTAGTAAAGTGTCTCTATATGTGTGTAAATCAAGTAGATATAGCCCAAGACATCTCTGATCCTCATAACTCATGACCCTAGAGAAAGGACCGAAACCCTCTCTGAATAAGCAGTGGAAACGGCCCCAAATCTCATAGTACACTGTGCAATGACATGTAATGTAGCTCTGTCTCTGGCTCTGGCTTTGGCTGGCATAAACGGCTTATCCTGTTGTCTGTTGGTATCCCTCTAAATCTACCAGTCTCAATCTCCAACTGATGTGAGGATGTGCGTATCTGACCAATGGCACACCGCAAACCATGAGACATATGTGTATCCATGTAGCTGGGTCGAATCACAAACCATCTCTTGTGAGGTGGAGAAGATGCTCTCGATAGATGTCCATCTTCGTGCCCAACTCCTTTGGCGGCTCTATCCATGTCCTCCTGGTATCCAACTGGATTAGGTTCTGACGAATGAGTCTAGTAATCTCCACCTGTGTAAGAGACATCGAGGGTGTTTGAAGAGAGTACTGGAAAGGCGGCAGCCTGTCCATGGTGAAGCCATGCATCTGAAACCATGATGTCATCTGTGCATACCAACATGAAGTGTCCCCCTGAAGAGCTAACTGTCTGGAAGACTCAAGGGCCAGTCTAGCATATCTGTCTCTAGTAGTATCCCACAAGCTGTGCACAAAGGAGACTAATCTGGTAAGCGCCTCAATCTCCATAGGAGGGGCAGCTAGCTCTGCTCTAATGATAGCGTGGGGTACGGAGGCCTTGGCTCTGATCAGTCGAGAGATCATAGATACCAAGGGCCTCTCCATATGTCTCCAACCATCTTGGCCTACAGAAGGTCTCCATATCTGTACCGCATACAACATAGCTGAGGCTACTAAAATATCAAAGAGCCATAACTTTGTCCGAGGTTCTTGGAACTGAAACTGCGAACACATCCTCGCCAAGCCTCCCAAGTCCGTATAAGCTCTAGTCAATCTAGTCTCTGCTGCTCTCCCCAAAGAAAACCTCGTCCCAGTGAAGACAACCCCAAGGTAAGTGTATGCATTTGTATACTCTACAATCTCCTGACCATATGTGAAAGTCGGTGCTGATCTCCTGATCCACTATGGTGTGGTGTTAAACACCATAACCTTGGTTTTACCAAGGTTTACAGACAATCCACTATCCTCTGCAAAACTGTGTAATGCATCCAACTGTTGCTGCATACCCTCTGGTGAGTCAGAGATCAACATAATATCATCAGCATATAACAACAATGGGATCTACGTCCCTTCCAGCTGCACCTCTATCACCATCTTTGTCAATGTAATCAGACACCTCATCAACATACATACCAAATAGAGTAGGAGACAATGGGCAACCCTGATTCACCCCAATGGTGGAGTGAACTAAATCAGATATCCCCTCCAGGGTGCGTACATGTCCCATCAATGATCTATATAGAGCCATAATCCCCCAAATCAACACTATGGGCACCCCCATCTCTTGCAGTCTGCGCATGAATCGAGCTCTCGGCACCATGTCAAATGCTTTGTGGAAATCCACAAAGCTACAATAAATCCGTCTCCCATGTGACCTGCCCGCCTCAATGATGGCTCTGAGTGTTAGAGTATGATCAAGAGTGGAGAAACCCCTCCTAAAACCGGCTTGGCCCTTTGCTCGTACACCCTCACCCTCTCCCCAATTACTCAACTGCTGCTCAAGAATGGATGCATACAACCGTGCCAATGCGTGCCCAACCATAATAGTGCTGTAATTCCCAGGCTCTGTAGGAACACCTGCCTTGAAGATAGGCACAATAGTAGACAACCTCCAAGTCTCAGGTAACCCCTCACATGGCATGATTGAACAACACTGCAAGAACCTCTACCAGCATATCTCTAGCATGTATAAAGTGCTCTGCTACTAGACCATCATGATCATATGCCCTGCTGGTCCTCATCCTGTCAATGGCTCTCTTTACCATCTCCGTGGTAAAGAAGGTGCTGGTAGGTGGGCATGGCTCTGTAGGATCTGGAATGGGGTCCTGTCCAGGAACTGTATATAACGATGTCGCATACTGGCCCACACATCAGGAGAAGTAATCACTGGGGGAGGGGAGTGCTCATGAAAGAATCTCCATGCCCCTCCTGAGTCTCTACTCAAGAACATCTGATACAAGTCTCGCTCCATCTGGGCCAAATAGGCTCGTTTCTTCTGTCGCACAAGGCGTCGGGAAGCAATCCGAGACTGTCTGTAAGTGATGCCTCGTGATGTCTGGGCTGTACTATACTAAAATGAAACAGACAATGTCAAAAGAGCATGATCCACCGCTACACCCACTGGTCTGGCTCCCACTACGAAATCTTGAATACAAGGAATAAAGCTCGGTTGTGCCATAACATTTACCATCCCTAGAAAACTCCCATATATCATCATCTAGTATAGAGAAAGGCGACTGTCCTCTAGGTACAACATTTACTGACGTACGAGGGGGGAAGTAACATATGGCAATGTATAGGAATCGGCTTGTGTCAGCTCTCAACCTCACCCACACGTATCTAGCATGATCATCTCTCCGTACAGTATGTAGTAGTGGCTTTAACTCCTTCCTAAATAGCACTGCAACTCTTCTTGAACCTCTACTCCCATGCTCAGATCTCGCGACTGTCCTGTGGGCTGTCTCCCATCTGTATCCCACCACATGTGGCATAAGCTGTCCAGGGGCCCGATGAGTCTCTAAGAAAAACAATGTCCCTCTCTCTGAAACTGTCCTCAAAGGCACCCAACATCCAACCTCATAGATCCATTACAATTCCAAGTAGCCATCTTTAGCGTGGTCCCATAGGTCTCACACCGTCATGTAGAGTGCCGCTCTACAATCACCACCCAACCATCTCTGTAAAAGGCCGTCTTTCCCTTCTCCCTTGCCGCCGTAATCTCTGGCATTACCTCTCTCATATGCGCAAGCTGTGAGAGTGTGAGATCATCACCAAGGAAAATACCTGTCTTCTTGAGAGTAGGCCTCTTTTTTAGAAATTTCTTCTCCTCTTCCAAGGAGGAGAAGCGTAGTATGAGAGCTCTCTCTTTTGAAGATTCTCTCGAGCCACCCCTCTTGTGCCCACTCTCCCTTTGTGTGTGAAGGCTTGTCCACCCCCATCATGGATGTGAGGATTGTGACCTCTTTTTCCACATTGTTTATGTCCTTGAGGCCGGTTACCTTCACATGTAGAGCCCGCATCCTCCTCCTTTGTTCCTCTTCGAGGGCCATGTTTATAAGAATGTTTATATGAGTGGGTGTACAAGGAGCTTCCTTACCTTTCCCTTTCTTGGTGACCTGAATCCATTTTTCGGCCTCTTCTACTTTCTTTTGTGTTGCGGAGATGACCGCGCCCATGACTTCTTCTCCTCATCTTCCTTGATAACCCGTATTTCCTCTCTCATGGTATTCAATTCTTCCATCATGGATGACTGAATTTCGCCTTCTTTGAGCCGCCCACTTTTTGCTGCAAGAAGTTCACCTTGGAGAGTTCGGATTGTGGCTTCTTGTGAAGCCGCTTGCTCTTCGACACGAGAAATCCTTTCGCATATGTTCTTCTTTTCCTCTTTCCATTCCTCCATCTTTTCAAGAAAGGTTGCCTCCATCTCTTTCTTCCACTCCTTCACTTCAACTTCAAGTGTTGATATCCGCTTGTTGATAATCGAGAACTTCATGTTGAGAGGGAGGTGGGCTATAGCCACTGGGGAGGCCATGTGAAAGGGGGTCAATGGGTAGCCCAATGGAGGGAGACCGAGAGAGAGAGAGAGAGAGAGAGAGAGAGAGAGAGAGAGAGAGAGAGAGAGAGAGAGAGAGAGAGAGAGTAAAATAACCAAAAAATGCAAGAAACTCTTAAAAATAGCAAGAAACATTTGTGAAACCCTTAAAAACAGAGAAAATCAACTTCGAAACTTTAAAAAACATCAAAACACATACTTGAAACCCTAAAAACAGCAAAAAACAGTGGCAAAACCCTAAAAAACAGTAAAGAACAGTTTCAAAGCCCTAAAATACAGTAAAAAAACAGTGTCGAAACCCTTAAAAAACAGTCAAAAAACAGTTTCAAAACCCTGAAAACAGCAAAAAAGAGGTGACGGACCCCTAAAAACAGTGAGAGTCCAAACCCATGGGAGAGCATTGAGAGAGAGAGAGAGAGAGAGAGAGAGACCAATTGGGTGGGGTAATGGTAAATTCTAGCTTACGGGGGAATCATATTTAGGGATGCACTAGCCAACTAACATAAGACGGGAATAAGGGGGGGTAAAGTGAAAAGTGAAACGTCACGTTATCTTGAGCCAGTCATAGCAGGATCTTCTTAGGAGCTCGAAAATCTTGGATGATAGCTTGTTTGTCTTAGTAGACTGCCCATTTTCCTTGTTTGCGGGCATCGTGCATCTTCTTGAGCTTGATTTGCTTTGAGTTTGAGTGGGTTCATCATCGTCAGTTCCTCGACAATCTGAGCCTCATTATCTTGCGGAGGGGCTTGTGATATATTTTGGAAGTTGATCAAGATCCATTGCTAATTTCCTTTGCCTTGGTTCTAACTTCAAAATCCAAATCCTTACCACAATTTCACTATGGACAATGAGGTTTAAGCTGCAATGAAATTATAATGTACATTGTGGAGCACTTCAACTAAGATGTGTGAGCCTTTTGACACTACTCCAAACCGGGCCAAGCTCAAAAAAGATTTTCTTCAGCCTACACCTTTGAGGACAAACTAAGCAAGGATCAAGACATGCCACTAATTGATAGGATCTAAAAAAAACATATCGAAAATGGCACAAGATGAGCTCTCTATGAGTATGAATCATGAAACCTCAATGTCTCTCTATAAGTGCCCTTTGTTGTGGTTATTAGATGCAACATGCACCCCATGCTCGATATTTTCTAAAATTCTTCTAGCTGTTTTGTGTAAAAATTATTTTAAAAGTTTGGTAGGACGGCGACACAATGTAATTTGGTGACACTTAAGACCTAGATATGAGATCTTTTTGCAACTATTGACCTAAAATTGGTGCTTTTTATGTTGAAATTCTTTAACTTATATGGCGAGTTCAACACCTCCAAGTCTATCTTTGCTCATCACCTCTGACACCTATAAGTTGTTGCGCCTATTTGAATAGACTCCAAGAAAAAGGTTAATTGGCTAGAATAATTGTTTCTAGCTATGATAGATGACATGTGGCAACATTCGCTTCTTTGTAATCAAAAGTTTTGTAGAATGTAAAAGAGAGTTTATAGAAAATGTGCTTTTGACATGGTCCTCCAAAACTCCACACAACTATAGTCCCTTGGGTCCTTCAGAGCTCCACACCTTGCAAGAGCATTGAAAGAAGCAAATATGGCATCTTTTGCCAGTATTGGAAAATCCATTTAATATGATATACTGCAAGGTAAATATTACATACTCTTAAAAGGGTGTAGGATGTTGATGAGATGGATTTGGGAAAGAGACTCTTAAGAGCTACTAGAAGCTGATGATAAATGTGCTGTCACCAGCGTGTGACTACTATCTATCCTTTTTGTTGATTTCTTTCTTATTATCTATTTACTTTCACTTTTTGGAAACACCCCTCGGGAAATCTAACTGCCCTGCATTGCATAGCTAGTGTGGAACTGTCCAGAGGGAGTCCAGGCCTGAGGGCAAGAGAGCACTAAGGTTGGACAAGGACTATGGTTAGCCAAGTGGGGTCATTGACTAGCCAAAGTGGAATCCTTTGCTACAGAGGCTACATTTCAGTTCTGGATGTGGCCGCAGTGTACAAAGAGGGTCGGATGACCTAGAAAGATACAATGGCAGCATCTCCTAAAATTTAGGGAACTGCTATTTTGGGACCTGAAAATGTCTTCGCGTCATTACGTGCAGTTTGACATGGGGATCATTTTGTTACTCTGTGGCCAAGTCAACAGAGGCTGCAGGTGAGATATTTTTAGACCCGAGGGTCTAAAGCGGGAAAATGCACAAATGAGTGACACTTGGCACTTTGAGGCCAGTTTACTACTTATAGAGAAGGCAAAAACGTGATTTATAGCTGGGAGGCTCATTTTGCAAGTCTCTGTCACAGGTTAAGAGCTATGGAGTGCTTGCTTTCCCTCTTATGCACAGTGCGGTGCCAGGAGTGATGCCCTGCACGCTACGCACTGCCCTCTCTCTCCCCTTTGGCAGTATGTTATGCCCCTCTAGTGGGCTTTTCATTTGACCAATGTACAGTTGTGTGGGTTCATGCGCGATTGCCGAGGCAAGAGCCTCTTGCACAGGTACTGGATTAGCTAGCGGCTAATCCCCCCGCAGGTACAGGTGAATTCGGAGAGGTTTCACGCCAGAAATCTCGTCCGATTCAAAGGGCAAGTAGCCCTACAGGTGCGGGAGCTCGAGGACTTGCTAGGGATGCGACCGGCACGCGGAACGGAGCCCGAAACAGTGAATTACAGCCTGCTGTGTATTTTTGCAGGTTTAGGGTTTTGGCCCTAAACGGACCCAAATACCCCCAGGAGGTTCGGGGACGCAAGGGGACCGCTGTACAGGCGATCTGGAGCATTTTCAGGGCTGAAAACAGAGAATTCAGCGTGCTGCAGATTCTCGCCAGGTTTTGCAAAGTGCCCGTATGCGTCGGGAAAGTCAGTCAATGCGTTGGAATACTGACCGTGAAGGGTTCTAGTACAGTTATGCTGCCGAAATCGGGCTGGAACAGTGGAAATTCAGCCGAGTTTGTGCGGGGCAGCTTGTAGGGAACCACAGCGTTTATTCCCTCTTTTGAACAATAAAGAAATACCGAAAGGGGCGCCTAAGTTAGGGGCCAATCTGGTGTCCGTCTACTCATACAGGTGCAATCTAGCAGCCTGTATCCCTCTCCCCTTTGTTGTGTCTTGAAAGTACAGGTAAAATAGACGACTAATAATGGGTGAAAGCTAAATCAAGGTTTAAAGTAAAGTCTACCGCCCTTTTTGGATTGAACAGGCCGGTTTCATGGTTCCATCGACGGGATTAAATCACTTTTTCCCATAGAAGTGAGCCTTGGGCAGTTTTCGGCTTGAAGACACAGGGGATCATAGACGAGACACAGGGAATTGTAATTATGGCTGACAGACCAGATGATGTGACTGAAGAGGTTTCCTCTTCACAAGGTCAACAGACACATGAAGTGGGTGAGTCCTCAAGACCACCACAGACTGATGATGATATATTCAGGACCCAGTTGGCTACTGCTGTGGCTATGTTCACACAAGTAATGCAGAACCCAAGGTTTTTAGCCTTTCTGCAACCTCCTGTTCCGTCTCAGCAAGTTGGGTCACTGGATCATATTCAAAAGCCTGTTAAGGCTCGAGCACAGGTGATTCATACCGCACAGTCAATGGAAACACCTGTACACTTGACGGAGAACATGCAGTCTCCACAACGTATGCCTAAGGTGCAAGAACAGGTGGCTGAGATGCCAGTTTTTCAAGCTGTACCAATTCAGCCCGCCACCTTTCAGCAGCCTATAGCTGGTTCTAATGGGCAGGGAAGCAACTCACAGGCTATGCAACAGGTCTTCCCACCACCTTCAGTACACCCTGGCTATTTTGGAGGTGGATCGGTATTCCAAAGCATGGCTGGTCATGCACCTGGAAATCAGTTTTATACGCCAGGAACAGTGTTTGCGGGTGCTCAAACGATGATGCCTAACCCCATGTACAGTGTCATGGGTATGCAACCAGGGTTTCAAAGCACTCAGGGACAATTTGGGATGCCACAAGCAAGTTTTGGTATGGCTGGAATTACAAATCAGCAGCCAAATATGGCATTTCCAGGTCAAGTTAATAGCGGCCAAGGAACACAGATGAACCCTAATAGTGTTCCCATGTTTCAGTCACTTCCATATGACAATTTAACGCCGCTGGAGAGGCCAACTCCGTACAAAGAAGGTGGCAAAGGAGTGTCATTCACGACCTTTACAGGGTTTGATGACAGGAAGAAGGCTCTTTCATTCCTCCAGCAGTTTGACAAGGCCTATGCAGGGGGAAACTTTACAGAGGCTTCAAAGGTCCGCAAGGCAGCCACTTTCTTGACAGGGAATGCGGGACAATGGTGGACAACTTTATTGCTTCAAGGGCAAGCTCCGTCCACATGGATTTACTTCAAGCAGATTTTTGCAGCAGCATGGTTATCTGATGATTTCGAAGCAGATGTCATCACAGAATGGCACCAGCTTAATGCTGCCACTTGCAGAAATCTGGATGATTACAATCGGAAGTTTTGGAAAGCTCTACTTCCAGTAACTTCCTATAGGTTTGTGCCATTGACAGAACAGATAGAAAAATACTGTTGTGGCCTACCCAAAGGATTGAGAAAATACTGCACAAAGACCAAAGTCACTACTTTGACGCAGCTCATCGAGGTAGCAAACACTGGCAATGGTTTGCTCAAGGGAGAAGATTGTGAATTTAACACTGGCGTCAAGGCAGGATCAGGCAAGAAAAATTCAGCCAAGAAGCACGTTCCCAATGAGGCTCCTAAAGGGACTCAGGAGTCGGCCAACACAGGGAAAGACAAAGCTACGGCTGAATCAGAAAAAGGACCAGCAAAGAAATGGAAAAGACGTTTTCCTCGCAAGTCAGAAGAGCAAAAGAAGGTCCTGAGGACAGAGAACAAATGCTTTATATGTGAGCAGCCTGGCCACATCGCTTACAACTGTCCTACAAAGAAAAGGCCAGCTGATTCTGAAGACAAGGAAGACAAGAAAGGAAAGAAGCCCATGGCTGGTCTAGTGCCAGATATGGTGGGCGACAAGCCAAATTCAGATGCAAGTGAGCTTTGCAGAGCATGGGGAAAGGTTAGGGATCAAACAGTGCTTATCTTCTTTGATCCAGGTGCCAAAGCCAACTTCATTTCCCCAGAATTGGCTTCAAAGTTGGGAATCAGACCTGAAGAGATGGGTAATACAGCAGAGGCAGGTTTGGCATGTCCTGGCCATACAGAGGCTGTGACACCCATCATCGGAAAGTTGCGTCTACATATCCAGTCCTATGTAGATGCTGAAGAATTTTACATCATGCCACTGGACGGATGTGATGTGTTGTTAGGTATTCCTTGGTTATTTCGTGTACAGGGAATCATGGATGCCTACAACAAAAAGATCACTGTACAGAGCAGGGGAAAGACTCACATTCTGGATGTAAAGCTTAAAGGGGAGTCTATTCCTACTGTATCAGCTTCTGTTATTACTTCTGTAATGAAAAAGCATCTTTCTGCGTACTTGGTTTTTGCACGTGAAGTGTCAGATTGTGATGAATCAAATTTATCTGTGCTAGATAAAGAAAGGTCAATGTTTTTACAACAGTATAGTGACTGTTTTTCCGATTCATTACCGTCTCAATTACCGCCAGAGAGACCCGAGGACCATGCGATAGATTTGGTGCCAGGCAGTAGCCCACCAAATAAGCCTCCGTACAGGGTTAGTGCGGCTCAGCAGAAAGAGATAATGGGCCAAGTACAGGAGTTGTTAGAAAAGGGGCTGATTCAGCCCAGTTCATCTCCATTCTGTTCTCCAGTGTTGTTGGTGCAGAAAAAGGATGGCTCATGGCGTATGTGCATCGACTACCGTGCACTGAACAAGAATACCATCAAGAATAGGTTCCCTATACCTAGAATTGATGATATTATGGACAAATTAGAACGAGCAGCTATGTTTAGCAGGATAGATCTAAAGAGTGGGTACCATCAGATCCGCATTAGATCAGAGGATGTGCACAAGACTGCTTTTAGAACAACGTTTGGCCTTTACGAATTTTTAGTGATGCCCTTTGGTCTCACAAATGCTCCTGCTACGTTCAATAGGATGATGGACAGAATTTTCCGTCCACACCAGCAGTTTGTTGGTACATTCTTTGATGACATGATAGTCTACTCAAAGAATGAAGAGGAGCATAGGCATCACTTGGCCATTGTGTTCAAAGAGCTACGCAGTCATAGGTTGCTCATCAATGCAAAGAAAAGTGAGTTTTTTCTGGAAGAGATTCACTTTCTGGGACACATTGTCTCAAAGGACGGTGTCAGAATGGATCCTGCAAAAGTTGAAGCGATCAAGTCATGGCCAAATTTGAAGACGGTGCATGATGTCCGAAGCTTTTTGGGACTATGCTCCTATTACAGAAGGTTTATCCGAAATTTCGCTGAGATTGCTTCACCTTTACATGCTCTTCAAAAGAAGGCAGTCACCTTTAGATGGACACAAAAAGAGATTTTAGCTTTTAATCTCTTAAAGGAAAAGATGACTTCGGATCCAGTCATTGTGTTGCCAGATCTTAGGAAGTCATTTGTGGTCCAGTGTGATGCCTGCGGTAGTAGCATTCGTGCTGTGCTAATGCAAGATGGCAGGGTAGTAGCCTATGAGAGCAGAATTTTGCAAGGGCCAGAGATGACCATGCAGGTCTATGAGAAAGAGTTACTGGCTGTGATTCATGCGCTCTTAAGTTGGAAACACTACCTGCTAGGTGCAGACTTTGTTGTCCAAACGGACCATCAGACCTTGCGATACTTCTTGACACAGACAAAGTTATCTGAGAAGCATATGCGATGGGCAAATATCTTGTCCATGTTCCATTTTCAGATTGTGCATGTGGAAGGCAAGAAGAACGTTGTGGCTGATGCCTTGTCAAGAAAGCCACAAATTTCAGCTGTGTCGATTCCTTATCATCATGAACTTGATGATATGAGAGAACAGTATGCAAATGATGAAGATTTTGCAAGGGTCTTCGAGCAACTAATGGATGGACAACGTCATGAACACTATCTTCTCAAAGATGGGTTCATGATGATGCATGGCAGATTGTGTGTCACAAAGCCATTGCGACGCAAAGTTATGGAAGAGAGTCATGTCCCACCGTATGCAGGGCATCGTGGTATCGATGCTACAGTTAAAGCGGTTGAGACATTCTTCTATTGGCCTACATTGAGAAGGGATGTGGATGCCTTTGTGCGAGAATGCCTAATATGCCAAAAGGTCAAGTTTGACAGGCAAAAGGCACCAGGGTTATTGCAACCACTACCTATTCCAGATAAACCATGGGAAAGTATTGCTATGGATTTTATCTTTGATCTTCCAAGAACGCAGACAGGAAATGATGGTATTTGGACCATTATTTGCAGATTCAGCAAACAGGCTCATTTTATTCCTGTCAGGAAGAAGATAAAGCCAGATCAGATGGCACGCTTGTTTATGAGCAATATTTTCAAGTATCATGGCATGCCACAGTCGATTATTAGCGACCGTGATCCACGCATGACTAGTTTGTTCTGGAAAGGCTTGTTTGAGAATATGGGTACCACGCTCAAATTCTCTTCGTCATTTCATCCTCAAACAGATGGGCAGTCAGAAGAGGCAAATTCTACTGTCCTAGATCTGCTGAAGTGCTATGTGTCAGAGCATAAAGGAAAGTGGGAGCAGTATTTGCCATTGGTGGAGTATGCATACAATAATACAGTGCATTCATCAACTGGCAAGGCACCTTTTGAGATAGTTGAAGGTGGCAAGAAAGTTCCTCCCATACTGCATACAAAGGACAAGATATTTGAAGCAGATAAGTATGTTCAGGACATGGATGAAATGTACAAGAAGGTCAAAGTGGCCTTAGAAAGGACTCAGGCAAAGCAAAAGAAAGCAGCTGATCGTCACCGTCGTGAAGTGGTATATTCACTTGGTGATTGGGTGCTTCTACGGTTTGAAAAGGCAAGGTTAAAGAAGATGAAGGGCAAGGAAAGACTCTTTCCAAAGCTCAGCATGCGTTACTATGGGCCTTTTCAAGTATGCGACATAATCAGTGATGTTGCATATAGGCTGAAATTGCCTGACAGTTGGAAGATTCACAATGCGTTTCATGTGAGTCTTCTCAGACCCTATGTGGGTGATGTGCCAGAAGATATACCAGCTGAAGATCAGCCGGAAGTCGAGGAACTTGACGAAATCTTGGTCCCTGAACAGATTTTGGCACACAAAGAAAGGAAAGTGAAAGGCAAGGTTGCTAGGTGTTACTTGGTAAAGTTCAGAAACTATCCACCAATGGATGCTAAGTGGATGGAAGAAGGTGAACTTGCAGAGTCACCAACTGTGTTATCACTTTACCTGGAAGCCTTCGATTTGCAACCTACCTTGACCCCTTGAGTTTCAAAGCTAAATGCATTGTCAGTGTGACAATGGCTTTTGAAACAAATGATGTACATGGTATTTAAAGTGAGCTCAAATCAAATACCTGTTACATGAATGTTAGAGCTGTACAGATTGTCAGTTTGGCAATTGCTCTTATGGAATGTCCAAAAGTTTGATTAGTGCTATAGAAGTGAGTATTTCTTGTCAGTTTGTCAAGGATACAGTGATTGCTTCTATTGAAGAGTACATGTGTAACTGCATTCTTAAACTGTCGGTTTGGATATGCTCGAAAGTGTTACGGGATCCAACGTGTACTATAAGACAGTGGCAAAATGTGCAGCTACCATTTTGTCATTGGAAAGTTAGTGACTCAAAACAATGGCAGAGTGCGAAGCTACCACTATGTCATTGGGACAGGGTTCACACGCAGGCAATACATGAGTCGACAAGGTGTTGAATACACCAGGGTTGACAATGAGCATGTATGTGTCGTATATGTGTCGACAGGTGTTGAATACATCAGTGTTGACAGTAAGCATGTACGACATAGATGCAAACGAGGACGTTTGAGATTTCAGGAGGGGGGTATGTCACCAGCGTGTGACTACTATCTATCCTTTTTGTTGATTTCTTTCTTATTATCTATTTACTTTCACTTTTTGGAAACACCCCTCGGGAAATCTAACTGCCCTGCATTGCATAGCTAGTGTGGAACTGTCCAGAGGGAGTCCAGGCCTGAGGGCAAGAGAGCACTAAGGTTGGACAAGGACTATGGTTAGCCAAGTGGGGTCATTGACTAGCCAAAGTGGAATCCTTTGCTACAGAGGCTACATTTCAGTTCTGGATGTGGCCGCAGTGTACAAAGAGGGTCGGATGACCTAGAAAGATACAATGGCAGCATCTCCTAAAATTTAGGGAACTGCTATTTTGGGACCTGAAAATGTCTTCGCGTCATTACGTGCAGTTTGACATGGGGATCATTTTGTTACTCTGTGGCCAAGTCAACAGAGGCTGCAGGTGAGATATTTTTAGACCCGAGGGTCTAAAGCGGGAAAATGCACAAATGAGTGACACTTGGCACTTTGAGGCCAGTTTACTACTTATAGAGAAGGCAAAAACGTGATTTATAGCTGGGAGGCTCATTTTGCAAGTCTCTGTCACAGGTTAAGAGCTATGGAGTGCTTGCTTTCCCTCTTATGCACAGTGCGGTGCCAGGAGTGATGCCCTGCACGCTACGCACTGCCCTCTCTCTCCCCTTTGGCAGTATGTTATGCCCCTCTAGTGGGCTTTTCATTTGACCAATGTACAGTTGTGTGGGTTCATGCGCGATTGCCGAGGCAAGAGCCTCTTGCACAGGTACTGGATTAGCTAGCGGCTAATCCCCCCGCAGGTACAGGTGAATTCGGAGAGGTTTCACGCCAGAAATCTCGTCCGATTCAAAGGGCAAGTAGCCCTACAGGTGCGGGAGCTCGAGGACTTGCTAGGGATGCGACCGGCACGCGGAACGGAGCCCGAAACAGTGAATTACAGCCTGCTGTGTATTTTTGCAGGTTTAGGGTTTTGGCCCTAAACGGACCCAAATACCCCCAGGAGGTTCGGGGACGCAAGGGGACCGCTGTACAGGCGATCTGGAGCATTTTCAGGGCTGAAAACAGAGAATTCAGCGTGCTGCAGATTCTCGCCAGGTTTTGCAAAGTGCCCGTATGCGTCGGGAAAGTCAGTCAATGCGTGGGAATACTGACCGTGAAGGGTTCTAGTACAGTTATGCTGCCGAAATCGGGCTGGAACAGTGGAAATTCAGCCGAGTTTGTGCGGGGCAGCTTGTAGGGAACCACAGCGTTTATTCCCTCTTTTGAACAATAAAGAAATACCGAAAGGGGCGCCTAAGTTAGGGGCCAATCTGGTGTCCGTCTACTCATACAGGTGCAATCTAGCAGCCTGTATCCCTCTCCCCTTTGTTGTGTCTTGAAAGTACAGGTAAAATAGACGACTAATAATGGGTGAAAGCTAAATCAAGGTTTAAAGTAAAGTCTACCGCCCTTTTTGGATTGAACAGGCCGGTTTCATGTGCTCACTTTGCATCCAAAGCAATCAATGTGAGTGATAAGAAATATCAATGAATTGCTACTTAATTTCCAAAGAACAGGGAACTATTTCTTTAGTTGGATTGTCACAAGACGGGCACCACGTGCCAATAGAAAAGAACAGACTGAACAGACTTTTAGCACTTCAATAACAACTGAACAGAGAGAGAGGGATGACACACGACACGGAGTGGCGGAATTCCACGGCTGAGAGTATTGGCCCCAAACCTTGGCGCCCCTTTCGGTATTTCTTTATATTGCATCAACACAATACAAGCCGGTACTCCAGACTGTGCATCTTCTCCAGGAAGCATGCCCGAGAAGGAGCCCATGGCCTCATATTTAAAGGGCCTAGGCCCCAAAAGCAGTTTACATGAAAAGCCTTCAAACTCAAAAGCATCTGGTCCAAAAGCAACGCCCAAAATCTGCCAGCGCGTTTTGCAGAAATATGCAACGTCAGCACTACCAACAGAATTTCAGAACTGTCTGTACAACTGCCACATCATCAGTCCACGTGCATGTGTGTGTGTGTGGGTCTTGCTTTATTTTAATGCCTTTATGTCACTTGTGACCCATCGCACGGGGTCCCCATAAGTTGGTAGGACTTCTTCTTCTGCTGTTGCTTGTTCTTCTGAGGGTTTAGGCCCCTCGGCCGTGATCTGAAGGTTGGCTCTGTTCTTCAGTGACTTGACACGTCAGCAGTTTTTGACATGGATTCTTGGCAATTTTCAATGTCTAGGGGTCTTGGCTACTATACAGCTGTAGGAAATCTGGTTCCACCTGCCTGGTTTTGCATAGCTATGACACTTAAGTGTTCTCGATTGCTCCAAGACCTTTCTTTGACATTAACAAAGCTTGTCCACATGAAACAGGAGATTCGCTTGGAACTTTATAGTGTTGTTACACTACTCATATAATGCTCCACTTCATCCAAGTAGCCTTGCATCATGATGTCCCCCCCTTCCCCCGTGCCCCTCTCTCTCTCTCTCTCTCTCTCTCTCTCTCTCTCTCTCTCTCTCTGTCTTTTTGAGCAAGCCATCATGAGATGTAGTGTTTGCAAAAACCTGGTGTTTACTGTATTTTTAACCTGTTAAATTTGTGAAATACTGGTTAGATTCCGAGCTTGTCTTGAAGAAATCCGGCAAAATTTTACAAGTTTCAGTGTCAATACCAACAAATGCCTTAAATTTTGACCTAAAGACCGGAAGACTTTTAAATGTGCTCTATTTTTTTGGGTTGGGCAAAACGTTTCTGCAAGCCTTGTTGAGCTAATGAATTAAAAAATAAATGAATGGGGTTGGGAATTTGGAAACTGGGACAGTGGGACGTGTATGGACGGACGACCTCGTTGGGCGTAGGGAAGGTCTTTGAGCTCTCACAATTGTGCGACAAGTCGTTCAAGTCTCACGGTCCATGAGGATTTTCAAGCAGCCTTTTCGACTATGGCTTGCTTCTCCATATTTGCCTGCCAACGTGGAGTGCTGCTTGACTGGGCCTATCACCGAGTGTGATTGGAGGAATACCAGAATGGCAGCCCTTTTTACTGCCAGCTAGGAGAAGCTCTCGAAATATATCCTCAGGCTTGAGGAGGCGGGATTGGTGTAATAGCTCCAAACGCTCCTCTTTGTCCTTGAGGGTAAGGGTGCATTGCCTGGGTGGCAAGCGCCTATTTGTGTCGTTGATCCAAGAGACTATGGTGGGCTCGATGTTGATTGGTTGAACTATGTCTGTGAGAGAGAGAGAGAGAGGGAGAGAAATGAAATGTTATATTAACGTCTTCAAAAGGCCAAAGTGACCTATGAGACCAGAAAGTTACAATGTGGTGGATCTGATACAAAGTCAGAGTAACAAGATGACAAATTGACAGAATGACAAAATGACAAAATAAAATACTATGGAATCCTAAACTGCCAGGTGTGGACTAAGCAGCTAAACAACTAGCTGGGATAGGTAAATCACAGGAGATCCAGCATTGGTCGCTGGCGGATCTCATCAGTAGTCTGACCGGGCATTGTGCATGTCGAGCCAAAGTGACCCGAATCCTCTGATGCAACCTCCGTTGATGCTGTGTAGTCCTCCGCAGTCGTGGGCGTCTGGATCTCCCTAGCTCAGTTGCTCAGTCGATTAGTATGCCTCTGGTGTAAAGCGACGGGCTCTGCTGTGGTAGTAACTCCTCCGGGTGTCCAGTGGCAGCTCTAAAGAAGTCTGTGATTTGTCTCTGAGATTGGCTAGCCTCTCCTCTCATCAGGCTCTCTCTGTGTCTGCGCAGCTCGAGCAAAAACAAACCCAGGCATCTCTGATCCTCGTACCGCATGACTCTAGCGAATGGTCCAAAGCCCTCTCTGAACAAGCAATGGAAGTGGCCTCGTATCTCGTAGTAGACGGGGCAGTGGCATGTGTAGTGCAACTCTGTCTCAGGCTCGATGTCACACAGGGGGCATGTCCTGGCCTCTGCTGGTATTCCGGAGGGAGAGAGAGAGAGAGAGAGAGAGAGAGAGAGAGAGAGAGAGAGAGAGAGAGAGAGAGAGAGCTCTTAAATGCTGAAAACCACACTGACTAACCCAACCCCCGCCAGTCACATATATAAGTGCATTAGGGGGAAGTAGGGCAATCACCCAAGAAAAATACAAGATGGGGGGAAAACCTAAATGCCCATAAATAAGGGGGGAATGGAAACCGCACCATCTGGCTCAAAATGACCGGCTGAACCCGCTGGCCATTCAATCTACATGCAATGCAGTGGGTGGCAAGCATGGGACAACCAGTAGCCATACAAGATTGCCAAAAACCATGAAGCGGCAAGGGAAAAAAGCTGTTTATTTAAGGTTTTCTTTCCGTCTATTTGTTCATGATAGGTAATGTTTCCCTTATATTATTTTGTGACTTGTCACCTACTGGATTTGGGAACAGGTGCTATGCATGGCCTGCAGGGATTTTTCTTTCAGAGTTCATACTTGCCAATCCTGCCATTTTTTCAGGACGGCTCTGCCTCGAGGTGTCCAGGATGTGTCTTCCTTTTTGTGATGTAAACGTTCTCCTATTTTTATGGTTCCAGTAACATGTCGACAGGTTGGTGCAGGGGCTGGTTTGAGTACTATATGCTTGGGGTTGCTGAATGCGTCTAAGGTAAAGCTCCATCAACAAACTGGGACTTTGTGACTCTGAAGTGGTTTGCTATGACTAACTGTACTCTTGATCTGACCTCTGTGCATGAAGCCATGTTGCTTGGGTATTTTTGGATGCAAGCTCGTCTCTCTCAGAAGAACAAATACAATATTTGATGGGTGATTGTGATGAAAAGGAAGGACTGAGATTGACAGGGATATGTATCCCTCTTGCTTAAGTTGACTATGTTTTTATTGCCCATAAAGACAGTATCCCACTCTGTTTTCAAGGCCCTCTTCTGTCTTCTATATAGGATGTGGGATAAATCTGTTGATTTTCATGTCTTGAGCTCATTATTATCCAGTTGTGGCCAGCAGTTGGGTGGATTTATAGATAGATAGATAGATAGATAGGTAGGTAGATAGATAAATAGATAAATAGATAGATAGATAGATAGATAGATAGATAGATAGAGAGATTTTATTATCGTCCTTGGAGGTCAAATATGACCTATGGGACCAAAGTTACATGTGATGTAGTATGTGTGCGGTTGGTGAGTGATTCTTGATGCTCCAAAATTGTGGTGATGAGAGTCGCAATGGAGAGCCCACATTGTGGCTGAGTGAGGAAAGTGTGTAGGTCTAAGTCATGGTGAAAAATGTGAGGGAAGCAAGTTAGGATGTGACCAAAGGGTGACCACTCTAGTGCTTTGTCGTATTCAGACTCTCAAATTTGCAGTAAGCATGATGTGCACAATCAATTTAACTCTTCTCCATTGCCCCAACGCCTTGTCTCGCATCGAAGGGAGTGGGAGCTAAGCCGAATGGATGTGGTAGTGCATATCGTTGACAAGGGGATAGGCTCAAGCATGTAAGGGTGAGTATAATTTCCTCATTCAGCGAAGAACATGGTTTTGTAGTTGGGGGCAATATGGGTGGCGTAATGTATGAAGCGTGACCTATTGGATTCCTCCCAAGCTGTAATACATTGGCGTTGTAGAAAAACGTCATTCACTTGGAAGTCTATTGAGGCATCATGTAGCAAGTGTAATGCATCCCATCTCCCAAACCACTTCTTTATGTCTTGCATCTGTCTTGTGCTCAAGATCTTTCTTTTATGCGTCTTTTGAGATCTTTTGCTTGCTTCCCATGCAATTGTAGGAAGTTGATGTGAGGGGCTTTGATGCGTCTTTATCATGTACTCAACTCTTTCCATGTCCATAACCTCAATTGGAAGAGATCCCGATTCAAGAAGTAGGAGCATATATGGTGTTTGTGTCTTTTTTTTTTTTTTCCGAAAAAAAGATCCTTCTATTAGTTAATGAAAACTGCCCATAGGGCTACATCCACCTCTGCAGGAGAGGGCTACAACAAGCATGATGGGGAGACACTCCCAATGAAAAAACAACATATATACAATGGGGCTAAATCAAGAGATGGGAGGAGGGAAAAGCCACACAGGTGGACAGTAGTGCCATCTGAGCACCCCCTGGACCATGGTGTAAAAAGGCCTAGGGCGCCAGAGTCGAAGGAAAGCCTCTCGGCGCTCCCGCATGCGGTCGGAGCAGCCCTGTAGTCCCTCAAGCTGTCCTATGAGAGTATGGATCAGCTCTAGCGAAAAGTCACGAACAGTTTCTGCTGGTGGCACAAGGCGAGCCTCAAAGATGCGGAAACAGGGGGCCCGCCAGATGAACTAGAGAGCTAAGCCGCTGATGAGCTCCCAACACTCCTCCCTCTCACTGCTCCACTCCTGTGGAGTAAGATCTGTAACAGGCTGGAGTGTAGGTCACCCCCCCTGTATCACTATCATCCTGCTGGTGGAAGATAGCTCAAACTGAAGTGCCGGGCCTGTGAGGGTGGACCAAGCCGCTGCCCCCCAAGTGTACTGTCGAGCCGTGGAAAGGGCAGACATCAGCCGAAGAACTCGTAGCCACACCTGCTGGCCCGAGGGACAATCCCAAAGACAGTGACGCTGACTCTCCACCAACTGGTCACGGGCTGTACATGCGGCCGAGAGACCACTATGCACAAGCCAGCTCCCAACTGCTGTGGCTCTGTGTGCAACCAACCACTGGAACAAAGTGACGCGCCTCGGCTGTCTGGAGTCCCACAGCCTCTGCCAAAAAGCTGCCAAGAACTCAACTGTGAGGCCCTCCTCTTGCCAATGACGTGCTGCAGCGGGGCGAGCCTCTCTCTGCGCTGCAAGTATATGACGTCCTAGCCGAACAGTGTACTGAAAGAAAGGGACTCCTGGGCGGTCTGCAGAAGAGAAGGGGTCCCTCCATAGCCACTCACCAGGATCCCACTGCACTCGTGCCAATGGACAGCACTCCCAAGCCCATAGCCTCCAGTGCCTTGTCTCAAGAGCTGCTGGGTCAGGGTCTATGACGCAAGTCCTCCCACAGATGCCCACAACACGGATCCTCTGGAAGCAGCACTCTGCTACCTGTGGGGCCTCTACTGCAACTCGCTGTAATCGTCCCCCACCCTGAAGCTCGAAGAACAGGGCTGGGCCAGTCTCTGAACAGGCCCTGACTGAGATGAGAACCTCCAGTCGTGTGAAGGCTGCCATCCATCGGGGTGCTACTGGCTCGAGAGGTGTGAGCCACTCAGCGGGAACTGACTCTGAGATGTCCTGACACATGCTCTGAACCCCTCTCATGCCCTGTAGCTGGACAGCCTGTACCTCCTCTTTCAGACCTGTGAACTCTAGCCAGTCACCTAGAGAGCGCGCTGGACCTGCTGCCATGGGACCCCAAGAAACATGAGGCCTACTCCCAACCAGGTGGCCTCTTTGGGTGCTAACCATGGGGTTCCAGACGAGGGGCTGCCGTAGGCGCTCCTCCGTGCATGTCGGCTGTCTCTGCTCTAGGCCACGTCGTAAGAGCTCCCAAGAACGAAGCAAACTCACAGCGAATCGGTCCTCCAGTCTCCTGCTCAAACCAACTCGGCGCAACTCTGTGAAGATCCATCTGGTCGAAAGTTGCCAAGGTCCTCCTGACTGAGGCACCTTGGCACAAAGCCTCTGCAGCAAGAACTCCTTCCATGGCTCCTCGCCTGGAAGAAGTCCTCTGACGACGAACTTCCCAAGAAGGGCTCTACTCTGCTGTGCTGGATCAATGATCCCGTGTTTGTGTCTTAACTTCGAGAAAGTTTGTAAGAAAATACAAACTCTTTCCAAGTAGACTTTGAGATGCTCCTGCTCCTCACTTCAGCTTCGTTAAGAAGAACCGGTGTCACCAATGTGTCAAAAAGGTACTTCTTGAGAAACAACACTTGATGTTTCCCGCATTACACATGTTCTCAAATGCATAGTACGCTCTCTTTCCGGCTTCCAAATGATGCATAGCACATTTGTGTCACTTGTGATTGGCCGGAAACTCAAGGCTAAGGTACTTAAAGCTCTCAACAACTTCAAGTGTCTCATTATTGTATACAATGCATGGCTTCTCCTTATGGTTGGTTTTCACAAGCATAACCTTTGTTTTGAATTCATTCACGATCAGCCCACTATGCAAGTAAAAGTTCACTCAAGGACAACCAAAAGCTTTTGTGCATCCTTTAAAGTGTGTGCTAGAAGCACAACATTATCCGCATACAACAAAAGCATGATTATTGCATTGCAAATAGTGACCTCTTCAATGCCTTCTTCTTGCATAAAGTAAAGTATTATTTGTTCCAATTGATCGATGCATAGACCAAAGAGAGCTGGTGACACCGGACATCCTTGTTTAACCCCAATAGTGCTTGCAAAAATTTTTGAAATTCTTCTTCCCATGCGCAATTGACACATCACCTTCTGAGAGAGAGAGAAAATGAAATGAAATGAAATGTTATATTAACGTCTTCAAAAGGCCAAAATGACCTATGAGACCAATCAGTTACAAAATAGTGAATCTAATACCATGTCTGGGTACAAAAGAACTAGAAAAGAACTAGAAGTGGAACAAAATACTACTACTACTACTACAATCTAAAACTACGTGGGTGTAGCAGCTGATACAATAGGTACCCGGTAAACTGGATGTAACAGTGTGTGAAACAAAGATGGAAGAAATGGTGAGGATCCATCCTCATCTGCACTCTGGATGTCGAGAGAGTATGGCTCGAATCTTCTGTTGTAGTCTCCGTCGATGTTGAGAGAGAGAGAGAGAGAGAGAGAGAGAGAGAGAGAGAGAGAGAGAGAGAGAGAGAGAGAGAGATGAAATGATATATTAATGTCTTCAAGAGGCCAAAAGGACCTATGAGACCAAACCGTTACAAATTGGTGAATCTGATACCATGTCTGGCTACAAAAAATTAAAATTGAACTAGAAGTACTACTAGCTGGTACTGTGTGGGGTATGAGTGATCATTGAATCAATTCCTCATCTGTACTTCGGATGTCGAGAGAGTATGGCTCGAATCTTTTGCTATAGTCTCTGCCGATGCTTTGAAGCTCCTCTCCTTTGTTCGAGGCGTCTCGATCTCCCTAACTCCAATGCTTGGTCAATGAGTGCGGTGTGAGTTTGGGCTGAGCTTTGTAGTGGTGGCTGCTCCTCTATCTGTCAGAGTGTCTGGTGTGAAGAATTCAATAATCTCTCTCTGCGATTGTTGCTCTAGATCTCTTCAGTAAACTATCTCTGTGTTTGTGTAACTCCAGCGAATACAATTCAAGACATATCTAGTTCTGATAGCTCATGATTCTTGAGAAAGGTCCGAATCCTTCCCTAAATAGAAAGTGGAAGCGACTTCGTATCTTGCAATACATTGTACGTAATCATCCTTGAGCTTCAAGAGACTCCTCTCATGGAAAAGCTCTGTCGTCTTGTAGAAAGGATGAAGCAATGCAGCCATCCCATGAGCGGGACGACTTATGAAAGCCCATCTCCTTTCTACAATGGCCATGATGTCATCTCGGCTGAAAATTTCAGCAATAAACAAAGTTGAATTGGCAAATTCAAATGACAACAAGAAGATTTGCAATGAAAGCAATAATCTTTCAAAAGACAAGTACTTACCAGTCCTGTGTCAAAGACTTGCACTCCGTAATGTGTCTCTTTATCTCCATAAGAGATGATAGACTAAGCCCAATGTAGAGTCCTCCATGTCTGTGACTCAAAGAAGCACATACACTGGTTGCAATGCCACTGTCAAACTGTGAACTTGTGTCCAAAAAGACTCATCGAGCACCCGTCGTTGTATGTATTTAGTGGGCTCCGTCTGCGAGTGGCGAATGATGCATCAATCTCCACTTCGGGTCCACGATTGTCTGAAGAAGTGGATCCCTCAATTTTGAAGTGTCTCTGTAGCACTAAATACATATAAGCAAACCTGGTCTTCGAGGGCCGCACCATGTCAAGTGTACTGTGGCTCGTGAAGATAGCTAAAGCTTGATGTTTTTTGCGGAAAAAGGTGGTCATCTTAGTGGCATCTGTAACAATAGGCAATACCCAAGGAAACTTGCCTATATCCTCCATAAGTAAGTCAAGACAATGCGCAACACATGGAGTCCAAGAAATCCGAGGGTAAGCTTCCTCGACCATTTTACCCATAAGCTTACAATTTGAGGCATTGTCAGTCACAACCTGTACCACATTCTCTGGCCCAATCTCATCAATTGATGTGCCTAAAGATAAACTCACCACTAATGCGCTCTCCGGCCTTCCGTGCATCCACAACGTGTAAGAAGTATGTGCCAAGACAAGACGACACAAGAATGTTAATGATGTGCCGCCTACGAACATCACTCCAACCATTTGATATGATGGTGCACCCAAACTGTTGCCAACCAGCCTTGACCGGGACCATTGACCGGGACCAAAGCCTTATCTATCAAAGCCATCTGCTCATCAAGCACTGTAGTGTGCATCTTCTTATATTCCACCCTTGATCTTGAATTTGTGTGGCAAACATTAGCTGTAGCCCGGACCATCCTCTTCCATTGCTCAGTCCTCAAAACATCGAAGGAGATGTTGCACTCAATGAGAGTGCGAGCAATCTCCATCTTAGCCACCTTTTGACGCTCCTTCACCCAAGAAAGAAAGTTCACACGCAAAGGCAAGGTGCTTTGCCTACGTGCATCCATATCACCTTCATCCTCCTCTTGCACAACTCGAGCCCTCTTTCTACTAGAACCAGCAGTGGGCTGCTCCTCTTGAACCTCGGAAGATGAACCACGAAAATCCCCAATAAGAGCATCATGAAGAGCATCCTGTGTGTGCTGTCCACCTTTTTTCTTTTTTTGGTGTTGGTACTTCAGAAAAATTCTCTGCAATCAGCTTGTCCCTAATATCCTGTGGAGCCTTTTTGCACCCTCCACAATTGTTGGTCGTCCCAATGCCTGTCAGGTGCTTGACGACACAAGAAATTGTACTTGTGAGCTGAAAATTGCAATACTTGCATTGACATTGTTGAGTGCTGGAACCCGCTTGGCCTAGAGTGTTCATAATGCGGATGACATTGGTATGCTCCTTTCAGTACGGGTTGCATGGCTTAGGCATGATGATTTTGTCGCAAGTAGTAAGACAGGCACGAGTGAGAGAAAAAGAGAGAGTGAGAGAGGGAGCCTGCAGGAGGAACTCGGAGGAGAGAGAGAGAGAGAGAGAGAGAGAGAGAGAGAGAGAGAGAGAGAGAGAGAGAGAGAGAGAGAGAGAGAGAGAGAGAGAGAGAGAGAGAGAGAATTTACCTGCACACCTGTTTTTGCAACTTGCAATTTGTGTGCAGTGAAGAGTTTCTGCAACTGATACTGGTGTTTAAACGTCTTGAAATTATGGCCCCAAAACTGCTCGCCCAGGCTATGCGAAACCCTTAGCCACGCAAAAAGCCGGACAATAATAATAAAAAAAAAAACATCGTACGGATCGTTCCGTACGGTACGGAACTGTACAGAACGTCTATACGGTACAGAACAGAGCCATACGTACGTGTTGATCCAACCTTGCCCAAGATAGGTGTATGCATTTGTGTATTGCACGATCTCTTGACCATAAGTGAATGTAGGTGCTGATCTCGTGATACACTACGGTGTGGTGTTAAACACCAACCTTGGTTTTACCAAGGTTGACAGCCAATCCGGTATCCTCCGCAAACCTATGTAATGCATCCAAATGTCATTTCATACGCTCCGGTGATTCAGAGATCAACACAATATCATTAGCATATAGCAATGGAATCCATGCCCGTGCTAGCTGGGCACCTTTGTCACCCTCTGTCAATGTTATCCGAAACCTCATCTATATACATACCAAGTAGAGTAAGAGACAGTGGACAACCTTTTTTCACTCCGATAGTGGAGTGAACTAAGTCAGATATCCCCTCTGGAGTATGTACATGTCCCATCACTGATCTGTACAGAGCCATTATCCCCCAAATCAACTCATTGGGTACTCTCATCTCCTGTGGTTTGCGCATCAATCTGACTCTAGGCACCATGTCAAATGCTTTGCAAAAATCCACAAAGCTACAATAGATCCATCTCTGTTGTGCCCTACCCTCCTCAATGATGGCTCTAAGTGTCAGAATACGGTCAAGAGTGGAGAAGCCTCTCCGGAAACTAGCTTGTCCCACTGCCCGTATGCCCTCACTCTCTGCCCATCTGCTTAACTGTTGCTCAAGGAGAGATGCATACAACTGTGCCAATGTGTGTCCAATCATAATAGTACAGTAGCTTCCAAGTACCGTAGGATCCCCTGCCTTCAAAGTTAGGCACAATAGTAGATAGTCTGCAAGTGTGAGGTAGATCCTCACACATGACATGATTGAACAGAATTGCAAGAACCTCTGTTAGCATATCTCTAGCATGTATAAAGTGTTATGCTACTAGACCATCATTATCATATGCTCTCCTTGTCTTCATTCTGTCACAAACTGGTGTTGTGGCAACCCGAAAAGTTGTCCCAACTTATGGCCAGTGACGAGGGGACCCCGGGGACACATAGCAATTAATCACAACTTGCTGCTCTGTCGTACGGATCGCTGGAAATCACGTTGATGATGTGGCAACCAGTACGGATGCTTGGATTTTGCGCCGCAAATTACGTTGTTGACGTGGCAGGCCGTACAAGATTGCACAAATTACGTTGTTTTTAGCAGCTTTTGGATGAGAGATTTTTTAGGAATTGCTGGGGCATAAAGCTTTTGACTTAAAAGATTTTGGGGCTCTGCTTTTGGGCATCCCTTCTAACAATAAATAAGTTTGTTGGGCCTCATTACTCAGTGTAAGGTGCAGTGGAAGTGAATGTTGAACTTTGCTCAAGATGAGTGCTCCGAACTGTGCTCAAGGGTTTCTTTTACTTACGGAAGGGAGAGCCTTCCGTTCCTTTAGTGAGAGAGTGCAAGTGGTCACAAACAAAGTGGATAAACACTGTGAATGAAGGTGCTGAGACTGAGAGATAGAGAGAGAAGAATACGACACCAAAATGTTGTCAAACCCTCCGCCGAAGGCCCCACTCTCTATGGCGAGAGCGGTCTACTATTGATTGCATAAATCTCTACAATGCTTTGGACTTGTCGACGACGATGAGGACGACGACGAGACGGGCTGAAATGTGAAAACGCTAATGGCTGAAATTTGCAAATCTTTATCTCCTGAATTCTGACTCTATGTTGGCGATGGCGATGATGCAACGACGACGCACTGAAAACGCAAATGCTGAAATCTGCGTTTTCCGGGCTGAATCTGCAAACTACGGTGGATCTGACCCCGCGGTGACGATCTGCTGCAAGAAGGTGAGATTTGCGAGGTTTGGGACTTCTATTGCGGAATCTGTGTGCTGAAAACTGAAAATGCTGATGCTAATCTGGATCTTGTCGCGACGAATCTGCAAAACGCTAGGATTTCGTACTGATTCAAAAACGCTAGGGCTGATTCTGCAAACACTAGGGCTGATCTGTGATCTGATGCCAAAACGCTAGGGGTTCTGCTTGATCCTGCTGTCGCCAGATTGCTGCAATGCAAAACGCTGGATGATCTGCAAGCAATGAAATACGTTGGCTGTCTTGAGCTTTGGTCCTTGGCTGAAAACGCTAGGTTTTGCTGCCGGGGAAGGTCTTGGTGAGAAGGTGCCTCTTGAACAAAGTGTTCTTGCTGCCTCTTCTGCCCAAGAGTGCTAGCTCTAGGGTTTTTTTTTTTTTCCGAGAAAAAGATCCTTCTATTAGTTAATGAAAGCTGCCCATAGGGCTACATCCACCTCTGCAAGAGAGGGCTACAACAAACATGATGGGGAGACTCTCCCAATGAAAAAACAACATATATACAATGGGGCTAAATCAAGAGATGGGAGGAGGGAAAAGCCACACAGGTGGACAATAGTGCCATCTGAGCACCCCCTGGACCATGGAGTAAAACGGCCCAGGGCGCCAGAGACGAAGGAAAGCCTCGCGGCGCTCCCGCATGCGGTCGGAGCTGCCCTGTAGTCCCTCAAGCTGTCCTCTGAAAGTGTGGATCAGCTCTAGCCAAAAGTCACGAATAGTCTCCGCTGGTGGTACAGGGCGAGCCTCAAAGATGCAGAAACAACGGGCCCGCCAGATGAACCAGAGAGCTAGGCCGCTGATGAGCTCCCAACACTCCGCTCTCTCACTGCTCCACTCCTGTGGAGTAAGGTCTGTAGCATGCTGGAGTGTAGGTCGACCCCCCTGAATCACTATCATCCTGCTGGTGGAAGATAGCTCAAACTGAAGTGCCGGGCCCGTGAGGGTGGACCAAGCCGCCGCCCCCCAAGTGTACTGTCGACCGTGGAGAGGGCAGGCATCAGCCGAAGAACTCGAAGCCACACCTGCTGGGCCGAGGAGCAGTCCCAAAGACAGTGTCGCTGACTCTCCACCAACTGGTCACAGGCTGTACATGCGGCCGAGAGACCACTATGTACAAGCCAGCTCCCTACTGCTGTGGCTCTGTGTGCAACCAACCACTGGAACAAGGTGACGCGCCTCGACTGTCTGGAGTCCCACAGCCTCTGCCAAAAAGCTGCCAAGAACTCAACTGTGACACCCTCCTCCTGCCAATGACGTGCTGCAGCGGGGCGGGCCTCTCTCTGTGCTGCAAGTATATGACGTCCAAGCCGAACAGTGTACAGAAAGAAAGGGACTCCTGGGCGGTCTGCAGAGGAGAATGGGTCCCTCCAAAGCCACTCACCAGGATCCCACTGTACTCGTGCCAGTGGACAGCACTCCCAAGCCCATAGCCTCCAGTGTCCTGTCTCAAGAGCTGCTGGGTCAGGGTCTATGACGCAAGTCCTCCCACAGATGCCCACAACTCGGATCCTCTGGAAACAACACTCTGCTACCTGCGGGGCCTCTACTGCAACTCTCTGTAATCGTCCCCCACCCTGAAGCTCGAAGAACAGGGCTGGGACAGTCTCTGAGCAAGCCCTGACTGAAATGAGAACCTCCAGTCGTGTGAAGGCTCCCATCCACCGGGGTGCTACTGGCTCGAGAGGCGTGAGCCAATCAGCTGGAACTGACTTTGAGATGTCCTGACACATGCTCTGAACCCCTCTCATGCCCTGTAGCTGGACAACCTGGACCTCCTCTGACAAACCTGTGAACTCTAGCCAGTCACCTAGAGAGCGCGCTGGACCTGCTGCCATGGGACCCCAAGAAACATGAGGCCTACTCCCAACCAAGTGGCCTCTTTGAGTGCTAACCATGGGGTTCCAGACGAGGGGCTGCGTAGGCGCTCCTCCGTGCACGTCGGCTGCCGCTGCTCTAGGCCACGCCGCAAGAGCTCCCAAGAACGAAGCAAACTCACAGCGAATCGGTCCTCCAGTCTCCTGCTCAAACCAACTCGGCGCAACTCTGTAAAGATCCATTTGGTCGAAGGTTGCCAAGGGCCTCCTGACTGAGGCACCCTGGCACGAAGCCTCTGCAACAAGAACTCCTTCCAGGGCTCCTCGCCTGGAAGAAGTCCTCTGACGACGAACTTCCCAAGAAGGGCTCTGCTCTGCTGTGCTGGATCAATGATCCCAAGCCCTCCCTGAGAACAAGGAAGTGTGATGACCGACCAAGCCACCTTGGCTCGGGCAATCTGAGTGTCGCGACCAGACCAAAGGAAGTTCCTGATCAACCTCTCTACCTGGCTGATGCAAGAACTCGAGAAGATCCAGCAAGAAGTGATGTACCACATAGTCGCCAACAACACCTGGTTGGCAACTACTACTCTACCAGCCAGCGAAAGTCGTGCTGAGCTCCAATGTAACAGCTTTCTCCTGATGGACAGGAGAAGAGGAGCAATCTGCTGCTCGGGGGACAAATCCAAACCAACCTGACAACCCAAGTACCGAACTGCAGTCCCTGGAGGAATCCACCTGAAACCCTCTCCTGGCATCCAATCTGGCACAGGAGCACTACCAACTGAGAAAGCCACTGTCTTTCTCCAGTTGATCAGTGCGCCCGATGCACAGCAGAAGGTCTCCAAGGCCTGGCCACATCTGTGTAAATTGGCCTCCTGGCCCTCTAAGTACAAGGCTGAGTCGTCGGCAAACTCAGCGTCCAGAAGCTCATCTCCCCGTATAGGGAGTGCTAAGCCCCTCAAACCAACCTGCTGTGACACCAAAAATCTGCTCATCGCCTCCGCATAGAACAGAAAGAGAAAGGGGGCAAGAGGACAACCCTGTCTGACCGATCGTGTGAGCATGAAGCGCTCACCTCTACCTCCTGCCAAAAGCACCTGACTGTGGGCCTGCCTGTACAAAGCTGACACCCCTCTGATCCAAGCCTCCGAGAAGCCCATCCTACGTAGCATGCCCTCTAGAAAGTCCCAGTCAACTCTCTCGTATGCCTTCTCAAAATCGAGAAGAAGAATCACAAGGTCCTCCCCACGGAGCCGTGCAAGGGCAGAAGCCTTCCAAAAAGTGAAGATGTTGTCAAGGATACTGCGTTCCTTGACAAAACCTGTCTGAGTCCCATGTATAAGGCTCCCCAAAAGTGGCTGAATCCTCAAACTCAGAGCCTTGGCAAGAATTTTGTAGGCTGAGTTGAGAATGGTGATGGGACGCCACTGTCGAATCTCATCCAAGGAGCCACCCTCCTTTGGAATGAGGTAAATCAGGCCCTCACTCATGCTATCCGGCATCACTCCTGTGTGTAGAATGTACTGAAAGGCACTACAAAGATCTGGGCCAAGCAGGTCCCAGTACTCCAAGAAGAAGGTGAAAGTCAGCCCATCCTCGCCTGGACAGCTACCACGAGGGAGGGCCCTAAGGGCCGTGTGCAGCTCCTCAAGCTGAAGAGGTAACTCAAGCCTCTGCCGCATCTCCTCAGTCACAAGACAAGGCATCTGTGCCCAGACCTGCTCCCTGCATGCATCCTGTCTCTCTGACTCGGGCTCAGCCGACAGTAGCTCACGGTAAAAGTCAGTAGCAACTGCACGCATATCCTCTGGCTCACAGACAACTGACCCATCGGGTCTCCTCAACTGATTGACCTTGGCATGCGAGTGCCGAGGTCCCACTGTCTCAAAAAAAACACTTGTCACTCTGTCACCCACCTGAGTCCACTGAGATGCCTGTCGGTGGAAGGCAAACTCATGGCGCCTCTCCTCTGTGCAAGCAAGCTCCTGTCGAGCCTGCTGTAGCTGCTCCTCCAACCATGGACTGTCTGGATGCTGCTCCTGTATCCTCTGTAGTGAAGCAATGGCTCGTCTGAGACGCTGCTCCTCCTCTCTCGCTGCAGCCCGTCGAGCCAAAGACTCCTGGAGAAAGAAGTGGCTAAGCTGAGCTAGGCCTGAGGCCACTCTGTCTGTAGGTGGAGCCTGGCTGTCCATGCCCTCTATCCATAGAGCCTCGACCCTCTCTCTGAGTGCTGAGTCCAACAAGACCCGCTCTGGGATGCGAAGCAACGTGCTCCCACTCCTCTGCCTGTCTGCCACTGTGAGGATCACTGGTGCATGGTCCGAGAAGGATGTCCCTGCCAGGATGCCCACTGATCCCCCCAAGTCACTGAAGTGGTCACTAGTGTAGAAGCGATCTATGCGCGATAGATTTACTCCTCCCACTCTGCGGTCCGATCTAGAGAAGGCAAGACTCTCTGGAGGCCTCACAAAGCCAGAATGCTGCCATGTATCCGAGACCCTCAACGTCATACAAAACCTCTCCCAAGCTGCTAACTCGACTCCATGCAAAGTAGCATGGCTGCCTCTGATCCTGTCAGAAGGGTCCTCCAACATGTTGAAGTCCCCTCCTACACACCACTGGTCAACCTGTGGCAAAGACTCAACAATCTGTGACCAAAACTCTGCACGAGCACTCGCCACATTGGGCGCATAGATGTTCAGGAAACCCACAAGGCTACCCTGAACCTGCATAGTAATCCACTGAGCCCTCCCTGGTACAATAATCCCTCTGCCCACAATGCCCTGCTGTAATGAGTCCGCAATAGTCATACATACCCCACCCTGGATGCCTCCAGGTCCAAAAGCAGCTGACCAAAAGGTATCATAGCGTCCACGCAAAATCTGACCACATCGCCGAATGCGGCTCTCAGACAAATAGTGCTCCTGAAGCATAAGGAGATCAATCTCTCCTCCCACAAGGCAACGCTGAAGCTCCTGACGCAATCGGCCCCGCTGTCGCTGAAACTGGGGCCCACCTAGTCCCTGCACGTTCCACGAGACGATCCTCATGGGGAGCGAGAGAGAACAGATGCTGCCGCAGCAGCAAGACGAGCTATCTTCGAAGCAGGCTTGGATGGGGAGTAATCCGCATCCGAGCGTCCTCTAGATAGGCGAGACTGCAGTGAGTGCCTGGTCCAAGCCCAAGTAGAGCGAGCCGTGCGTAAAGCAACCTCCTCTGTCCAGGAGTCCTCATGAATGAATACATAGCAAGGCAAACACTGCGTATCAGCAAAAGAGTACACCACAATGTGTCTACATCCTGCAGAATCTGGGGGTGTCACCGCAAACTTGGCCAGTGGCCACAAAGTCTGCAGCAAATCTGTAATGCCAAGTTCTCCCATGTGGTGAGAGAACTCGAGAACCTGTGTATGCAACCATCCCACCACTGAGTCGAGGGACCACTCTGTCTCAGTCCTGCCACATAGGGGGAAGGAGAAACCAACTGCTGAGTCCAAGGCCTCTGTCCCCCTAGCGGCGAGGAACAAAGCGTGGACTCTGAAGCAGGCTCCCTCGTGGTCAGCTGCGGAATCGCCAAGAAAACGAGTAAACCCGTAATCGAAGAAATCCCAGCGGCGTCGGAGGTCAAAGCTCGTCAAACCACGAGGGATAGCTGCAAGAGGAGAAGTCTGAATCTGCAGTGGGGGCCGCATGAAGGGCTGATCCTCTCTCGCTAGGCGACTCGTGGCGAAGGCGCTGCCAAGAGATCTCCTGGCCGCCGGCAAGGGTCCAGTCTCCTGAGCCGACTGTGGTACTGAAGCAGGAGGAAGGGGAGAAGGGCCTGGGGGGGGGGGGCGGGGGAGAGGAGAAGCGGGGTGGGGCGATAGAGACATGGGGGGGGCGAGGTGGGGAGTGAGCGGTAGCAGAGGGCTGGGGAGGGCATGAGGAGGAGGAGGGGAGATCGGAAGGCGGAGCGGCTGGCGAGGGTGAAGCGGAGGTGGTGGCTGGCGTAGGGGGCTCCTCCTGCTCAAGAGGACCAAAGCGGTTCCCCGTGGGAACCCACTGCTGCTGAGTAGGCACCTAGGGGCCACTCTGAGTGCCAGGCTGTCGCTGTGGCCCCTGGCGTCGACGGCCACGGGCCTGCTGCCACCCCTCCTCCGCTGGAGCCCTAGGCCCGGAGGGTGGCGCTGAATCTGTGCTCTGTGTCGCTGGCTGTGGCTGCGGCCCAGCCTTGGCAGGCTGGGGCTGAGGCTGGGGTGCGGGTCGTGGTCTCGTCCGTGGACAGGCCTTCGCTAGGTGGCCCATCTGTCTGCAAATGAAGCACTGGTTCGGGAGACCCGAGTACTCCACACTCTGTCTAAACCAACCCCCACTCACCCGAGGCAGAAGGATGACCTTCGGGAGCGTGTGGGTATCTCTGACCAAAACTCGAACTGAAGGGATGCCAGCCGCCTTGGCAGCTACTGATGCTGCCGTACGAGGTGTCTCCAGGACAGTTCCGATGGCGGAGCCAATCCTGGAGAGAAGTGGAAGGTACTCCCTCCGTAAACCCGGAAAGCAGACTGAGATGGGGATGTCCGCCTCCTCTACTAGCACATCCGAAGACGGGTCAAAACCATGTCGCCACTGTCGAAAGTGGGCGCGTGATGCTCGGATGGCCAATGGACTCATAGCTATGACCTTGGAGGCCATCTCGGAAGTCTCGAACTCAATCTGGTAGTACCTCCGTCCGAGAATCTGGACATCCAAGATCTTGCCCACCTCTGCGAGGAGGCGGGCCTGGAGAAGGTCTCGCAGCTCTCCTCTGCTGGGACGAGTGCCAAGAACCTTGCAGATGACAGAAGTCGCCTGCAAGCGTTCTACCTCTGTGGCAAGGCTCGCTTGCTCTGCTGGCGTAAGAGCAAGTCGAATGGTGGGCTCAGCGGGGTCGGGCGAGGGGGCTTCATTGGAGTCCCTCTGCGGTGGAGCATGAGCCGCCATCTGTGTCTGCTACTGGTAAAGAAAAGGCGAAGGATCGTCGACGAAAAAAAGGGGGGGAAGACCTGTCGGACCAAGCACGTCAATGGTGCTGGCGACGCCCGTCAAGCAAGAATGGAGAGGGAGAAGGCTAACAGTAAAAAGCAAGCGAGGGGTGCGGACAGTGGGAGGGGGCGGGCTGGCGAGGTTGACTGCGGGAACTGCTTCGGGCTGGCTGGGCAGCAGGTAGCAACGGGGGGCAGCGCGAGGGGGGGGGGGGGGGGAGCGGCAGGGAGAGCTGGCTGAGCTGGGCAGCGGGCAGCTGCGTGCTGCCAGTGCAGCGGACAGCAGCAGGGGTAGCGCGAGGGGAAGGGGCAGCGCGAGGTGGACAAGGGGGAGAGCAGCACGAGGGAGTGAGGGAGGGCGATGGCGCAAGGGGGGAGAGGTGCGAGCAGCAGCGAGCCCAGCTCTAGGGTTTCTTATGTATTTGCTTATCAAAATTGCCCTACCTTGTTTCCCAAGGTGGAAAGGTACGGAGTGTACGATACCTAATCAGTACGTAAGGTACGTACTTCTGTACGGATCGGCCTTTAAGGTACGTGACCAGTACGTAACATT
This sequence comes from Adiantum capillus-veneris, assembly GCF_014529385.1. NCBI lineage: Eukaryota > Viridiplantae > Streptophyta > Polypodiopsida > Polypodiales > Pteridaceae > Adiantum > Adiantum capillus-veneris. The sequence goes on along the minus strand of NC_140955.1, from coordinate 126,073,716 downwards.
TGTAACAACAAAAAGAATAGTGACTTTAGTCTTTTTCAGCTTATACATACTAGGAACTACATAGAGTCTAGACATAGATACTACTTCAAACATCCATTAGATACTGCTTCAATGTCCATTAGATATTGCTTCAAATGTTATCCGGACTTAACTCTTAGAATACATCACTTAAGTCAAATTTCAATAGCGCTAAACATGAGTCACGATTGTGAAAAGTTAAAACTTAAAACTTCAACAAACCATGATACCGGAATTAAAATACATAAAACATCAAGAGTCAAGATTGAGGATTGATTATCAATCCTCATACAAAGATGGATATATCATACTATAGTGACCAGTCTAGACTCTACCATCAAAACGACAGAAAAATGGGAATACGCTATATAATACAATAAAGTTTAGTCCATTGCGCAATGGCAAGATGCCCCTAAAAAAAAAAAAAAAAAAAAACACAAAAAAAAACCGTACACTACCTATCGTACGTACGAAACTGTACCGTACGGCTGTACCGTACTGTACGGATCCGTACGTACGTACGGATGCAACCTTGCAGTTTCCCAACAAAAGTCAAAAAATTAATAAGTGAAAATTAGCTTAAATAGGGAAAATAGGTCTATGCACTGTAAAAATGCTCCTGATGGGTTCTTATGGAAATCTGATGGTCATGCTGTGTGCAACTAGAGGATATGCATCTACTCTAAGTGTCTAGACATTGGTCTGCGAACAAACTCACAAAAGTGCCAGATCACTTCCTAAGCTAGGCTAATTGAACTGAACTGAACCCATGTCATGAAGTAGCTTGTCCACGTACACACAGGGTTAGATGTGCACTGCGAATGCGGGAGGAGATCACAAAGAAGATTCTCATGATCAAACAGAGGAAGAGTCCGCCCCACCTCGACCTACTCAGTTCGAAATTGAAGAGATAAAACGTCGATAGCAGGTTGATGAGGCAACAAAGCAGATGATTAAAATTATCAAGGATCCCAAATTTGCAAAAATTTTGTCGCAGCAATCCATCGTAGAAGTGCACACCCATTGGTAGAAAGCCACAGAACCACCCATCAAACTGGCAATCAAGAAACCTCCTTCTCCGAGGATGTTTAGAGAGCAAGAATTACAAGAGGTGTTCAAACACAGATCAGCTGGCTTTTGGACGCTAACAACAAACCCAAAAAGCAAGAGAAAAAGCACAAGAAAGGGACGGACTTCCCGGGTTATTTTGTGTCGTCAATCTTCTTTTGCATCGGCAAGAAAGCAGAAGAACCCTGTACGATTTGAAGGACTGCCCAGTTCTTCTTCTTCTTGTTTTTCTGACAGTTCTTCTAGCTCTTCTGACTCGAGCGAGGAAGACAGAAAAGGTAAAAAGCGAAGCAAAAAGCAAAGCTTCGAAAAGGGCAAGAAATAGCAAAGAAGCCTAGATTTTGTCCAGTTTCTCATAGTTCTATAGAGGAGTCATCCTCAGACAGTTCGGACTCCGACGATCACATGTTTTATGCAAAGAAGAAGCATTTTTACAGAGCCAACCAATATAACTTTCTCGAAGATAAAAGCAAGAAAATAAAAGAATTCAAAGAAGGTGGACAGTCGATCAAGTTTGAATCCTTTTTTGGATTCCGAGATGCTCCGAGGGCTTTGGCCTTCATTCAGCAGTTTGACATAGCTTTCTCTGGAGGGCATTACTCAGAGCACTTCAAGGTTAGGAGGGCTACATCTTTCTTCAAGGAAAATGCTCTAACATGGTGGTCCACTCTTCTTCTGAAGAAGGAAGCTCCAATTAAATGGTTGGAGTTCAAAAGGCTCTTTATTTCTTCTTGGCTGACTCGGGAGTACGAACGAGATATATGAACTGCTTGGAATCGTCTTCGGATGACCAAGGGAGATTCTCTGGACGCTTATTGCGAGAGATTTTGGAATTCTTTTCTACCAACCTCTTCATCTAAGAAGGTCCCGTTTAACGAACAGATTTGCTTTTGTTGCGAGTTTCCTACAGAGATTCAAGACTACTTCTTGGAACAAAAGTCAAATTCTATGCAAGAATTGATGGGTCATGCGAAACGGGGTTTTGCGATACATTCGGGAAATTTGACTTACCGCACTGATGAGATCTTGACTCAGAGAACCCAACAGACTTCTAACAATGAAAGTACAAAGAGAGAGTTTCCAAGAAAAGAAAGACAAGGATACACGACCCCGGCTCAGTCTTCGAGAGAGGGCCAATTACATCAAAGAAGGGAAGTGTTTTGGATGCGGGGAACATGGGCACGTCTCTGCAAAGTGCCCTAAAAACCCAAGACAACATGAAGATAGGCCAGAGAGCTCGAGAGCAGCTGAGGAACATGGCAGAAAAGGCAAGATGAAAGCAGGACTGGTTCCAGATTGCATGGGTACTAACCCAAGCACGATTGATGAAAGTACAGAACTTTGCCCAGCTTGGTGCAAAGTGAAAGATCAAGAAGCCCTGATTTTCTTTGATGGAGGAGCCAAGACTAACTTCATTTCACCTTAATCGGCGGCTCGACTCGAGATTACACCTGATTGGATGGGACCACCAACAGAGGCAGTTTTAGCGGTACCCGGACGGGACATAGCCATTACACCTGTCATTGGCAAAGTTGCATTGTGAGGGGTATTTGGGGCATGAGGACTTTTACATAAAGCCCTTAGGAGGTTGTGACGTCCTCCTTGGAGTCCCTTGGTACCATAAGAACAACACCGTGGTCGATTATCGGCGAAGAAAGCGACTTTGACAAACGAAAAGGGCCGAAAAATTGTTCTTCATGTGAAACTAAAGGGCGAGTTTGTCCCTATTGTATCAGCCTCGACCGTTTCCAAATGAATGAAATCAAGTCTGTTTATTTACTCGATCTACTTGAAAGAGTTAAATGATGAACACTGAACGAATATGTCTGAACTAGATAAAGAACGCCAAGATTTTCTCCACACTCATGCCGATTGCTTTTTTGAGGGCCTGCGAGGTGAGTTGCCACCATCTCGTGCTAAGGATCATACTATTGATCTGATACCTGGAAGCACACCACTGAACCAGCCACCTTACCGTGTTAGCCGAGCCCAGAATGAAGAGATTATGAACCAAGTGAAAGACCTTTTGGAAAAGGGTCTTATCCAGCCGAGTACTTCACCCTACTGCTCTCCGGTGTTGTTGGTTTTAGAGAAAGACGGATCTTGGAGAATGTGCATTGATTACAGAGCTCTCCACAAAATCACGGTCAAGAACAAATTTCCGATTCCGAGGATCGATGATATTCTTGACCGTCTACAGGGATTTTCTTGTTTCAGCAGGATTGATTTGAAAAGCTGATATCATTAGATCAAAATCGCGCCAGGAGAAGTTTACAAGACAGCTTTTCGAACGAGCTTCGGTTTATATGAATTTTTGGTGATGCCTTTTGGCCTCATCAATGCTCCAACGACTTTCATCCGAATGATGGATAGGATTTTCAGAAAGTAGAGATCTTTTGTCGGCACTTTCTTTGATGACATTATAGTCTTCTCTAAGGATAAGGCAGAACATAGACACCATCTGCTACATGTCTTTCAGGCATCGCGAGATCACAAATTAGTTATCAATGCGAAGAAGAGTGAATTTTTCTTACCGAAGATGGGGAAGGGGGAGGGTCAAGAAAACCTCCTGGTGGGGAAAATACTTCTTCGCCACTTCCATGCTCATCACCTCCAGGCAAAGTATCCATTCCGCTACGGGTAATGATCATACATTGAAGTCTTGGGTTCTTAAGTTCACAAGGAACTTGGGTTCTTGTGATTCTTGGGTTCGTGGGTTCTGAGTACTTGAGTTCTTGAGGTTCTTCCTTCGCTTGCAATCTGTGTTAGAGAAGGACCTTCTTTTACCCGAGCTCTTCTCTTTCCCGGGGGTGCACCCCTTGGCGGCCTTGCGCTCACACCAAGGTTTCTTTTTCCCACTTCACGTTGATTGGCCGGCCTCTAAGTGCACCGTCCGCTCTTAATGAGTGAAAAGAGAAACAAGGGGATGCTAGACAAGCCCTTCTTTCTTGGGTTTCCTGTCACTCTTTAAAAACACGATTAGGAATCGACGAGCTCAAGTGGACTTGTGTTATATGCGACCGCAACAAGCAAAAAAAATTTCTTGTGGTTCTTTTCTTGAGTGATACGGAACACTACGAAAGCTCTGATACCAATGTAAGGTGCGACGGATGTGAATGTTGAACTTTGCTCACGATCAATGCTCCGAATTGTGCTCAAGGGTTCCTTTTAATTACGGAAGGGAGAGCCTTCCATTCTTGTAGTGAGAGAGTGCAAATGATCACAAACAAAGTGGTAAACATTGTGAATGAAGGTGTTGAGATTGAGAGATAGAGAGAAGAATACGACACCAGAATGTTGTCAAACCCTCCTCTAAAGGCCCCACTGTCTATGGCGAGAGCGGTCTACTATTGATTGCACAAATCTCTACAATGCAATGGACTTGCCGATGATGTCGACGACGATGAGGACGGCGATGAGACGGGCTGAAAACTGAAAACGCTAAGGGCTGAAATTTGCAAATCTTGTATTTGCTGAATTTCGATGGTGACGACGACGACGTGACGACGATGCGTTGAAAATGCACATGCTGAAATCTACGAATAGCGGGTTGAATCTGCAAACTATGGCTGATCTGACTGCGCGGCGAGGATCTGTTGCGGGAAGGTGAGATCTGCGAGGTTTGGGGGATTGCGGTACGGAGTCTAACTGCTGAAAACTGAAAACACTGATGCAATGGGCTGAACTGTCGCGGGGAATGTGCAAAATGCTAGTGGATCTGCAAGTTGCAAAAACGCCAAGGCTATTGCTGCAAAAACGCTAGACAATCTGTTGTGAAGTGCTATCGCAAGGCTGATCTGCAATGCTGAAAAACGCTAGGGTTGATCTGCATTTGATGAAAACGCTGGCTGGTCTTTGGTGGCTGAAAACGCTATGTCTTCTTGCCGGTGTTGCTGAGTAGGGGAACTTCAAAGGGTATCTGCTGTCGCTTCTGCTAGAAAACACTAGCGCTAGCTTTTCTTATATACCTGCTTGGTCAAATTGCCCTTCCCACTTTCCCAACAAAGTCACTTATTAATAATAAGTGAAAAATGGCTAAAATAGGGAAAAAAGATCTGCGCACTGTAAAAATGCTCATGATGGCTACTGACTGTAATCTAATGATCATGCTGTGTGCAACCAAAGGATATGCATCTACTCTAAGTATCTAGACATGCACGGTCTGCGAACAGACTCACAAAAGTGCCAGAACACTGCTTAAGCTAGGCTGATTGAACCCTTGTCATGAAGTAGCTTGTTCACATGCACATAAGGTTAGATGTGCATATGACACTCAATCTCCGCCTGATGTGAGGATGTGCGTATCTGACCAATGGCACACCGCAAACCATAAGACATATGTGTATCCATGTAGTTGGGTCGAATCACAAACCCATCTCCTGTGAGGTGGAGAAGATGCTCTCTATAGAAAGCCATCTTCGTGCGCAACTCCTGAGGCGGCTCTATCCATGTCCTCCTGGTATCCAACTGGATCAGGTCGTGACGAATGAGTCTAGTAATCTCCACCCGTGTAAGAGACATCGAGGGTGTCTGAAGAGAGTACTGGAAACGGGGCAGCCTGTCCATGGTGAAGCCATGCATGTGAAACCATGATGTCATCTATGCATACCAGCATGAAGTGTCCCCCTGAAGAGCTAACTGTCTGGAAGACTCAAGGGCCAGTCTAGCATATCTGTCTCTAGTAGTATCCCACAAGCTGTGCACAAAGGAGATTGATCTGGTAAGCGTCTCAATCTCCATAGGAGGGGCAGCTAGCTCTGCTTGAATGATAGCATGGGGTACAGAGGCCTTGGCTCTGATCAGTCGAGAGATCATAGATACCAAGGGCCTCTCCATATGTCTCCAACCATCGTGGCCTACAGAAGGTCCCTATATATGCACCGCATACAACATAGCTGAGGCTACTAAAGTATCAAAGAGCCATAACTTTGTTCGATGTTCTTGGAACTGAACATGCGAACACATCCTCTCCAAGCCTCCCAAGTCCGCATAAGCTCTAGTTAGTCTAGTCCCTGCTGCTTTCCCCAAAGAAAACCTCGGCCAAGTGAAGACAACCCCAAAGTAAGTGTATGCATCTGTATACTCTACAATCTCTTGACCAGAGAGAGAGAAATGAAATGAAATGAAATGTTATATTAACCTCTTCAAAAGGCCAAAATGACCTATGAGACCAGAGCGTTACAATGTGGTGAATCTGATACAAAGTCGGAGTAACAAAATGATAAAATGATAAAATAAAAGAACTATGGGATCCTAAATTGGTAGGCGTGAACTAAGCAGCTAGCTGGGGGTAGCTAAATCACAAGTCACAAGAGATCCAACATCGGTCGCTGGAGGATCTCATCAATCTTCTCCATGGACAGCAGTCTCACCGAGCGTCGTGCATGTCGGGCTAAAGTAATCCGAATCCTCTGATGTAGCCTCTGTCGATGGTGTGTAGTCCTCCGCAGTCATGGGCGTCTCGATCTCCCCAGCTTAGTCGCTCGATCGATCAGTGTACCTCTGGCGTGAGGCGACAAGATCTGTTGTGGTAGTAGAAGTCTGTGATGTTTCTCTGAGACTAGCTAGCCTCTGCTCTCATCAGGCTCTCTGTGTGTCTACGCAGCTCGAGTAAAAACAAACCCAGGCATCTCTGATCCTCGTACCTCAATAGCACAGCGTATCCTATGAGACAAGTGGGTGCAGTGTGACATAATACGCGTTTCGGCCCACTGAAACGGCGAAACGTTTCGGCGAAACGAGTCGACTTTTTTTTTTTGCCCCCCTTTTGACCAGTTGACCTTGAACCACCCATTTCGAGATTTTTAAAGCCAGGCCGTTTCACAAAATCGATACCTTGTTTACTCGTGACTCAAGTCTCACATCCAGATTTTGGTATTTCACATGTTTTGACAGGTAAATTTATATGTATATTCAATGTATAATTATAGGTACATACATGTAAAACGAAACACGTGTTTCGCTTTCTTTGAGCCCGAAACAAAACGTTTCAAAAACCTCGAAACCCCAAAACGCACGAAACCCCGAAACGTTTCATGTCACACTGAGTGGGTGTCCATGTATATGGGCCTCATCACAAAACCGCCGCCGTAAGCTGGAGAAGATGCTCTCTGTAGAAAGCCATCTTCGTGCCCAGCTCCTGTGTTGGCTGTACCCATGTCCTCCTGGTGTCTAGCTGAATCAGGTCCTGGCGGATGAGCCTGGTGGTCTCGGACTGTGTAAGAGTCAGAGAGGGTGAGTACTGGAAGGGGGGCAATCTGTCTATACTGAATCCATGTGCCTAGAACCATGACGTCATCTCTCCATACCAACATGCTTGCGTCTCCCTGCCTTGCTAACTGTCGAGGGGACTCAAGTGCAAGGTGGGCGTATCTGTCTCTGGGAAGTTCCCACAAGCGGTGTATGAAGGAAACAGATCTGGTGAGCGCTTCAACTACTAGTGAGGGGGCACTAGCTTTGCTCGGATAATGGTATGTGGTACTGAAGCCTTGGCTCTAATAAACCGGGAGATCATGGAGACCATAGGCTTCTCCATGTCCCCCCTTCCATCAGTACGACCTGTTCTCCCGTGCTGATCCAATGAAGGCTCCCATATCTCAGCTCCATAGAGCAATACAGAAGCCACCAAAGTGTCAAAGAGCCATAGCTTTGTCCAAGGCTCCTGAAACTGAACCTGTGAACACATCCTCTCCAGTCTCCCCAATGCCGAATGAACTCTGGTCAATCTAGTCTCTGTTGCTCTCCTCAAAGAAAATGCTGGTCCACTAAAAACCACTCCAAGGTAAGTGTAAGTATTTGTATATTCCACTGTCTCTTGGCCATATGTGAATGTGGGTGCTGACCTCCTGATCCTCTGTGGGGTGGTATTAAATATCATGACCTTGATTTTACCAAGGTTGACAGACAAGCCACTCTCATGGGGAAACCTATGCAAAGCATCCGAGTGACGTTGCATCCCCTCCGGAGAGTCGGAGATCAACACAATATCATCAGCATATAACAATAGCGGAATCCATGTCCCTGTTAGCCATGCACCTCTATCACCATCTCTCTCAATGTAGTCAGAAACCTTATCCACATACATACCAAATAGAGTAGGAGAGAGCGGGCATCCCTGCTTAACCCCAATAGTGGAGTGAACCGGTGTAGATAGACCCTCTGAGGTGCGTACATGCCCTACTATTGATCTGTACAATGCCATGATCCCCCAAATAAGCTCTGTGGGTACTCCCATCTCTTGTAATCTGTGCATCAATCTAGATCTAGGTACTATGTCAAATGCTTTGCGGAAGTCCACAAAGCTACAATAGATCTGTCTCCCATGGGATCTGCCCTCCTCGATGATGGCCCTCTGCTTACCCAACAGCACGCATTCCCTCCTTCTCTGCCCATCTACTCAGCTGTTGCTCAAGCATGGATGCGTGCAACCGTGCCAATGTGTGTCCAATCATGATAGTGCGATAATTTCCGGGCTCCATAGGGTCTTTTGACTTGAAGATAGGTACGATTGTAGATAGGCTCCAAGTATCAGGCAAGCCCTCACACATGGCACGGTTAAACATAACTGCTAGAAGCTCTGCTAGTAGATCTCTGGCATGCATGAAATGGTCAGCCACTAAGCCATCATGATCATATGCTCTCCCAGTCCTCATCCTGTCAATGGCCTTCTTCACCATCTCAACGGTGAAAAAAGCACATGTGTGTGGGCATGGATCGGGGGGGTCGGGAAGTGGCTGCTGTCCAGAAACTGTGTACAAAGATGATGCGTACTGACCCCAGGTCTCTATAGAGGTAATGGCAGGGAGGGGGGGACTGCTCATGAAAGAGCCTCCTTGCCTCACGCGAGTCCTGACTCAAGAATAGTTGGCATAGATCCGCTCTAGTCATGCCAAAAATGGCCTCTTCTTCCGCCGCACTAGGCGTCGGAAGTCAATTTGTGACTGTCTGTGTGTGATGTCCCCCAAAAGCACTTCCCTATGAAGTCTAGCTCTAGTCTGACGGCATTCCTCATCATACCAGTTGTTATGAGGCATGCTCCCAGAACGACGTCTCTGCTCAGGCTGTGTGTGTGGGTATGCCTTTGCTGCTGCATCATGTAATGTGTCTGTGTCAGTATAATAGTAAGCTCCTCCAAAGGTCGTCCTGGTTTCTCAGTGGATAGGCGTCTGTAAATCCCGTCTATGTATACAGAATCCGTCTCCAGCGTGAAGGTGTAGCGAGTAGGGGCTGCTACTCGTGGAATGTGTGCTACACTGAACTGGAAAGAGATGGTCAGCGACACAATAGCACGATCCACTGCCACCCCCACAAGTCTGGGCCCAACTATGAGATCCTGGATACTAGAGATGAGGCTCGGCTGTGCCATGACATAATCTACCGTGCTGGCTCCATGTCTGTGTGGAAAGCATGTGAAGCCTCCAGCAGTGGGAAATCTCTGTAGGCCATTCAAGATGGCCAATTCATGTGCAGTCCCCATGTCTATCAAGTGTCGTCCATACTCAGTATGTTCTCTATCCTGTGATATCTTGGATAGGCCTGTCTCTGCAACATCCAGCTCTCTTAGCATCTCCTTTGAAGTATCATAAAATACCATCTGATGATGGGCAGTCCTAGCATTGAAGTCCCCTAGAATGATAATGTTACCATCTCTAGAGAATTCCCATATGTCATCATCCAAAATAGAGAAGGGGGACTGTCCTTTGGGTGGTGCATATACTGACGTACTCGGGGGAAAGTAGCAAATGGCAATGTAAAGATGTCTGCCAGTCTCTGCTCTCAATCTCACCCACCTGTAGCTAGCTTGTTCATCCCTACGAGCTATATGTATCAATGGTTGCAACTCTTCCCTGAATAACACTGCCACTCCTCCTGAGCCCCGCCATCTGTGCTCTGATCGTGTCTCCTGTCTACAAACTGTCTCCCATCTGTATCCACTAATGTGAGGCATAGAGTGCCCAGGGACCTGATGTGTCTCAGAGTAGAAGATGATGTCTCTCCTGGTAAAACTCTCCTCAAAAGCACCCACATGAAGGCGCATAGATCCATTACAATTCCAGGTAGCACTTTGAGTGTGGTCCCATAGGCCTCACACTGTCATGTGGAGCGTGGCTCCAATATCACCACTCTTCCATCTCCGTAGAAAGCAATCTTACCTTTTTCCCTTGCTGCTCTAATCTCTGGTATTACTTCCTGCATATGGGCGACCTGTGAGAGGGTAAGGTCATCCCCGAGAAAGATGCCCATCTTCTTAAAAGTTGGTCTCTTCTTCAAAAAGTCCTTCGCTTCCATGGAGGGAAAATGAAGGATGAGTGCCCTTTTCGAGGATTCCCCCTTGCTTCCATTTTTCTTGTTACCCACTCTCCAAGCTCTTGCGTGCATTGGCTCATGAACCCCCATCAAAGCCATGAGTTCTTCTACCTCTTCGTCTACATTATCTTTGTCTTTAAGGCCACAAATTCTCACATGTAGAGAGCGTACACGTTTTCTTTGCTCGTCTTCTAATGTCAGGTTGATAAGGGTGGGTGTGGATGTTGTTTCCTTGCTTTTCCGTTTCTTGGCAACCTCAAGCCATTTCTTAGCCTCATCTGCTTTGTGTTGAGTCTTTGTAATAATGTCCACCCAAGAAGTCGTCATTTCTTTATGTTGCTCTTCCCCATTCTTTGATGGCTCGCACTTGCTCTTTGATTGTGTTTAGTTCTTCTATCACAGAGGGTTGCAATTCTCTCTCTTCAAGCGTGTTTCGTGAGCATGCCTCAGTGAGCTCCTTCTTGAGTGACGCAATCTCTTTGGCTTGGGCCATCATCCGATCTCCCATTGCTGTGATCTTGCTTTCTTGGGCCGAAACGCGATCCTCGAGCATTTTTATTGTCCCTAATAGGTGGCGGTTGATCTCGTTAATGGTTTCGACCATTTCTTCTTTGCACTATTGAAGTGCATCTTCTAAGGGGTCGGCTTTATCATTTTGTTTCCTCATGTTTGATCGGTGTCAAAAACGAGAGAAAATTGACCTACACGCACACGTGCTTCCACATTATGCATACATGTTCCACACTAAGCATACATGGCGTGCAATTTCTGCAAAATACGATCAAAATGACAAAAAATTCGCTTTATGCAATTTCTGCAATTCTCTGCCAGTTTTGCAATTTTTGAAAATCAGTAATTTCTGCAGTTTCTGAATTCTGTAATTTCTTGTAAATTCCTGTAAATTTTCTGAAAATTCTGCAACTGTACAAAAAACTGATTTTCTGCGAAATTCTGATTTGCTGCAAAATTTTGGCCATTGCTGCTGCTGTACCTGCGCAAGGGGGGGGGAGGGGGGGTGGGGGGGGGGGGTGGGGGGGTTTACGGGAGGTGGATACACAAGGTCAGCTTACGAGAGAGAGAGAGAGAGAGAGAGAGAGAGAGAGAGAGAGAGAGAGATGAAATGTTATATTAACGTATTCAAAAGGCCAAAATGACCCATGAGACCAAACTGTTACAAATTTGTGAATCTGATACCATGTACAAAAAGACTAGAACAAAATACTACTACTACTAGAATCCATCCTCATATGCACTTTGGATGTCGACAGAGTATGGCTCGAAACCTCTGCTGTAGTCTCCGTCGATGTTGTGTAGCCCCTCTCCTCAATCGTGGCTGTCTGGATTTCCGTAGCTCTAGTGCTCGGTCGATGAGACTGCCGGTAGTGGTCAAATGAGTGTGGGCCGAGCTCTGCAGTGATGGCTGCTCCTCTGGCTGTCCCATATCTAGTGAAAAGAAATCTGTAATCCGTCTCTGGGACTCTCTCTCTAGCTCTCCCCAATAAAGTGTCTGTATATCTGTGTAACTCAAGTAGATGTAGCCCAAGACATCTCTGATCCTCATAACTCATGACCCTAGAGAAAGGAACGAAACCCTCGTTGAATAAGCAGTGGAAACGGCCCTGAATCTCATAGTACATTGTGCAGTGACATATGTAATGAAGCTCTGTCTCTGGCTCTAGCTGGCATAAGCGGCATATCCGGTTGTGTGCTCATATCCGGTTGTGTGCTGGTATCCCTCTGAATCTACCAGTCTCAATCTCCAGCTGATGTGAGGATGTGCGTATGTGACCAATGGCACACCGCAAACCATGAGACATGTGTATCCATGTAGCTGGGTCGAATCACAAACCCGTCCCCTGTGAGGTGGAGAAGATGCTCTCTAAGAGAGAGAAATGAAATGAAATGTAATATTAACGTCTTCAAAAGGCCCCAATGACCTATGAGACCAACAAGTTACATGTGTGAATCTAATACCAGGTATGGGTACAAAAAGTACAAAGAACTGAAAAGAAAATAAAATAGTGGGTAGGGGTGGGGTGAAAGCTGATACAAAGGGAATAGGAAATACAAAGGGTGAGCTGATACAATGGAGCTTATACATATACACCAGTATCTGGGACGGCTCGTATGTCGCGCTAGTATGGTATGGATCCTCTGTCGGAATCTGCGTCGATGTCGAGAGGGCCCCTCCTTTGTGGGCGACGGGACCACCCCAACTCTCGCTTGATCAAGTAGTAAGCCTCTGGTGCCTCTAATGTTGTTATGCTGTGGAGACTGCTCGTACTCCTCTGTCTCTGACTGAAAGAAATTTGTAATCTTTCGCTTTCGCTGGATTTTTCTCATTGTGCCCCTCTTCAAGAGGTCCTCTTTGTGTTTGCAAATCTCCAGTAAGTATAATCCGAGGCATCTCTGATCCTAGTATCTCATGACTCTAGAAAGTGGCCCAAAACCCTCTCTGAATAGAGAGAGAGAGAGAGAGAGAGAGAGAGAGAGAGAGAGAGAGAGAGAGAGAGAGAGAGAGAGAGAGATGAAATGAAATGAAATGTTATATTAACGTCTTTTTTTTTTTCCGAGAAGAAGATCCTTCTATTAGTTAATGAAAACTGCCCATAGGGCTACATCCACCTCTGCAAGAGAGGGCTACAACAAGCATGATGGGGAGACTCTCCCAATGAAAAAACAGCATATATACAATGAGGCTAAATCAAGAGATGGGAGGAGGGAAGAGCCACACAGGTGGACAGTAGTGCCATCTGAGCACCCCCTAGACTATGGTGCAGAAAGGCCCAGGGCGCCAGAGTCGAAGAAAGCCTAGCGGCGCTCCCGCATGCGGTCGGAGCTACCCTGTAGTCCCTCAAGCTGTCCTCTGAGAGTATGGATCAGCTTTAGCCAAAAGTCACGAACAGTCTCTGCTGGTGGCACAGGGCGAGCCTCAAAGATGCGGAAACAGCGGGCCCGCCAGATGAACCGAAGTGTCAGGCCACTGATGAGCTCCCAACACTCCTCTCTCTCATTGCACCACTCTTGTGGAGTAAGCTCTGTAGCAGGCTGGAGTGTAGGTCGCCCCACCTGCATCACTATCATCCTGCTGGTGGAAGATAGCTCAAACTGAAGTGCCGGGCCCGTGAGTGTGGACCAGGCCGTTGCCCCCAAGTGTACTGTCGAGCCGTGGAGAGAGCGGGCATCAGCCGAAGGACTCGTAGCCACACCTGCTGGGCCGAGGGACAGTCCCAAAGACAATGACGCTGACTCTCCACCAACTGGTCACAGGCTGCACATGCGGCCGAGAGACCACTATGCACAAGCCAACTCCCCACTACTGTGGCTCTGTGTGCAACCAGCCACTAAAATGAAGTGACGCGCCTCGGATGTCTGCAGTCCCACAGCCTCTACCAAAAGGCTGCCAAGAGCTCGACTGTGAGGCCCTCCTCCTGCCAATGACGTGCTGCAGCGGGGCGGGCCTCTCTCTGTGCTGCAAGTATATGACGTCCAAGCTGAACAGTGTACTGAAACAAGGGGACTCCTAGGCGGTCTGCAGAAGAGAAGGGGTCCCTCCATAGCCACTCACCAGGATCCCATTGTACTCGTGCCAGTGGACAACACTCCCAAGCCCATAGCCTCCAGTGTTCAGTCTCAAGAACTGTTGGGTCAGGGTGTATGACGCAAGTCCTCCCACAGATGCCCACAACTCGGATCCTGTGGAAACAGCACTGTGCTACCTGCGGGGCCTTTACTGCAACTCGTTGTAATCGTCCCCCACCCTGAAGCTTGAAGAACAGGGCTGGGACAGTCTCTGAGCAGGCCCTAATTGAAATGAGAACCTCCAGTCGTGTGAAGGCTCCCATCCACCGAGGTGCTACTGGCTCGAGAGCCGTGAGCCACTCAGCTGGAACTGACTCTGAGATGTCCTGACACATGCCCTGCACCCCTCTCATGCCCTGTAGCTGGAAACCCTGCACCTCCTTTGAAAAACGTGTGAAGTCTAGCCAGTCACCTAGAGAGCGCGCTGGACCTGCTGCCATGGGACCCACTCCCAACCAAGTGGCCTCTCTGAGTGCTAACCATGGGGTTCCAGACGAGGGGCTGCCGTAGGCGCTCCTCCGCGCACGTCGGCTGTCTCTGCTCTAGGCCACGCCGTAACAACTCCCAAGATCGAAGCAAACTCACAGTGAAGCGGTCCTCCAGTCTCCTGCTCAAACCAACTCGGCACAACTCTGTAAAGATCCATCTGGTCGAAGGTTGCCAAGGGCCTCTTGACTGAGGCACCCTGGCACGAAGCCTCTGTAGCAAGAACTCCTTCCAGGGCTCCTCGCCTGGAAGAAGTCCTCTGACGACGAACTTCCCAAGAAGGGCTCTGCTCTGCTGTGCTGGATCAATGATCCGAAGCCCTCCCTGAGAACAAGGAAGTGTGATGACCGACCAAGCCACCTTGGCTCGGGCAATCTGAGTGCCACGACCTGACCAAAGGAAGTTCCTGATCAACGTCTCTACCTGGCTGATACAAGAAGTCGAGAAGATCCAGCAAGAAGTGATGTACCACATAGTCGCCAACAACACCTGGTTGGCAACTACTACTCTACCAGCCAGCGAAACCAGCCAGCGAAAGTCGTGCTGAGCTCCAATGTAACAGCTTTCTCCTGATGGACAGGAGAAGAGGAGCAATCTGCTGCTCGGGGGACAAGTCCAAACTAACTTGACAACCCAAGTAGCGAACTGCAGTCCCTGGGGGAATCCACCTCAAACCCTCTCCTGGCATCCAATTTGGCACAGGAGCACTGCCAATTGAGAAAGCCACTGTCTTTCTCCAGTTGATCAGTGCGCCCGATGCACAGCAGAAGGTCTTCAAAGCCTGCTTACATCTGTGTAGATTGGCCTCCTGGCCCTCTAAGTACAAGGCGGAGTCGTTGGAAAACTCAGCGTCCAGAAGCTCATCTCCCCGAATAGGGAGTGCTAAGCCCCTTAGACCAACCCGCTCTGACACCAAAAATCTGCTCATCTCCTCCACATAGAACAGAAAGAGAAAGGGGGAAGAGGACAACCCTGTCTGACCGATCGTGTGAGCATGAAGCGCTCACCTCTACCTCCTGCCAAAAGCACCTGACTGTGAGCCTGTCTGTACAAAGCTGACACCCCTCTGATCCAAGCATCTAAGAAGCCCATCCTGCGTAGAGTGCCCTCTAGAAAGTCCCAGTCAACTCTGTCGTATGCCTTCTCAAAATCGAGAAGAAGAATCACAAGGTCGTCCCCACGGAGCCGTGCCAGGGCAGAAGCCTCCCAGAAAGTGAAGATGTTGTCAAGGATACTGCGTTCCTTGACAAAACCTGTCTGAGTCACATGTATAAGGCTCCCCAAAAGTGGTTGAATCCTCAAACTCAGAGCCTTGGCAAGAATTTTGTAGGCTGAGTTGAGGATGGTGATGAAGCGCCACTGTCGAATCTCATCCAAGGAGCCACCCTCCTTTGGAATGAGTTAAATCAGGCCCTCACTCATGCTATCCGGCATCACTCCTGTGTGCAGAATGTACTGAAAGGCACTACAAAGATCTGGGCCAAGCAGGTCCCAGTACTCCAAGAAGAAGTTGGGAGTCGGCCCATCCTCACCTGGACAGCTACCACGAGGGAGGGCCCTAAGAGCCGTGTGCAGCTCCTCAAGCTGAAGAGGCATCTCTAGCCTCTTGCGCATCTCCTCAGTCACAAGATAAGGCATCTGTGCCCAAACTTGCTCCCTGCATGCATCCTGCCGCTCTGACTGGGGCTCAGCCGACAGTAACTCACGGTAAAAGTCAGTAGCACCTGCACGCATATCCTCGGGCTCACAAACAACTGACCCATCGGGTCTCCTCAACTAATTGACCTTGGCATGCGAGTGCCGAGGTTCCACTGTCTCAAAAAAAGCACCTGTCACTCTGTCACCCACCTGAGTCCACTGAGATGTCTGTCGGTGAAAGGCAAACTCATGACGCCTCTCCTCTGTGCAAGCAAGCTCCCGTCGAGCCTGTTGTAACTGCTCCTCCACCCATGGACTGTCTGGATGCTGCTCCTGCATCCTGTGCAATGAAGCAATGCCTCGTCTGAGACGCTGCTCCTCCTCTCTCGCTGCAGCCCGTCGAGCCAGAGACTCTTGGAGAAAAAAGTGGCTAAGCTGAGCTAGGCCTAAGGCCACTCTGTCTGCAGGTAGAGCCTGGCTGTCCATGCCCTCTATCCATAGAGCCTCGACCCTCTCTCTGAGTGCTGAGTCCAACAAGACCCGCTCTGGGATGCGAAGCAACGTGCTCCCACTCCTCTGCCTGTCTGCCACTGTGAGGATCACTGGTGCATGGTCCGAGATGGATGTCCCTGCCAGGATGCCCACTGATCCCCCCAAGTCACTGAAGTGGTCACTAGTGTAGAAGCGATCTATCCGCGATAGATTCACTCCTCCCACTCTGCGGTCCGATCTAGAGAAGGCAAGTTCTGGAGGCCTCTCAAAGCCAGAGTGCTGCCATGTATCCGAGACCCTCAAAGTCATACACAACCTCTCCCAAGTTGCTAACTCGACTCCATGGACAGTAGCATGTCTGCCTCCAATCTTGTCAGAAGGGTTCTCCAACATGTTGAAGTCCCCTCCTACACACCAATGGTCAGCCTGTGGCAAAGACTCAACAATCTGTGAACAAAACTCAGCACGAGCACTCGCCACATTGGGCGCATAGATGTTCAGGAAGCCCACAAGGCCACCCTAAACCTGCATAGTAATCCACTAAGCCCTGCCTGGCACAATAATCCGTCTGCCCATAATGGCCTGTTGCAATGAGTCTACAATAGTCATACATACCCCACTGTGGATGCCTCTAGGTCCAAAAGCAGCTGACCAAAAGGTATCATATCGTCTACGCAAAATCTGATCACATCGCCGAACGCGACTCTCAGACAGATGGTGCTCCTGAAGCATAAGGAGATCAATCTCTCCTCCCACAAGGCAACGCTGAAGCTCCTGACGCAATCGGCCCCGCTGTCCCTGAAAATGGGGCCCACCTAGTCCCTGTATGTTCCACGAGATGATCCTCATGGGGAGCGAGAGAGAACAGATGCTGCCACAGCAGCAAGACGGGCTATCTTCGAGGCTGGCTTGGATGGGGAGTAATCCGCATCCGAGCGTCTTCTAGATAGGCGAGACTGCAGTGAGTGCCTAGCCCAAGCCCAAGCAGAGCGAGCCGTGCGTAAAGCAACCTCCTCTGTCCAGGAGTCCTCATGGATGTATACATAGCAAGGCAAACATTGCGTATCAGCAAAAAAGTACACCACAATGTGCCTACATCCTGCTGAGTCTGGGGGCGTTACCGCAAACTTGGCCAGTTGCCACAAAGTCTGCAACAAATCTGTAACTCCAAGTTCTCCCATGTGGTGAGAGAACTCGAGAACCTGTGTATGCAACCATCCCACCACTGAGTCGAGGGACCACTCTGTCTCGGCCCTACCATAGAGAGGGAAGGAGAAACCAACTGCTGAGTCCAAGGCCTTTGTCCCCCAAGAGGCGAGGAACAAAGCATGGACCCTGAAGCAAGCTGTCTCGTGGTCTGCTGCGGAATCGCCGAGAAAGCGAGTGAACCCGTAGTCGAAGAAATCCCAGCGGCGTCGGAGGTCAATGCTCGTCACGTCAGACCACGAGGGATAGCTGCAAGGGAAGATGTCTGAATCTGCACAGGGGGCCGCAAGAAGGGCTGACCCTCTCTTGCTAGGGGACTCCTGGCAGAGGCGCTGCCAAGAGATCTCCTAGCCGCCGACGAGGGACCAGGCTCCTGAGTCGACTGTGGAATTGGAGCAGGAGGGGGGGGAGAAGGAGCTAGGGGGGGCGGAGGGGAAGAGGAGCGGGGTGGGGCGACAGAGGTAGAGGGGCGAGTTGGGGAGTGGACCGGAGCAGAGGGCGGGGGGGAGGATGAGGAGGAGGAGGGGAACTCTGAAGGGGGGGCGGCTGGCGAGGGTGAAGCGGAGGTGAAGGCTGGCGTAGGGGGCTCCTCATGCTTAAGAGGACCAAAGCGGTTCCCCGTGGGAACCCACTGCTGTTGAGTAGGCACTTGAGGGCCACTCTGAGTGCCATGCTGTCGCTTTGGCCCCTGGCGTCGACGGCCACGGGCCTGCTGCCACCCCTCCTCTGTTGGAGACCTAGGCTCGGAGGGTGGCTCTGAATCTGTGCGCTGTCGTTGGCTGTGGCTGTGGCCCAACCTTGGTAGGCTGGGGCTGAGGCTGAGGTGCAGGTCGTGGCCTCCTCCGTGGACAGGCCTTCGCTAGGTGGCCCTTCTGTTGGCAAATGAAGCACTGGTTAGGGAGGCCCGAGTACTCCACACTCTGTCTAAACCAACCCCCACTCACCCGAGGCAGAAGGATGACCTTCGGGAGCGTGTGGGTATCTCTGATCAAAACTCGAATTGAGGGGATGCCAGCCGCCTTGGCAGCTACCGATGCTGCCGTACGAGGTGTCTCCAGGACAGTCCCGATGGCGGAGCCAATCTTGGAAAGAAGTGGTAGGCACTCCCTCCGTAAACCTGGAAAGCAGACTGAGATGGGGATGTCTGCCTCCTCTACCAGCACATCCGAAGTCGGGTCAAAACCATGTCGCCACTGTCGAAAGTGGGCGCGTGATGCTCGGATGGCCAGTGGACTCCTAGCTATGACCTTGGAAGCCATCTCGGAGGTCTCGAACTCGATCTAGTAGTACTCCCGTCCGAGAATCTGGACATCCAAGATCTTGCCCACCTCTGCGAGAAGGCGGGCCTGGAGAAGGTCTCGCAACTCTCCTCTGCTAGGACGGGTTCCGAGAATTTTGTAGATGACCGAAGTCGCTTGCAAACGCTCTACCTCAACGGCTAGGCTCGCTTGCTCTGTCGGCGATAGAGCAAGTCGAATGGTGGGCTCAGCGGGGTCGGGCGAGGGGGCTTCTTGCGAGTCCCTCTGTGGCAAAGTTGGAGCCTCCATCTGTGTCTACTGCTGTGTCTTAAGAAGAGGTCGGTGGGCGGACGCTGCAATCAGGCGCAGGAGACACTGCCCCGAAAACGAAGCAATGCCGAGGAGGTCGAACTGCAGTGGATGATGAGGAGAAACCGAGGCGGGGGGTGGGGTAGGGGAAGGCTGGCGGTAGCAGGAGGGGGTGACAGGGGGGGGCGGCGGAGGGCAGGCAGCGGGCAGGGAGAGGGCGGTAGAGGGCAGGTAGCGGGTGGGCTGGAGGCAGCGCGGGCAGGCAGGGGGCGGCGCAGGATGACAGGGAGCGGGGCAGTGGGGGAGGGGGGAGAGGCAGCGGGTTGAGGAGGGGGGGGGGGGGGGGGAGTGAAGCAAGGCGTGCGCAGGTGGGCAGCAATAGCGAGCCGATGCCCGTCTCAGCTTTTGTTTCCATTCCCTAGTCAAACACCTATATTAACGTCTTCAAAAGGCCAAAGTGACCTATGAGACCAGAAAGTTACAATGCGGTGTATCTGATGCAAAGTCAGATTGACAAAATTGTCAAAATAAATTCAACTAGGGTAACAAAATATAAATACTGCAGAATCGTAAACGAAGCTGATAGGTGTGAAAGGTGAAAGGCATGAAATGTGTGAACTAAGCAGTACAATGTGTAGACAATATGGGAGGGAAGTAGAGATCCATCTTCACAGAGATCCACCCTCATCTGCACTCTGGACGACGAAAAAGTATGGTTTGAATCCTTTGCTGTAGCCTCCTTCGAAACTGTGTAGCTCCTCTTCTCCATCGGGGTTGTCTAGATCTCCCTAGCTCCAATGCTCGGTCTATGAGAATACCAGTAGTGCGGGTAAACCTCTCCACTGTTGGCTGCTCCTCTGTCTGTTCTTCCGGGTGTACAATATCTAGTGTAAAGAACTCTGTGATCTGTCTCTGGGGTTGTCTCTCATTAGCTCTCCTAAGTAAGTTTCTCTATGCCTATTTAACTCAAGTAGATATAGCCCCGGACATCTCTGATCTTCATAAGTCATGACCCTAGATAGAGGCCCAAAACCTTCTCTGAATAGACAATGAAAACGGCCTCGTATCTCATAGTAGACTGTGCAATAACATATGTAATGTACCTCTGTCTCTTGCGTAAGCGGCATATCCTACTATTTGCTGGTGTCCCTCTGAATGTGCCTGTCTCAATCTTGAGCTGATGTGAGGACGTGCGTATCTAGCCAATGGCACAACGCAAACCATGAGAAAGATGGGTATCCATATAGCTAGGTCGAATCACAAACCCATCCCCTGTGAGGTGGAGAAGATGCTCTCTATAGAAAGCCATCTTTGTGCCCAACTCCTGAATTGGCTCTATCCATGTCCTCCTCTTGTCCAGCTGGATCAGATCCTGACGAATGAGTCTATTAATCTCTACCCGTGTCAGAGACCTCAAGGGTGCTTGTAGAGAGTATTGAAAAGGAGGCAACCTGTCCATGGTGAAACCATTTGTCTGAAACCATGATGCCATTTGTGCATACCAGCTTGCATGATGTATCCCCATTAAGAGCTAATTGTCTGGAGGACTCTAGAGCCATCCTGGCATATCTGTCTCTGGTAGTATCCAACAAACTGTGTACAAAGGAGACTGATCTGGTAAGCGCCTCAATCTCCATAGGGGGGGCAGCTAATTCCGCTCAAATGATATCATGCGGTACGGAAGCCTTGGCTCTAATCAGCCGAGAGATCATAGATACCAGGGGCTTCTCCATACGCCTCCAACCATCCTGGCCTACAGAAGGTCCCCAAACCTGCACCCCATATAACATAGTAGAGGCAACCAAAGTATCAAAGAGCCATAACTTTGTCCTAGGTTCCTAGAACTGAATCTGCGAACACATCCTCTCCATTCCTCCCAAAGCCGCACCAGCTCTAGTTAGTCTAGTCTCTGTTGCTCTTCTCAAAGAAAATCTCGGCCCAGTAAAGACCACCCCCAGGTAAGTGTATGCATCTGTATAGTCCACAATCCCCTCACCATATTTGAAAGTAGAAACTGATCTCGTGACCCATTGCGGTGTGGTGTTAAACACCATAACCTTGGTTTTACCTACGTTTACACACAATCCACTATCCTTTGCAAAACTGCGTAGTGCATGCAAATGTCGTTGCATACCTTCTAGTGAGTCAGATGTCAGCACAATATCATCAGCATATAGCAACAATGGGATCCACGTCGCTGCCAACTGGTTACCCTTGTCACCCGCTCTGTCAATGTAATCAGACACCTCATCAACATACATACCAAATAGAGTAGGAGACAATGGGCAGCCCTGTTTCACTCCAATAGTAGAGTGAACTAACTCAGATACCCCTTCCGGAGTGCGTACATGTCCCATCACTGATCTGTACAAAGCCATAATCCCCCAAATCACCTGTATGGGCACCCCCATCTCCTGTAGTCTACGCATCAATCGAGGTCTTGGTACCATGTCAAATGCTTTGCGAAAATCCACAAAGCTACAATAGATCCGTCTCCCATGTGCTCTGCCCTCCTCAATGATGGCCCTGAGTGTCAGAATATGATCAAGAGTGGAGAAACCCTTCGTGAAGCCGGCATGACCCTTTGCTCGTACACCCTCGCCCTTCGCCCAATTACTCAAGTGTTGCTCCAGAATAGATGCATACGACCGTGCCAATGTGTGTCCAACCATAATAGTGCGGTAGTTCCCAGGCTCTGTAGGGTCACTAGCCTTGAAGATGGGCACAATATTAGACAACCTCCAAGTCTCAGGTAATCCCTCACACATGGCACAATTGAACAACACTGCGAGAACCTCCATCAACATATCCCTGGCATGTATAAAGTGCTCCGCTACTAGACCATCATGATCATATGCTTTCCTGGCCCTCATCCTGTCGATGGCCTTTTGCACCATCTCATGTGTAAAGAAAGTGCTCGTAGCTGGGCAAGGCTTGGTGGGGTCTGGAAGGGGTTCCTGTCCAGGAACCGTATATAATGATGTCGCATATTGGCCCCACATATCAGGTGACGTAATCACTAGGGGAGGGGAGTGCTCATGGAAGAGTCGCCATGCCTGTCCTGAGGCCCTACTCAAGAACATCTGATATAAGTCTCGCTCCATCTGAGCTAGGTATGCTCGCTTCTTCCGTTGCACAAGGTGTCGGAAAGCAGTCCGAGACTGTCTGTAAGTGATGACTCCTAAAAGATCCCTCTGAAGCTGGGCTCTCATCTCTCTGCACTCCTCATCATACCAACTATTCTGGGGCATGCCACTGATGCAGCCCCATGCAGTGTCTCAGTCAGTAGAGTGGTGCACTCCTCCACTGAAAGGCCTGTGCCATGTGTGCCAGCTGTGCCTTCCATTAGACGGTCCCAAATCTCCTCTGTATAAACGAAATCAGTCTCTCGAGTAAATGTATAGCGGCTGTGTGACCTGCCTCCTGATGTCTGGGTTGTACTATACTGAAATTTAACGGATAGTGTCAACAGAGCATGATCTACTGCTATGCCCACTGGCCTGGCTCCACTGTGAAATCTTGAATGCAGGGGACAAAGCTCAGTTGTGTCATAACATAATCCACTGTACTGGCCCCATGTCTGTGTGTAAGCATGTGAAACCGGCTGCTCCAGGAAATTGCTGTAAGCCATTAAGTATGGCTAATCCATGTGTAGTCGTCATTTCCATGAGGTATCTTCCATACTCCGTCTGCTCTGTCATTTCACCATCTGTCAAGTCCCAGCTCACCCACCTCCCATACTCCGTCCAGCTCTCTAAGCATCTCATCTGAAGTGTCGTAGAAGGTTGTCTGCGAGTTGCCTGCTCGGGCATTGAAGTCCCCTAGGAGAATGATATCACCATCCCTAGAAAACTCCCATATGTCATCATCTAGAATAGAGAAATGCGACTACCCGCTGGATGCAACATACACTGATGTACTGGGAGGAAAGTAACAGATGGCAATATATAGGAATCGACCTGTGTCAGCTCTCAGTCTCAAGCACATATATTTAGCATGATCGTCTCTTCGTACAATATGCAGTAATGGTTGTAGTTCCTCTCTAAATAGCACTACTACTCCTCCTGACCTTCTACTCCCATGCTCAGATCTCGCATTTGTCCTGTGAGCTGTCTCCCATCTGTATCCCACCACATGTGGCATCACCTGTCCAGGGGCCTGATGAGTCTCTGAGAAGAATACAACATCCTTGTCTTTGAAACTGCCCTCAAATGCACCCACGTCCAACCTCATAGACCCTTTACAATTCCAAGTAGCCATCTTCAGTGTGGTCCCATAGGTCTCGCACCGTCATGCACTGCACCGCTCTAAAATCACCACGTGTCCATCTCTGTAGAATGCTATCTTTCCCTTCTCCCTTGCCGCTGTAATCTCTGGCATTACCTCTCTCATATGTGCGAGCTGTGAGAGAGTCAGGTGATCACCGAGGAAAATACCTGTCTTTTTGAGAGTAGGCCTCTTCCTCAAGAATTCCTTCTTCTCTTCCATAGAGGGGAAGCGTAGTATGAGAGCTCTCCCCTTTGAAGACTCTCCCGTGCCATCACTTTTCTTACCTACCCTCCATGCCTTTGTGTGCAAAGGCTTCTCCATCCCCATCATGGATGTAAGGCTTGTGACCTCTTTCTCCACATTGTTTATGTCCTTGAGACCGGTCACTCTCACATGCAATGCTCGCATCCGCCTTCTTTGTTCCTCTTCGAGGGTCATGTTGATAAGCATCGGTGTACAAGGAGTTTCTTGACCTTTTCCTTTCTTGGCGACCTCAATCCATTTTTCGGCCTCGTCCGCCTTTTTGTGTGTCCTTGTTATCATCTCCGCCCATGAAGATGTCTTTGCCACTCTCAGTTTCTTTTCCTCCTTGATCATCCTTACGTGTTCCTTGATTTCCTTGATTTCATCTATTACCGAGGGTTGAAATTCGCCTTCCTCTAGTCCACTGCTTTCTCTATCAGCAAGCTCCTGTTTAAGGCTGAGACTTCTTTTTTCAGTGTCCGTATCTCGGCGTTTGGGTTCTCTTGTTTGAGGGCTGCGACTTCTTCTTTGAGTGTTTGTATTTCTGCGTTAAGGCTCTCTTCTCCTTCTTCCGTTGTGCGCCTTCATTGAAGACCATCTGAAGGAGGTTGGCCTTCTCCTTCCACCATCCTTCCATCTCTGTTTTCTACTCCTTCATTTCTCTCTCCATCTGAGCCATCCGCTTGTTCGTGCGCATGAAGGTTGCCTTTGCTCGCGATTTGCAAGCAGGTGAGACGTTGACGGCTTCCGTGTCCTGTGCAGGGGAGATTGCTTCCATGCTTTGTTGTTCAAGAGATGTATCGGGCTCACTTACCATTCCGCACATTGAATTGTCCACTCAATCCTATGCGTATGAGAGAGATTTTTGACCGGAGATTCAATAGTCCGCAGCCCAAAGCGGGAAGAAGCACAAACCAGCCCACTGTGGGCATCAACCATAAAGCAAGAGCAAGAAGCGATGGCCAAAACTGTCCAACAAATAACACCTAGTCCCCTAGGTGGGACTTTTCCGTTGCCTGAACGCAGCCCCCTCTGTGGGACTGTCTCAAAACGCAAAGAAGCAACCTGAACGTGGAGACCCCTGCCAACTTGTTCGCGAGCTTCCTCCCCTGTGCAGTCATCAGTCCCGCCAGCCAAGCCTACTCGCGAGAGAGAGAGAGAGAGAGAGAGAGAGAGAGAGAGAGAGAGAGAGAGAGAGAGAGAGAGAGAGAGAGAGAGAGAGAGCCTTACTTCATGAACGTTGCAAGCCGGTGGAGCTGGTGGGCACTGCAAAGGGTGACGGCGATGGGAAGTCTCCAGCGCTGTGTTGATAAAGAGAGAGACAGAGAGGGTGCGCCAGTGACCTGCTCCTTCTGCGTTTCTGCAGCCCTGCACGTTCAGCAACCCCAGCCTGCCTTGAAACCTGTGCGCTGTGGTGCTGAGGCTGAAACCTGCGCGCTGTGGTGCTGAGGCTGAAGCATGCTCGCGAGAGAGAGGATGACACGGTGTGATGCTGGGGGAGAAACTTGCGCGCTCTGGTGCTGCGCGTCACTGCTCACCCTGCGCACGCTGCTAGAGAGAGAGAGAGAGAGAGAGAGAGAGAGAGAGAGAGAGAGAGAGAGAGAGAGAGAGAGAGAGAGAGAGAGAGAGAGAGAAGGCCATCTTCGTGCCCAACTCCTGTGTCGGCTGTATCCATGTGCTCCTGGTATTTAGCTGAATCAGATCCTGACGTATGAGCCTGGTGATCTCTGTCCGTGTGAGAGACAAGGAGGGTGCATCCAAGGAGTATTGAAGCGGAGGTAATCTATCCATTTTGAGACCATGCGATTGAAACCATGATGTCATCTGTCCATACCAACATGCTATATTGCCTTGTAGAGCTAGCTGTCGAGATGACTTGAGGGCATGCCTAGCGTATCTGTCTCTGGGGAGATCCCATAGACCGTGCATAAAGGAAACTGATCTCGTCAGTGCCTCTACCACGAGGGGGAGGGGGGGGGGGGGGGGGGGGGGAGGGGGGGGGGCTCGGCTCGAATAATCTCATGTGGTACTGAGGCCTTAGCCCGAATTATCCGAGCGATCATAGAGACCAGAGGCCTCTCCATACATCTCCGTCCATCTCTGTTGCCAGATCTCCCATGGTGGTCTACTGAGGGTCTTCATACCTGAACTCCATAGAGCATAGCTGGAGTGATTAGCGTGTCAAAAAGCCAAAGCTTTGTTCGCGGTTCCTAAAACTGAACCTGCGAACACATCCTTTCCAGTCCTCCCAAAGCTGCATATGCTCTCGTCAGTCTAGTCTCTGATGCTGTTCTTAGTGAAAACACCGGTCCATTGAATACTACCCCAAGATAGGTATATGCATCTGTGTACTCCACAGTCTCTTGGCCATACATAAGTGTGGGTGCCGACCTCCTGACCCACTGCGTGTGGTGTTGAACACCATAACCTTGGTTTTCCCCAGATTGGCCGACATTCTACTATCACGAGCAAATGTATGCAGAGCATCCAAATGACGTTGCATCCCCTCTGGAGAGTCTGAAATCAGCACAATATCATCAGCATATAGTAACAACAGAATCCATGTCCCTGCTAGCTGAGCTCCCCTGTCCCCCTGCCGCTCTACATAGTCTGAAAACTCATCCACATACATCTCAAAAAGAGTCGGGGATAGGGGGCATCCCTGCTTTACTCCAATAGTGGAGTGAACCATGTGCACTCTTCATCATACCATTTGTTTTGGGGCATGCTCCCAGATCGTCTCCGTGTTGGCTGGCTGTGGGGGTATGCCTCTGATGCTGCATCATGGAGCGTCTCTGTCAATATCTGAGTGAGTTCATCTAGTGGCCGTCCCGGCTCCTGGGTGCATAGCTGCCTGTATATCTCATCCATATACACAAAATCCGTCTCCCTCATGAAGGTATACGGAGTGTGTGTGAGGACCTCTCCTAATGGAGTTGTGCTTAACTGAAAGGTCAGGGTGAAAGACACGATAGCATGATCAGCTGCTACTCCAACTGGCCTAGTACCCACCATGAAATCTTGAAAGAAAGGAATGAGAGCCGGCTGGGCCATAACATAATCCACTATGCTGGCACCATGTCGGTGTGGAAAACAAGTAAAACCTACAACTGTCGAAAATCTTTGTAGGCCATTCACAATGGCCAATCTGTGTGCAGTTCCCATATCTATCAAGTATCTGCCATATTTAGTGTATTCCTCATCTTGTGATAGTCCGGATAGACCCATCTCTGTGACGTCCAGCTCCCTAATCATCTCTTCGGAAGTATCATAAAATATTGTCTGGTGGTGGGCAATCCTAGCATTGAAATCCCCTAGTATGATAATGTCACCATCCTTGGAAAACTCCCATATGTCATTATCTAAAATAGCAAAGGGGGATTGTCCTCTAGGTGATGCATATACTGACATACTAGGAGGAAAGTAACAAATAGCAATGTAGAGGTATCTGCCCGTTTCTGCCCTGAGCCTCACCCACATGTACCTAGCCTGTTCATCCTTGCGTGCTATATATATCATTGGCTGCAGTTCCTCCCTGAATAGAACTGCCACTCCCCCTGAGCCCCGTCCTCGATGCTCCGATCTGGTCTCCTGTCTGCAGGCTGTCTCCCACCTATATCTGCTCACGTGTGGTATGGATTGTCCCGGTGCTTGATGCGTCTCAGAGTAGAAAATGAGGTCTCTCCCCGTGAAGCTATCCTCAAAGGCCCCTACATCAAGACGGAGTGACTTCCATTACAATTCCAGGTTGCCATCTTTAGTGTGGTCCCATAGGTCTCGCACCGTCATGCGGGGTGTCGCTCCAATATCACCACCTTTCCATCCCTGTAAAAAGCGATCTTCCCCTTTTCCCTTGCTGCTCTTATTTCCGGCATTACTTCTTGCATATGAACAATCTGCGAGAGGGTAAGGTCATATCCAAGAAAGATGCCAGTCTTCTTTAGAGTCGGTCTCTTCTTCAAGAAGTCTTTGTTTGCTTCCACGGAGGGGAAGCGGAGAATGAGTGCCCTTTCCTTCGAGGTTTCTCCATTGCTCCCACTTTTCTTAGTGCCCACTCTCCAAGCCCTCGTATGCGTCTGCTCGTTGACTCCCACCAGAGTCATGAGTTGTTTCGCCTCTTTATCCACATTGTCTTGGTCTCTGAGGCCACATACCCTTACGTGTAAGGCCCGTACACGTCTCCTTTGCTTCTCTTCTAGTGTCAAGTTGATGATGGTTGGCATGGGAGTGGCGGTTATTTCCTTGCCTTTCCCTTTCTTGACAATCTCGATCCATTTTTCGGCCTTTTCTGTTTTTTGTTGGGTCTTTGTGATGACATCTACCCACGAGGACGTGATTTCTTTTTGTTGCTCCCCACCTTCTTTGATGGCTCGCACTGTTTCCTTAATCGTGTTAAGCTCTTCGATGACAGAGGGTTGAAGCTCTCCTTCTTCGAGGGCATTCTGCGATCGCACCTCTGCAAGCTCTTTCTTGAGTATTGTGATTTCCTCATCTTGGGCCTTCACGCGATCCTCGAGAGTCTGTATCGTGCTTTCTTGTATTGCCACTCTTGCGTCGAGTTCGTTAATAGTGCCCTAGAGGTGGCGGTTGATCGGGTTGCTGGACTCGCTCAATTCTTCTTTGCACTTTTGGACGGTATCCTCCACCGGGTCATCCTTGCTATTTTGCTTTCTCATGATTGAGAGGCCGTAGCAAGAGAGGGGGGGGGGGGAGGAGGGGGAAAGGGAGAGAGGCGAAGCAGGTTTTTCTCTCTCTCTCTCTCTCTCTCTCTCTCTCTCTCTCTCTCTCTCTCTCTATGCGTGCAGGCTCTTTCTCTCTCTACGCTCGCAGTTTTTTCTCTCTCTCTCTCTATGCTTGAAAAAATGTCTCTTTCTCTCTCTACGCCTAAAAAACGCCTCCCTCTCTCTCTCTGTACGCCTAAAAATGCCTCTTTCTCTCTCTACACTATGGGACCACTCTCTCTCTCTCTCTACGCTCTTGGACCAAATTCTCTCTCTACGTTGGGAAAGAGTGCTCATTCTCTCTCTACGCAAGGGCTGTGGGAAAAGGGGGAAAGGGGGGGGGGGTGCGCTAGCCGTCGTGAGCCGGGGCAGGGGGTGCAGCGGGCACGGGCATGGGGCAAGGGGGGGTGCGCGAGCGAGCAGTGGGCAGGGGGGGTGCAGCGCGCGCGGGTAGGGATGCGGGTGCAGAGCACGGGCAGGGCAGCGGGAGCAGGGGAGAGAGAGAAAATGAAATGAAATGAAATGTTATATTAACGTCTTCAAAAGGCCAAAGTGACCTATGAGACCAGAAAGTTACAATGTGGTGAATCTGATACAAAGTCAGAGTAACAAGAGTAACAAGATGACATAATGACAAAATAAAATACTGTAGAATCCTAAACTGCTAGGTGTGAACTAAGCAGCTAAACAACTAGCTGGGATAGCTAGATCACAGGAGATCCAGCATTGGTCGCTGGCGGATCTCATCAATCTCCTCCATGGTCAGTAGTCTGACCGGGCGTCGTGCATATCGAGCCAAAATGATCCGAATCCTCTGATGCAGCCTCCGTCGATGTTGTGTAGTCCTCCGCAGTCGTGGGCGTCTGGATCTCCCCAGCTCAGTTGCTCGGTCGATCAGTGTGCCTCCTCCGGGTGTCCAGTGGCAGCTCTAAAGAAGTCTGTGATTTGTCTCTGAGACTGGCTAGTCTCTCCTCTCATAAGGCTCTCTCTGTGTCTGCGCAGCTCGAGCAAAAACAAACCCAGGCATCTTTGATCCTCGTACCGCATGACTCTAGAGAATGGTCCAAAGCCCTCTCTGAACAAGCAATGGAAGCGGCCTCGTATCTCGTAGTAGACGGGGCAGTGGCATGTGTAGTGCAACTCTATCTCAGGCTCGATGTCACACAGGGGGCATGTCCTGGCCTCTGCTGGTACTCCGTTGTATCTCCTAGTCTCGATCCGCAGCTGGTGTGAAGATGTGTGTATCTGGCCAATAGCACATCGTATCCCATGAGACAAGTGGGTGTCCATGTATCTGGGCCTCGTCACAAAACCATGCTCCGTAAGCTGGAGGAGATGCTCTCTGTAGAAAGCCATCTTCGTGCCCAGCTCCTGTGCTGGCTGTATCCATGTCCTCTTGGTGTCTAACTGAGTCAAGTCTTGGTGAATGAGCCTGGTGATCTCGGACTGTGTAAGAGTCAGAGAGGGCGCATCCAGTGAGTACTGGAGGGAAGGCAATCTGTCTATGCTGAACCCATGCGCTTGAAACCATGATGTCATCTTCCCATACCAGCATGCTGTATCTCCCTGCATGGCTAACTGTCGAGAGGACTCAAGTGCAAGGTGTGCATATCTGTCTCTGGGAAGTTCCCACATGCAGTGTATGGAGACAGATCTGGTGAGCGCCTCAACCACTAGTGGGGGGGCAGCTAGCTCTGCTCGTACAATAGCACGTGGTACTGAAGCCTTGGCTCTAGTGAGCCGCGAGATCATAGAGACTAGAGGCTTCTCCATGTCCCCCCATCCATCACTGCGGCCTGTCCTCCCGTGATGATCCAGTGAAGGTCCCCAAATCTCAGCTCCATAAAGCAATGCAGAAGCCACCAAAGTTTCAAAGAGCCAAAGCTTCGTCCGAGGCTCTTGAAACTGAACCTGTGAACACATCCTTTCCAATCTACCCAATGCTGCATGGGCTCTGGTCAATCTAGTCTTTGCTGCCCTCCTCAATGAAAATGATGGCGCACTAAAAAAACTCCAAGGTAAGTGTAAGCATCTGTATACTCCACCTTCTCCTGGCCATATGTGAATGCGGGCGCTGACCACCTGATCCACTGTGGGGTGGTATTA
Organism: Adiantum capillus-veneris; assembly: GCF_014529385.1. Classification (NCBI taxonomy): domain Eukaryota; kingdom Viridiplantae; phylum Streptophyta; class Polypodiopsida; order Polypodiales; family Pteridaceae; genus Adiantum; species Adiantum capillus-veneris. The sequence goes on along the minus strand of NC_140955.1, from coordinate 126,043,034 downwards.
AATACCATGACCTTGGTTTTACCAAGGTTGACGGACAAACCACTTTCTGGGCAAACCTATGCAAAGCATCCAAGTGACGTTGCATCCCCTCTGGAGAGTCGGAGATCAAGACAATATCATTGGCATATAACAATAGTGGAATCCATGTCCCTGCCAGCTGTGCACCTCTATCACCATCTCTCTCAATGTAGTCAGAAACCTCATCCACATACATACCAAATAGAGTAGGAGAGAGCGGTTAGCCCTGCTTCACCCCAATAGTGGAGTAAACCGGTGTGGATAGACCCTCTGGGGTGCGTACATACCCCACTACTGACTTGTATAATGCCATGACGCCCCAAATGAGCTCTGTGGGTACTCCCATCTGTTGTAATTTGCGCATCAATCTAGCTTTGGGCACTGTGTCAAATGCTTTGCGGAAATCCACAAAGCTACAATAGATCCATCTCCCACGCGATCTGCCCTCCTCAATGATGGCTCTGAGTGTCAAGATATGGTGAAGAGTAGAAAAACCCCTCCTGAAACCTGCCTGCCCAGCTGCGCGTATCCCCTCCCTCTCTGGCCATCTACCTGCTCAAGAATAAATGCGTACTTTGCATCCAATCATGATAGTGCGATAATTCCCAGGCTCCATAGGGTCCTCCGACTTGAAGATAGGTACAATAGTAGATAGGCTCCAAGTATCAGGCAAGCCCTCACACATGATCATATGCTCTCCCAGTCCTCATCCTGTGAATGGCCTTCCTCACCATCTGAGAGAGAGAGAGAGAGAGAGAGAGAGAGAGAGAGAGAGAGAGAGAGAGAGAGAGAGAGAGAGAGAGATATGAAATGAAATGAATGTTATATTTGACCTATGAGACCAGAAAGTTACAAGGTGGTGGATCTGATACAAAGTTAGAGTAACAAAATAACCTAACAACAGTACAAAACAAAGATATATATTATGGGATTCTAGATTGGTGGATGTGAGCTAAGCCGAAAACTAAGCAAAAATGGGCGGCTAGTTGGGATAGCTGAATCACAAAAGATCTAGCATCGGTCGTTGGCGAATCTCATCAATTTCCTCCATGGTTAGTAGTCTGACCGGGCGTCATGCATGCCTGGCCAGCGTGCTCTGAATCTTTTGACGTAGCCTCGATCGATGCCATGTAGTCCTTCGCAGTCGTGGGCGCCTGGATTTCCCCAGTTCAATCGCTCGGTCGATCAGTGTGCCTCTGGCGTGAGACGAGGGGGAGCTCTGCTGTGGGAGTGGCTCTTGCGGCTGTCCTGTGTTTGCTCTGAAGAAGTCTGTAATCCGTCTTTGAGACTGGTTAGCCTCACCATTTATCAGCCTCTCTCTGTGTCTGCGTAGCTCGAGCAAGAACAAACCCAATCATCTTTGATCTTCGTATTCCATTACTCCTGAGAGTGGTCCAAAACGCTCTCTGAACAAGCAATGGAAGCGGCCTCGTATCTCGTAGTAGACGGGGCAGTGGCATGTATAATGCAGCTCTGTCTCAGGTTCCATGCCACACAAGGGGCATGCCCTGGCCTGTGCTGGTACTCTGTCGTATCTCCCAGTTTCAATCCGTAGCGGGTGAGACGATGTGCGTAACTGGCCAATAGCACATCGTATCCCATGAGACAAGTGGGTATCCATGTATCTGGGTCTCGTCACAAAACCATCTTCCGTAAGCTGGAGAAGGTGGTCTCTGTAGAAAGCCATCTTCGTGCCCAATTCTTGTGCTGGTTGTATCCATGTCCTCTTGGTGTCTAGCTGGGTCAGGTCTTGGCGGATGAGCTTGGTGATCTCCGACTGTGTAAGAATGAGAGATGGTGCATCCAATGAGTACTGGAATGGTGGCAGCCTATCTATGCTGAACCCATGCGCCTGGAACCATGATGTCATCTCCCCATACCAGCATGTTGTATCTCCTTGTATGGCTAACTGTCGAGAGGACTCAAGTGCTATGCGAGCATATCTTTCTCTGGGAAGTTCCCATGTGCGGTTTATGAAGGAGACTGATCTTGTGAGCACCTCTACCACTAATGGGGGGGCCGCTAGTTCTGCTCGGATAATGGCCCGTGGTACTGATGTCTTGGCTCTAATGAGCCGCGAGATCATAGAGACGAGAGGTCTCTCCATGTTCCCCCATCCATCTATGTGACCCGACCTCCCGTGGTGATCCAATGAAGGTCCCCATATCTCAGCCCCATAGAGCAATGCTGAGGCCACCAAGGTGTCAAACAGCCAGAGCTTCGTCCGGGGTTCCTGAAACTGAACCTGCAAACACATCCTCTCCAATCTACCCAATGCTGCGTGGGCTCTAGTCAGTCTGGTCTCTGCTGCTCTTTTGAGTGAGAATGTGGGTCCAGTAAAAACCACTCCAAGGTAAGTGTAAGCGTCTGTGTACTGAGACAGTCTCCAGGCCGTATATGAATGTAGGTGCTGAACTCCTGATCCACTGTGGGGTGGTATTAAACACCATAACCTTGGTTTTACCAAGGTTGACAGACAAACCACTTTCGTGGGCAAACGTATGCAAAGCATCCAATTGGCGTTGCATTCCCTCTGGGGATTCGGAGATCAACACAATATCGTCCGCATATAACAAAAGTGGAATCCATGTCCCTGCCAACTGTGCACCTTTATCCCCATCCCTGTGAATGTAGTCAGAAACCTCATCCACATACATACCGAAAAGAGTAGGAGAGAGCGGGCATCCCTTCTTCACCCCAATAGTGGAGTGAACCGGTATTGAGAGTCCCTCCGGGGTGCGTACATGCCCTACTACTGATCTGTATAATGCCATAAACCCCCAAATGAGCTCTGTGGGTACTCCCATTTCCTGTAATCTGCGCATCAATCTAGCTCTGGGTACTGTGTCAAAAGCTTTGCGGAAGTCCACAAAGCTACAATAGATCCGTCTCCCATGAGATCTGCCTTCCTCGATGATGGCCCTGAGTGTCAAGATGTAGTCAAGAGTAGAGAAGCCTCTCCTGAACCCTGCCAGCCGAGCTGCACGCATTCCTTCCCTCTCTGCCCATCTACTCAGCTGTTGCTCAAGAATGGATGCATACAATCGTGCCAGTGTGTGCCCAATCATAATAGTGCGATAATTCCCAGGCTCCATGGGGTCTCCTGACTTGAAGATAGGTACTATCGTAGATAGGCTCCAAGTGTCCGGTAGGCCCTCACACATGGCACGGTTAAACATAACTGCTAGAAGCTCTGCCAGTAGATCTTTGGCATGTATGAAATGCTCAGTGACTAAGCCATCATGATCATATGCTCTCCCAGTCCTCATCCTGTCAATAGCTTTCTTCAACATCTCAACGGTGAAAAAAGCACATGTGTGTGGGCATGGGTCTGGGGGGTTGGGGAGGGGCGGCTGTCTAGGTATTGTGTACAAAGATGATGCGTACTGACCCCAGGTCTCTGTGGAGGAAATAGCAGGGGGGGGGGAATGCTCATGAAAGAGCTGCCACCCTTCGCGTGAGTCCTGACTCAAGAATAGTTGATATAGATCCTGCTCGAGTCGAGCCAAAAAAGCCCTCTTCTTCCGCCGTACCAGGCGTGGGAAGTCAATCTGTGAGTGTCTGTGAGTGACGTCCCCCAAAAGCACCTCCCTCTGAAGTCTGGCTCTAGTCTGGCGGCACTCCTCATCATACCAGCTGTTCTGAGGCATGCTCCTTGATCGGCGGCTCTGCTCAGGCTGGGTGTGTGGGTATGCTTTTGCTGCTGCCTCATGTAATGTCTGTGTCAGTATAGTAGGTAGCTCCTCTAGAGGTCGCCCCGGGTCCTCAGTGCATAGGCGTCTGTAGATCCCGTCCATGTATACAAAATCCGTCTCCCGTGTGAATGTGTAGCGAGTAGGGGCTGCTACCCGTGGCCTGTGTGCTACACTGAACTGGAAAGAGATGGTCATCGACACTAGAGCATGATCTATTGCTACCCCGACCGGTCTGGGCCCAACTGTGAGATCCTCGATACTAGAGATGAAATTCGGTTGTGCCATGACATAGTCCACTGTGCTGGCTCCATGCCTGTGAGGGAAACATGTAAAACCTCCCGCAACAAGAAATCTCTGTAGGCTGTTCAAGATGGCCAAACCATGTGCAGTGCCCATGTCTATCAGGTGTCGCCCATACTCGGTATATTCCACGTCGTGTGATAGTCTGGACAGGCCCGTCTCCACAACATCGAGCTCTCTTAGCATCTCTTCTGAAGTATCATAAAAAACTGCCTGGTGATAGGCAGTCCTAGCATTGAAGTCCCCTAGGATGATAATGTCACCATCCCTAGAGAACTCCCATATGTCATCATCTAGAATAGAGAAAGGGGACTGTCCTCTGGGTGATGCATAAACTGATGTACTCGGCGGAAAGTAGCAAATAGCTAGGTAGAGATATCTGCATGTCTTTGCTTTCAATCTCACCCACATGTACCTAGCCTTCTCATCCCTGCGGGCTATATGTATCAGTGGCTGCAGATCCTCTCTAAATAACACTGCCACTCCCCCCAAGCCCCGCCCTCTGTGTTCTGAGCATGTCTCCTGTCTGTAAGCTGTCTCCCACAGGTATCCACTGATGTGAGGCATGGATTGCCTAGGGGCCTGGTGTGTCTCAGAGTAAAAGATGATGTCTCTTCTAGTAAAGCTATCCTCAAAAGCACCTACATCAAGACGCATAGATCCATTACAGTTCTAGGCAGCCACTCTGAGTGTGGTCCCATAAGTCTCGCACTGTCATGTGGAGCGTCGCTCTAGTATTACCACTTTTCCGTCTCGGTAGAAGGCAATCTTGCCTTTTCCCCTTGCCGCTCTAAACTCTGGCATTACTTCCTGCATATGAGCGATCTACGAGAGGGTGAGATCATCCCCGAGAAAGATGCCAGTCTCTTTAAGAGTTGGTCTTTTCTTCAAGGATTTCTTCGCTTCCATGGAGGGAAAACGGAGGATGAGTGCTCTTTCTTTTGAGGTTTCTCCACTGCTTCCATTTTTCTTTATGTTGCCCACTCTCCATGCCCTTGTGTGCGTTGGCTCATGAACGCCCATCAAGGCTGTGAGTTCTTTTACTTCTTCATCCACATTGTCTTTAAGGCCGCAAATTCTCACATGCAAAGCATGCACCCGTCTCCTTTGCTCCTCCTCTAGTGTCTGATTAATGATAGTGTGTGTGGACGTGTGCGTTATCTCCTTGCCTTTTCCTTTCTTGGCCACCTTGATCCATTTCTCGGCTTCATCAGCCTTCTGTTGATTCTTGGTAAGAACATCCACCCAGGAAGTCGTCATTTCTTTGTGTTGCTCTTCTCCCTCTTTGATGGCCCGTACTTGCTCCTTAATTGTGTTGATTTCTTCGATTACTGAGGGTTGCAGTTCGCCCTCTTCCAGTGTGTTTCTTGATCGGGCTTCGGCGAGATCTTTCTTGAGCGACGCAATCTCTGCCTCTTGAGTCGTCACTGGGGCTTCCAACGTACTTATCTTGCTCTCTTGGATCAGCACACGTCCTTAGAGCATGTTTATTGTGCCCCAGAGCTTGCGGTTCATCTTGGTAGTGATCTCCGTCATTTCCTCTTTGCACTTTTGAATGGCATCCTCTAGGGGGTCTGCTTTATTGTTCAGCTTCCTCATGCTTGATCGCCGTTCGCCAAGGGGTCCCTAAACGTACGTGTGTACCCACACTAGCAGCGGGCGCGGTAGTTGGCGGGCGGGGGAGTGTGGGGCGGTACGGCAAGGGAGGGGGAGCGATAGAGTGCAAACGAGAGAGAGAGAGAGAGAGAGAGAGAGAGAGAGAGAGAGAGAGAGAGAGAGAGAGAGAGAGAGAGAGAGAGAGAGAGAGAGAGAGAGAGAGAGAGAGGGGGGGGGGGGGGGAGGGGAGAGGGGGGGGGGGTAGTATCAAGAAGAAATAAAATGATATACTAGCCTTTTCAAAAGGCAAATTGACTCTATGAGACCAAGCTGATACACCATAGCGAGTGTAAAAAAAAATTTCAAAAAAATAAAAAATAAATTTTTTTGGGACTACCTACGCGTAGCAGAAGAGGGGGGACATCCTACGCGTAAAAAGCGGGGGGGGGACAACCTACGTGTAGAGAAAGGGGGGAGGGACATCCTACGCGTAGAAGAGGTCCGGGGACACCTTACGCGGGGAGCAGCAGGGCGAGGGGGGGGCGGGCGTAGCAGCGCAGAGAGGGGGGGACAGCGTGGCGGGGCTGCAGGCGGGGCGAGGGAGGGCAGGGGCAGGGCAGTGAGCAGCGAGAAGGGCAGCAAGCAGGGGTAGGGAGCGAGAGCGCGCAGGGCAGCGAGCAGGGCGAGGGCAGGGAGCGGGAGCGCGCACAGAGACAGAGAGAGAGAGAGAGAGAGAGAGAGAGAGAGAGAGAGAGAGAGAGAGAGAGAGAGAGAGAGAGAGAGAGAGAGAGAGAGAGAAATGAAATGAAATGAAATGTTATATTAACGTCTTCAAAAGGCCAGGATGATCTATGAGACCAAACTGATACAAAAGTGGTGAATCTGTTACAATGTCTGGGTACCTTAGTACTAAAGTACTAAGTGTGAAAAGTGTGAAAGTGTGAAAATAAATGTGAAAACTAAATACAAAGTATTAAATAAACTTCTTAGGAGCATTCTGGGTGTCTGGCTAGAATGGTTCTAATCCTTTGTTGTAGTCTCCTCCGGTGAAGTGTGGTTCTGCATCTCGGTCGTGGTCGTCTCGATTTCCTAAGCTCAATCGCCCTGTCAATGAGGGTGCCTTTGGTATGAATGTGGGTACTCTTTTGTGCTCGCTGCTAATGTGGGTACTCCTTTGTGCTCGCTGCTGGCCTCTTGCTTCTCCTTCCATTCCTGCTTCTCTTGATCCGAAGAAATCTGTGATCTGCCTCTGAGGCTGTAGTGCTGTTTGTCTTCTCATTAGATTATCCCTGTGCTGATGTAGTTCCAATAGGTACAGGCCTAAGCATCTTTGATCCTGGTATTGCATGACTCTATCTAGAGGTCCAAAGCCTTCTTTAAATAGGCAATGGAAACGCCCACGTATCTCATAGTATACAGTGCAATGGCATATGTAGTGTAATTCTGTCTCCGGCTCCATTCCGCATAACTTGCAAATTCTGCTCTCAGGTGGGATTCCCCTAAATCTGCCAAATTCAATTTCCAGCTGGTGTGAGGATGTACGAATGTGACCAATAGCACATCTCAAACCATGAGACAGGTGGGTATCCATGTAGCTCGGGCGAATCACAAAACCATCTTCAGATAGCTGTAGGAAGTTTTCTTTGTAGTCGGCCATCTTCGTGCCCAATTCTTGTGTAGGGTCTACCCATGTCCTCTTAGTGTCCAGCTGTATCAGATCCTGGCGGATGATTTTATTAATCTCCGTTCGTGTGATTGCCAGTGATGGAGCCTCAAGAGAGTATTGGAAGGGGGGTAATCTTTCCATACTGAACCCGTGTCTCTGAAACCACAAGGACAGTTGCGCATACCAGCATGATGTCTCTCCTTTCATTGCTAATTGTCGAGAGGATTCGAGGGCCAATCTAGTATATCGGCAATTATTTGTATCCCACAAACCATGTATAAAGGACACTGATCTGGTAAGAGCTTCAATTTCTATCGGAGGGGCAGCTAGTTCCGCTCGGGTAATCGCATGTGGTACGGAGGCCTTGGCTCTAATCATTCGGGAAATCATAGATACCAAAGGTCTCTCCATTGACTTCCAATTATCCTGATCCACAGATGGTCCCCAAATCTGGACCCCATAAAGCATAGCCGAAGCCACCATAGTATCAAAGAGCCAAAGTTTCGTTCGTGGGTCCTGAAACTGCACTTGTGAACACATCCTCTCCAACCCTCCCAAGGCCGCAGAGGCTCTGGACAATCTAGCATCCGCTGCTTTCTTAAGAGTAAACTTCGGTCCTGTAAATACCACACCAAGGTATGTGTATGCATCTGTGTACTCTACTGTATCCTAGCCATATGCAAATGTAGGTGCCGATCTCCTAACCCACTTCGGTGTGGTATTAAACACCATAACTGTGGTTTTACCCAAATCTACCGACAGTCTGCTGTCCTCCGCAAATTTATGTAATGCATCTAACTGCCTGTGCATTCCATCTGGTGATTCTGCTATCAATACAATATCATTTGCATACAACAACAAAGGGATCCATGACCCTGCAAGTTGAGCACCTCTGTCACCCTCTCTATCAATGTAATCTGATACTTGATCTATATACATACCAAATAAAGTAGGGGACAGTGGGCATCCCTGGTTTACTCCAACGGTGGAATGAACAATGTCGGAATCCCCTTCTAGAGTACATACATAACCAGTTACTGACCCGTATAAGGCCATGATCCCCCAGATAATCTCTTTGGGGACCCCTAAGTCTTGCATTCTGCGCATCAATCTGGCCCTTGGTACTGTATCAAAAGCTTTCCGAAAATCCACAAAGCAACAATACATCCTTTTCCCGCTTGCTCTTCCTTCCTCAATAATGGCTCTGAGCGTAAGAATATGATCTAAAGTGGAATAACCCCTCCTGAATCCAGCTTGTCCTGGTGCCCTTATGCCTTCATTCTTTGCCCATCTACTCAATTTCTGTTCCAGAATGGATGCGTACAGTCGGGTCAGTGTGTGACCCACCATAATGGTACGGTAGTTCCCGGGTATCATAGGATCCCCTGACTTGAAAATAGGTACGATAGTAGATAATTTCCAAGATTCAGGTAATCCTTCACACATGACCCGATTAAACAGACGAGCAAGGACTTCTGAAAGTAGATCCCTTGCATGGATCAGATGTTCTGCTACTAAACCCTCATGATCATATGCTCTTCTTGTCTTCATCTTGTCAATGGCTTTTTTCACCATTTCCGTAGTAAAGAAAGTACTAGTAGCCGGGCATGGCTCTAGCGGATCTGGTAATGGAGGCTGTCCAGATACCATATATAATGATGTTACATATTGACCCCAAATCTCAGGAGAAGTAATTGTCGGAGGCGATGAGTGCTTGTGAAATAAGCACCAGGCCTCATGTGAGTGCTGACTCAAGAAGAGCTGATATAAATCCTTCTCTAGTTTGGCTAAAAATGCCCTTTTCTTGCAACGTACTATACGCCGAAGAGCAATCCGAGACTGCTTATATGAGATGATCCCAAGTGTAAGCTCTTTCTGGACCTGGGTTCTCGTCTGTCTACATTCCTCATCGTACCAACTGTTTTGAGGCATGTTCCCAGATCCTCTCTTCTGATCAGGCCGAGTATGTGGGTATGCCTCTTGTGCTGCTCCATGTAGTATCTCTGTTAGCTGAGAAGTAATCTCCTCTACAGTATATACTGGCTCGGCTGCCCACATCCTATTATAGATCTTTTCCACATAGACTGAATCAGTCTCTGGCGTGAAAGTATATCTTGTGTGTGTCTTCTTCCTTTGTACTTGAGAGGCATTGTATTGGAAGGAGATTGATAAGGTCAAGAGAGCATGATCCACTGCAATTCCAACCGGTCTGGGTCCCACCTTAAAGTCCTCGATACTAGAAATAAAGCTTGGTGAAGTCATGACATAATCCACTGTACTTGCCCCATGCCTGTGCGGGAAGCATGTGAATCCCCCAGATAAAGGGAAATTCTCTAGACCATTAAGTATGGCCAAACCATGTGTAGTTGCCATCTGCATGAGATGTCTCCCATATTCAGTGTGTTCTTTATCCTGTGAGTTTCTAGTAAGCCCCTCCTGTGATAAATCCACTTCTCTGAGCATTTCCTCAGAAGTATCATAGAATACTGCTTGAGAGTTGGCAGTTCTGGCATTAAAGTCTCCTAAGAGAAGGATGTCTCCATCTCTAGAGAACTCCGATATGTCATTATTCAATATGGAGAAAGGGGATTGCCCTTTAGGTGAGGAGTAGACTGATGTACTTGGAGGGAAGTAGCATATAGCGATATATAGAAATCTACCTGTCTCGGCTCTCATTCTCACCCACATATACCTTGCTTGTTCATCTTTCCTGATAATTTGTAGTAGTGGTTTCAGCTCCTCTTTAAATAAGACTGCTACTCCTCCTGAACCCCGGCTACCTCGTAGAGATCTCTTGTCTGGTCGACCCGTTATTTCGCATAAATACCCCTTCACATGTGGCATAAGCTGTCCCGGTATCTGGTGTGTCTCTGAGTAGAAAACTATGTCTTTGTCCCTAAAGCTGTCTTCAAAGGCACCTACATCTAGCCTATATGATCCATTACAATTCCACGCCGCTATCCGGAGCATCGCCCCATAGGTCTCGCACTGTCATGATGAGCGCTTTTCTAGAACCACTACTTTCCCTCCTCTATAAAAGGCGATTTTCCCCTTTTCTCTTGCTGCCCTGATCTCTGGCATCAACTCTTGCATGTGTGCCACTTGTGCCAATGTAAGTTCATCTCCCAGGAAAATACCTATTTTCTTAAGAGTTGGCCTCTTCTTTAGAAATTCTTTCCTTATTTCTATATTCGGGAAGCGGAGAATAAGTGCCCTACCCTTTACGTTTCCCTTCTCATCGACTCCTTTCTTGCCCACTCTCCATACACTTGTGTGAGTAGGCTCTGTGATGCCCATGCGTTGTAGCAGTTCCATCACGTCTTCATCTACATTCTCTTTGTCCTTGACTCCTGTGACCCGCACATGCAGAGCTCGAGTCTTCCTTTTCTGCTCTTCCTCAATGGTCATATTAATAATGGTGGAAGTAGGTGTGGTCTTAGGCATCTGGGCCTTCCCTTTCTTCGCATCCTCAATCCATTTCTATGCTTCATCAACCTTTTCTTGTGTTTTAACAAGACGTTCCGCCCATGAAGATGCCGTTTTCGATTTCTGTTAATCTCCTTCCCGTAGAGCTTTCATCTGGTCCTTCATGTCCTCGAGCTCCTTCAGCACCGAAGGATGGTCGTCTCCCTTCTCCTTAGTTGCGGATTTGCAAGTGGCAAGTTCTCCTTTTAGCTCCTCGATTATTGCATCTTTTTCCTCCCATGTGCTTTTCCATATTTGTTCTCCATGCTTCAAAATTTGCTACTGCCTCATCAAGTTTCTTTTGTATAACGCATTCTGTTATATTTACTTCGGCCTTGATTAGGTTTTGTAATTCGGTTTTCATGGTTTGAATTTCCTCATTCTCTCTCCTTAGTTCTCTCATCATGTCTCCATACATGGAGTTCCTATAGCTCTCGGCGTTCGCGTGCATTTCCTTCCTGATGTCGTCCCTCATATAGTTTAGTTTTGATTTGAGCATCACCTGGACCTTCTCCATTAGTAGCTCATCATGGATCCTGGAGGTTTTCCCAACGCGTAAGGATCCTGGTGATAGTACAGTATCTCTGTTTCTCCGTTTGTAAGTAGCTGTTGTTTTTTTTGGGGTGGTGTAGCTATCTACACCCGACCCTTCCCCTTCGGTAGGCGGTCCATCGAACCCGAGTCCCAAATCTGGGATAGGGTACTAGGGTACTAGGGTGAGGGACTGAGAGTATGGCAAACTTAACCAGTTTACCTTAAGGCCTTAAATCGCTTTAAGTTGGACGCAAAGAGAAGGCTTAAAATCTCTTTAGACTTAAAATTTTACCTTAGGGCTTAAAATTGAAATAAACTTAAACGTAGGGGATCTTGACTTCCTACGCGTAGAACAGATGGGGCGACTCTTGGCCTTGCTACGCGTAGAACAGCTTGACGTCCTACGCGTAGGACTGCGCGGGACAGACGTGCAGCGCAAGCCTCAGGCAGTGTGAGTGCGAGCCTCAGGGCGGCATCAGCAGCCCGCCATGGTCTCCTTCTCGCGCGCAAAGAGCAGGGGCCTCAGCTGCCTGCCATGGTGTCTGTCACGCGCGCAAAGAGCAGGGGCAGCAGCAGTCCTTCATGCGCGCAAAGAGAGAGAGAGAGAGGCCTTCAGCCTCGCGCTGCTGCAAAGAGAGAGCTCCCTTACGCCACAGCACGCGGCTCTTCCTTCATGCGTGCGAGAGAGAGAGAGAGAGAGAGAGAGAGAGAGAGAGAGAGAGAGAGAGAGAGGGGGTGGGTTTTGGGGAGGCCAACCAGACCAGCCTCTATCTTTATTTAAGGTTGGTTTAGATGTCACTGCGGAGCAACAAAATCTGCCTGTGATTATTCGGAGGAATTTAGTCTGTTGCAGATGACTTGTTGATAGGGTTCAGTTGTATAACAGGTGTGCATGGCATGGTTTGCTGCGTCAAGTTTCTGCCAGTAAGTTTCTGTTGGAGGGATCAAATGCACATATAAACTCCATTAGAAAGAAAGAAATTTATTATTTTCTTTTCAAGGCTGAAGGCGGCCTAATATACATGGTATCCTTTGGATAGCCAGGAAAATGACAAACGGTGCAAAATAAAAGTGCTACCATAAAAACACCTAAGCTGTGAGGTGAGGATGGTGTAAACATGGGTGGGGAGAGTAGTGATGAAGGGATGGAGCTCTAGGTCTTGTGGTATGAAAGCTATATGCTTAGGGAGTCCAATCATGAAGCATGAGAGAGTTACAGGACTGGATCTTGAGGCCAAAACAACAACCAGGGTTTAGAAATTTTCAATGGACACATGCAGAGCAGGGCCCTCTTGAGAAATATGATAGACCTCATAAAGCAACAGTCACCTATACATGTATCAAGTATCTCAAAAGACACAAACATGAAGGAAAGAGACTGATATCCATTGAGGTGATGGCCTCCACTGACCACCAATCCACAGTGAGCGATTTTAGAGGAGGTCATATCCTGGGAGGCAGATTTTACGTCAATTAGAGTGATGAGATGTGAAACACCAAGAGAGCTGGACTGTTCGTGTACCTGAAGATACGCACACAGTGTTCAGGTGCATGTCAACTAGGCATATTTATGAGCAAATTGGTAATAGGGCCCAGGCAATTGAGCTATGTAGGCAAGTCCATTTTCTTCTGCCAGAGTCCACGGGAACGTCAAGATTACGTCGATCTTTCTTTTCTGCCCTATACATCTCCAAAAGTCACATTTCATCTGTGTTGCATAAACACTTTGAACCCCCACAAAGATCTCAAGCATATCAATCCATGTATCCATACCAGGGAGTTTTGGAAGTCATCTCTAGGCCTTTCAACATTCTCTCCCCAATGAGAGCTTATTTTTCTCCTCCTCTAGCTGACAAGTTAAGCTTTTAGTCAACAAATGATACTCATGCTGGGTGGTGAGGAAATGCACCTATGTATTTTGCAAAATAGCATGTCTAACATTTATTACATTTTATACTTGTTGAGCAAAGGAGTTTTTAGTGACGGTTCAAAGTCCAACTGTATTTTGAGGAGTGCAACATTTGTTATGTGCAGGTTATAGCAACAGATGGGAACCGTTCTACATTGGCCAACTTAAAGCACAATGTTGCAATCAATGCCACATTGCTGGAGGAACCAACCAGTGTGAGTGGCAGGTTTTCACACAATGCAAGTTGTCTTCATGCTTGTTTGTACTGAAAACTTTTCATCTAATTTTGGCTTATAGTGGTTAAATTTTGACTACTTATCTGTGTGGTGGTGATGAAAACTCAGCTGATTGGTGTATAAAAAGTTGGATTGGTCAAAAGCTTCATTATATGCAAGCTAAATGAACTACAAGATGTCCTGGGCATTGCATTTGACACAGATTTTATGGTGGATTGCACAATCTAACCTTTCAGGAATCAGATCTCATTTTACTCAACAAACGTACATAAGCAGTGAAGTACACATATCAATGAGAAAGGGTACGACAGTTAAGCAGGAGGCAGTGAACATTATGGAGGCAAACAGATCTTGGCATTGAGAGAGTTTTCGAGGATTCAAGTAGATGCACGAAGTATGGTAATTATATCTTAGAGATGTGACCTAGGCATGGGTTACCCATACACAATGGCATAGCTAGAAACCTTACAATGCACATAGGACTCAGAAACAGCTCCTCGTGTTTGACGTGAAGCCCACAATATCTTTTATGGATCCAAGTCAGCCATGACACGAGGGCGGCATCCAGAGGAGGCACCTTTAGTAGGGACGACTGGATCCACACACTCCCTCTTGCCACATGTGCGAACTACTCTACTGGGTTGCATAGTGAAATCAGATAGAAAGGGTGATCTGTCCCTAAAACCTCTACTTGTTGTGACCTTTGTCCTCAGGGGCCATAACCACACCATGCAAAGATAAGGCAAGTTGTAGCAAAAGTATCTCTACCAACCATCATGAACGGGAATGTCCCTCTCCCCACATAGCACAAAGTGCTGCATGCCAAGCATATGCAATAGGGGCCTCAATCTTAGCCATACGAGTAGCAATACCTATGAAAGTAGCCTCTGGACAAGGGAAGTATAGAGCGATCAGGTCCGTCATCCGATGTGGCCCAATGAATAGGGGTCTCTCTCCAAGCTGATAACCATCCTGATCCTTGACGTATGCATTGCCCACTGGTGCTCGATCTCCTCCAAGCATCTGGCTCCTGGCGGATCATACCATGTTTCATGTCCCTAAAAACATACACTCCGCATATTCAAATCAATGATACCCAAGCCTCCCTCCTCCCTGGGCATAATGATAGTTCTCCAAGGCGCATGAGTGCCTCAAGAACCTGTGCCTGCGTAAGCAAGCACAGCCTCTGTCACTTGTGATAAGCAGGCCCTTTGCTTGAGCAACGTACAGAGCAAAATAGAAACAAAGCTGAACCATCCTCTGTTGAACCCCTTACTTAAGAAAAAGAGCAAAGAGAAGGTAGTAAAGAAAAGAGAAAGAGGGGAGGCAGCAAAGAAGGGAGGGGGCCAGAGAAGAGAGAGAGCAGCCTGAGTTTTGAACGTCAGCATACTTGCAAGTAGAATCTCTGCAAATATTGAGGCTGTTTTTGAAACCTCCTCAACTGATCTCCATGCCACTGGCAATGTTGCAATGATGTAGGCATTTCCTGGCCATCCCACCTTGGCAGACGTGTCCAATTCTGTAGGTAACAAGCATATGTTTTGGGTTCCCCATTTTTTCTATTCTGTGTGGTGCATAAAAGCAGCAATATGAATGCTTTTAGCAATCCCCTGATGTTGATCAGTCAGTTTGCATGCCGACCTAAAAGAATTTCAAATTGAAGGAGATTGGACACAATTTACTGAGAACACAGAAGGCATACTAAGAATGAAGTATTTGTTTTGGTATGGTTTACCATGTGGCTTTGCTCCTTATATTTGCTACCATGTAACACAGCCTCTAGCAATTTAATGCACAGATTTTCCATCGTTATCGCTGGGGCATGTATTAGCAGGAGGCAATCTTTCTTCTCTCCTGAACTGTTTTCTTGATCAGGTAGAATTACATGAACTCCTCTGGGAATCAGCAAGTGAGAAAGCGGTCAAAGGATTTGGTGCTGAGATAATGTAAGTCACTTCAGTGCTTCTGTTAGTGTCAGCATGTGCATGGTTGAGTTGAACAAAGCTGAGATTTCTAAAGAAGATGAAACAATCATGTTGGTAAAAGAGTCAAAAGTTTGAATATGCAAATTTTGTCTATTTCAAGGATTGCTATTAATGTTTGTGATTTGTGATCCCTTGAGTGTTTGAGTGTAGGTAGGGTACACATTTGAATCAGGGTTGAGGACATTAGCTCTGTGTGATAAGATTTTTGTATCTATTTGATCTGTTTTGTAAAGGGGACATAGTATGAATCTAGATAAGTGATTCAAGGTTAGGGATGTTAGCTGTCTGATAAGAGCAGTCTTATCTAGATGGCTTGTTGTAAAGGAAGATTCTGCTGCTACAGATTGCTAAGTAATGTTGTTCCGTTGTTTCCTGTTGTCTTAAAGAAAACCTTACATGGTTGTTGTTAATTTTTCAGAGTTGGAGCCGACCTCATTTATGATGTCTCATGTATTCCATATCTTGTGCGGTTGCTGGCTATGCTTCTCTCTCGAGGGATGAAGCATGAGAGTAGCTGCCAAGGTAAAAACAGTTCTGCGTATGGGCATGAATACATCTCTCATACTGATGTTGTTCCTCCCATTGCATACATAGCTACTGTTATTCGCAATGTAGAAACCATGGACATTTTTGTTTCATCAGCTTGTCAGGCTGGTCTCCTTGTTGAGGATGTTACAGACACTATGAGACCACCTATATTTTTGCCTCAAATAACTGGTATTGACAGGTCTGCGATTCGTCTAGATAGAGTGACTAGAAAACCTTCTTGATCAACATTTCAGCCATGCACCCCATTAGCTTAAGAATATAAAAAATCTGGGATGGGTTGTCTCCAAATTGGCATTGCCTTTGAGAATGTGGAGGAATATGCAGAGAATTTTTCATTTGCTTTCTTGTTGAGGTGTCTTGCCAGCTATTGAGCAAAGAGGTCCAGATCAGGGTAAAAGATAAGACCGCTTCATGAATTGGTGGGGTGGAATATATATCTCATCCTTAAACCTATAAGTACAGGAATAAGGGCAAATCTATTAAGATATTTGTCCTCGTGTTTTTTTGGTCGAATTCCTCTCCCAAAAGCACAAAATTTTTGGGCTAATCTGTTGAAGAATAATTTTTGTAGAATTGCCAAATGATCCTGAAGACTCTTAAAAAATTAGCCATTGGGCTATAAATAGCCCCTATTTTTTCCTTGGTGCAGATACAAGTATAACAGGTGAATGTACAAATTGGAAAGAGGGAGAAGCTTATCTTCAAAGAGAACTTGTGAACTTGTCCTAGTTGTGAGGGGATAAGTCCTTGTTTGAGTTGTTCAGCCAAAAGGTAAGTAGAATTGTACCATATATGGCTTATCTCTTCTAAGATTTTTTCCCTAATTTAGTGTGGATGTGGCTGCATATAGAGTAGGGCCAGCAATGTAATCAACCTAGTGTTACAGAAAGAGGCAACTAGCTTAATTATGCACGTCTCAAACTGTAGGCAGGTGGTATGTCGAGTCAAAAGAGCCACTATTGCATAAGCCCGTCTCTTACACTTTTGTCCAACAATGAGGTTGACTTGCATCACGATCTGAACTTGTCACCACATTTCTGGTTACCTCCACCACAAGTAGCATTGGCTTGAGAGTTTTATTTGGAATTGACCATGAGGGTTTGATTATGATGTATCTTTACCTCTATGTCTCAAGACTCTTCCAGCGCATACTGGCAGGAGAAGAAACAAGCCAAAAAACGGAACTCCTTTTTCTTGGGCTATTAATAGACTGACCAAAAAAAAGCAAAACTGTCCAAAAGAAGAGTTTAATTATTTGACATGACCAGCCATTTTTGGCTCTACATATTCCCCACTGTTGTCTTCCAGTCCTACTTAGCATCACAAGCCCACCAACAGCTGCGTTTTTTGTTCAACTGCCAGAACTCGGCGCCATGCAAAGCTAGGAGATAGCAGCAGTGGCTCTGGCTGGAGGCTAGAGCCGGTGCCAGATAAACAGGCTAGCCCGCCCCAGATGCCGTCTGTGGATTTCGAGCCTGAGGGAGACTGCCGATGAGCAGGCTGTAGGTAGCATGCAGTCTGCAGGAGGATCAGCAAATCGCCACCGCTGACAAGAATGCAGTAGGATACATGCTGATGTTTCATGATATTTGGTTACTTGAACAGAACACATATGTAGGCAACACGTTAGTCAATATGTATCTCAAGTGCACAGGCATTTGTCAGATTGCAATATGTCCTTGACGAGCTTCCATGTTGTCACTTGGAGTGCACTGATCGCAGGACATGTGCAGCATGGGCAGCCAGAAAATGCTGCTCCCGATGCAATCGCCCACCCTTCCACCTTGAAGGCATGTGGTGTACGCAAGATAGCGAAGAAGAAGGATTTGTACCAAGGCAAGATGATACATGCTGACATTCATGAGAGGGGGTTCCTTGAGCAGAACACAAGGCTTAAGCAGCATGCTAGTCAGTATGTATCTTAAGTGCAGTGCACTTGTCAGAGCCTCATGTGGAACTAGGCAAGATTCTGATATGGTCAAAACAATTCACGATGATATTTATAGCTGTTGGAAAGAAACGTCCAGCTTGGTACGCCTTGGTCGATATATATGCCGAATGTGGTTTACTTCAGAAAGCACAAGAAGGGCTTGAGCAACTTCCCGAGTCTTTCTTTTGAGAGAGTGAGTCTTTCTTTTGTGAGCTCACTTAAAGACTGTGCAAAGAAGAAGCAAGGCAGTAGGATAGATGCTGATATTTATGATAGTGGTTTACTTGAACAGAACACATACTTAGGAAACATGCTAGTCACTATGTATCTCAAGTGCGGTGTGCACTTGTTAGATCGCAACAAGTCCTTGACAAGCTTCCTGTCCGGAATGTCGTCTCTTGGAGTGCACTAATTACGGGATATGCCCAACATGGGCAGCCAGGAAACGCCGAGCTGCTTTCAATGGGATGCAAACTCAGGGTCTCTCATGATGCAATCACCTACCCTTGCATCTTGAAGGCATGTGGCACTATGCAAGACGAGCAAAGAAGAAGAATTTATACCAAGGCAATAGGATACATGCTGATATTCATGATAGTGGGTTACTGGAACATGACACATACTTAGGCAACACATTAGTCAGTACGTATCTCAAGTGCGGTGCACTTGTCAAAGTGTCATGTGGCACTATGCAAGATGCTGATATGGCAAAAGAATGCACGATGATATTAATGGTCATGGGCTGCTGGAAAGAAAAGGTACAGCTTGGCCTGCCTTGGTCGAGATGTATGCCAAATGTGATTTGCTTTACCAAGCACAAGAAGTGCTTGAGGACCTCGTCGTTGAGAGAAAGAGAGTGAGTCTTTCTTTTGTGAGCTCACTGAAAAGACGGTGCGAGATTTGTACCAACACAATATGATACATAGTGAATCGTGATATTTGTGATAGTTGTCACTGAACATACTTTTAGCACTTCAATAACAACTGAACCAAAAGAAGAGAGAGAGAGAGAGAGAGAGAGAGAGAGAGAGAGAGAGAGAGAGAGAGAGAGAGAGAGAGAGAGAGAGAGAGAGCACTTGCGATACAGAGTGGCGGAATTCCACCCCAAAGAGTATTGGCCCCAAACCTTGGCGTCCCTTTCGGTATTTCTTTATATTACTTGAACTCAGTACAATGCCGATACTCGCGCTTTGCACCTTCTCGTTGAAGCGTGCTAGAGACTGAGCACTCTGCACTTATTTAAAGGCCCTTGGCTTGAAAAGTAGTTACAGTGAAAGCTTCAAACTCAAAAGCAACTAGCCCAAAAGCTGGCGCTGAAAATCAGCCAGCGCAAATCACGGAAATCGGTACAAGCTGGTAGCGTGAAACGAAATCCGTAAGGCTGCCACGTCAGCAGTCAACGCAAAATCCGGGCTTTCCGTACAGTTGCCACGTCATCAGTTTCTGCGCAAGCCTTTGTGTGTGTGTGTGTTGGTCGTGCTTTATTTGATTTTTTCTATCTATAAAAACAACTAGAGAGTTTATTTAAGGTTTTGTTTGAACAAGCGAACTTTGAGGACGATTGGCTTGTCCTTTTGCATTACGTTGATGGTTCGGTTCCGAACCTGGAGAGTTCTTGCATGGTGGAGACTTGCTTGGATAGACAATATTCCTGCAATGGTGATGGTAGTCCAATGGTGTATAGCTCGCATTGGGCCTGCAAGGGAACGATCCTAAAGAAGGACACCGAAAGGTACACGTCGAGAAACCTTCGGTTATAGTCGTCCATGGTTTCGGTGGCACGCATTTTCAAGTTGTCCCACTTTGCCAAAATCTGGACTTCAAACATAGAAGTCATGTAACTACGTGCAAAAATTGTCTTGAAAGCTTGCTAGGTCCTTGGGGCGTGCGGTTGTGTCGCGATTGAACTCCACCATTGCATAGCATTATCTTTAAGAAATTCTGCTACTCGAGAAATCTTGGATTCTTATGTATAGTTCCCCAAAGCATAGATGTTGTCGAATTGCTGTAGGAACTACGAGCTTTCTTCTGATCTTTCATCCCTGAAAAAGTGAAAAATTTGACTGTCGTGCCGCCATCCTTGAAATCTTTTGGTTGGTTAGGCGCGTATCTCGGGTACAGATAATAAGGGTATCCATATGGGCTCCAACCATTGTAGCCTGGTGGCGGTGGTAGTGGGGGAGGTGGGGGCAACGACGTTGGCAAAGGCGGTTGCACTCGATCAGGGTCAGATGGTTGCACCATATTCCTGAAGACTCCCCCGATCGGAACAGACGAGTGGGAAGCTTGCCGGTTGGAAGCCCTCGTACTTTCTGGTGCCAGAGGAGGAGTACCACCTGAGGCATCAGAGTGGGTAACATGTAATTCAAAAATTGTTGAAAACTTTGTAGCATCAAAAGATTCTGCTGAGGATGCCGCGAAAGAATGTTGTAAAGCTCGTCGGGAAGAAACTGCAAATATTCTGTTGAATCCATGAACACCATGTTTTGGGTGGCTTATGCCCCGTAAGACAGAGTAGTGAAGATGGGAGCGCAACCGATGCGCAATGAAGTAAGGGTGGGAGTGACTAATAAATCCGGAGTTGGGGCCCGAAGATTCTTCGATAAAATTCTAGTTGCCTTTTGTTTGCTCTGTCTGCTCTTTTGTAGGACCGACATACTTTCACAAAAGCACATGCTTGATTCTCTGATACCACTGTCACAGGACAGGCACCATGTGCCAATAGAAAAGAACAGAATGTATTGACTTTTAGCACTTCGATAACAACTGAATCGAAAGAGGGAGAGAGAGAGAGCACACTGACACGGAGTGGCAGAATTCCACCCCAAAGAGTATTGGCCTCAAACCTTGGCGTCCCTTTCGGTATTTCTTTAGATTACTTGAACTCAGTACAATGATGGTACTTGCGCTCTGCACCTTCTCACTGAAGCGTGCGAGAGACTAAGCCCTCTGTACTTATTTAAAGACCCTTGGCCTGAAAAGCATTTACAGTGAAAAGCTTCAAACTCAAAAGCAACTGGTCCAAAAGCTGGCACTGAAAATCAGCCAGCACAAATCACGGAAATCGGTACAGGCTGCCATGTCAACAATCAGCGGAAAATCGGGGCTGTCCGTACAATTGTCACGTCATCAATTTCTGTGCAAGTCTTTGTGTGTGTGTGTGTGTGGGTCCTGCTTTATTTTATTCTCTTATGTCAATTGGGCCCCATTGGACGGGGTTACATAAGTTGGTGGGAACTTCAACTTCTTCAGTTGTGCTGCTTCTTAGGGTTTAAGCCCCTCAGTCGAGATCTGTACAATGGCTCCATTCTTCAGTGGCTGGACATGTCAGCAATTTGTGACAATAGTGGGTTACTTGAACAGAACACATAATTTTTTTCTCCGAGAAAGAGATCCTAATATAAGTTAATGAAACTGCCCATAGGGCTACATCCACCTCTACTAGAGATGGCTACAACAATCATAAGGGGAGACTCTCCCAATGAAAAAACAGCATATGTACAATGACGCTAAATCAGGAGATGGGAGGAGGGAAAAGCCACACAGGTGGGCGGTAGTGCCATCTGAGCCCACCCTGGACCATGGTGAAGAAAGTCCTAGGGCGCCAAAGTCAAAGGAATGCCTCTCTACGCTCCCGCATGCGGTCGGAGCTGCCCTAGTGTCTCTCGAACTGTCTCCTAAGAGTATGGATTAGCTCTAGCCAAAAATCTCGAACAGTCTCCACTGGTGGCACAAGGCGAGTCTCAAAGATGCGAATGCAGCAGGCCCGCCAGATGAACCAGAGTGTCAGGCCACAGACGAGCTCCCAACACACCTCTCTCTCATTGCACCACTCCTGTGGAGTAAACTCTGTAGCAGGTTGGAGTGTATGTCGACCTCCTTGTATCACTATCATTCTGCTGGTGGAGGATAGCTCAAACTGTAGTGCAGGGCCCGTGAGAGTGGACTAAGCAACTGCCCCCCAAGTGTACTACCGTGCTTTGGAAAGAACTGGCATCAGCCAAAGGACCCAAAGCCAAAGCTGTTGTGCCATTGGGCAGTCCCAAAGACGGTGACGCTGACTCTCCAAAGGAGGGTCACAAGTTGCACATGCTGCCGGGACGCCACCACGTACAAGCCAGCTCCCCACTGTTGTAGCTCTATGTGCAACCAGCCACTGGAACAGCGTGACTCGCCGCGGCTGTCTGGCATCCCACAACCTCGCCCAAAAAGTTGACAAGAACTCAGCTATGAGACCCTCCTCTTGCCAATGAGGTGCTGCAGCAGGACGAACCTCTCTCCGTGCTACCAGTATGTGACGCAGAGTTACCGGGGAACGCCCCCTAGCCCCCGTTTCGGTGTTCCGGGGGGCAGTTCCCTTCCCGAACGTTTCGGAACGTTTGGACGTTCCGGGTGGCCAATGCAAACCGGAATGGCCGTTCCGGAACGTTTCGGAATGCCCTCGGAACGGCCAACGACTACAAACAAATTTTGCAAAAATTGAAAAAATTGAAGTAAATGTTTGGGCTTCTTTTTGAAGTGTGCAAGGCCTCAAGGACTCATAAAATGCACCCCCCTCCCCCTTTCTCTCCACAAGCTAATCCTCAAGGCTCAAGCTCTCTCCCTCTCACACTCTCAAGATCTCTCCCTCTCAAGACTCACTCTCTCAAGGCTGAAGGCTTCAAGCTCTCTTCTTCTCCCTCCCACTCTCTCAAATCTCTCCCTCTCCCTCTCACTCTCTCGAGTCTCTCTCTCTCTCTCTCATCATCTAGTCATAGCAAGGTTGAATGGTCTTCAAAACGAGTTTTTTGTGAGGATTAGAGTCAAAGGACTCTAATACTCCTTGTATTTAAACACAAGGAGCTAAAAAATGCACTATTTGGGTGTTTTTTATACCTCCCGTTCTGCGCCGTTCCCGTTCCGGACCCCTAGCCGTTCCCCCGTTCCGCGAGGATCCCGTCGCCGTTCCTGTTCTGCGTTCCGGGTAACTATGATGTGACGTCCCAGTCGAACAAGGTACTGAAAGAAAGGGACACCTCGATGGTCGGCTGAGGAGAAAAGGTCCCTCCAAAACCACTCTCCAGGATCCCATTGCACTTGTGCCAGTGGATAGCTCTCCCAAGCCCACCGCCTCCAGTGGCCTGTCTCAAGAGCTACTTGGTCAGGATCTATGACACAAGTCCTCTCACAGATGCCCACCACTCAGATCCTCTTAAAACAACACTCTGCAACCTGTGAGGCCTCTACCGAGACTCTGTGTAATCGACCCTCGCCTCGTAGCTCGAAAAACATGGAGGGTACAATCTATAAGCAAGCCCGAACTGCGATGTGGACCTCCAGCTGCGTGAGGGTGTTGCTAACTCGAGAGGTGTAAGCCTAGCTGGTATAGCCTCTATGATGTCCTGACACATGCTCTGGCTGGATGCTGTGAATCTCCTCTGACAAACCTGATAACTATAACCAGTCACCTAAAGTGCGTGATGGACCCTTTGCCATGGGACCCCAAGAAACATGAGGCGTACTTCCAACCAAGTGGCCTATTTGAGTGCTGACCATGGAGTTCCAAACAATGGGCTGTCTCGGGCGCTCCTCCGTGCAAGTAGGTTGGTGCTGCTCCAGGCCTCTCCGTAGCTCCTCTAAGGAGCGAAGCAGACTCACAGCAAAACGGTCCTCTAGTCTCTTGCTCAGGCCAACTTTGCGCATCTCTGTGAAAATCCATCCGGTGGAAGGTCTCCAAGAGCCTCCAGCCTGAGGCACTCTAGCGCTAAGCCGCTGAAGCAAAAACTCCTTCCATGGTTCCTCCCCTGGAAGCAGTCCTCTGACAACAAACTTCCCAAGGAGGGCTCTGCTCTGCAGTGTAGGGTCTATGATCCCAAACCCCCCCTTGAGAACATGGTACAGTGATGACCTGCCAGGCCACTTTGGCCCGGGCTATCTGAGTATCGCGCCCTGACCAAAGGAAATTGTTGATCAGCCTCTCTACCTAGCTGATGCAGGAGCTCGAAAAGATCCAGCAAGATGTAATATACCACATAGTAGCCAACAACACCTGGTTGGCCACTACAACTATTCCTGCCAAAGAAAGTCGTGCCGAGCTCCAATGTAACAGCTTCCTCCTGATGGACAGGAGGAGGGAAGCAATCTGCTGCTCAGGAGACAAGTCTAATCCAACCTGACAGCCAAGTATCGAACTGTAGTCCCTGGGGGGATCCATCTGAAACCCTCACCTAGTAGCGAATCAAGCATAGGAGCACTGCCAACCGAGAAAGCCACTATCTTCCTCCAGTTGATCAGTGCGCCTGATGCACAACAAAAGGTCTCAAGAGCCTGCTCACACGTGTAGGTTGGCCTCCTAGCCCTCCAAGTACAAAGCTGAGTCGTCTGCAAACTTAGCATCCAGTAGCTCATCGTCCCGAATAGCGAGCGCTAAGCCACGTAAACTAACCTACTGTGAAACCAAAAATCTACTCATCGCCTCAGCATAGAACAGAAAGAGGAAGGGGGCAAGATGGTAGCCTTGTCTGACCAAACGTGTGAGCATGAAACGATCTCCTCTACCTCCTGGAAGAAGCACCTGATTGTGTGCACGTCTATAAAGAGCTGACACACCTCTAATCTAGGCATTTGAGAAGTCCATCCTGCGAAGAGTGCTCTCCAAAAAGTCCCAGTCAACTCTATTGTAGGCCTTCTCAAAATCGAGAAGTATCACCAAATCCTCACCACAGAGGCGCGCGAGGGCATAAGCCTCCAAAAAGTAAAGATGTTGTCAATGATATTGCGCTCCTTGACAAAACTTGTCTGAGTCTGTCACAAACTGTTGATGTGGCAGGCTTCTAGACACACAGTGCGGCAGAAATGCCACGTGGCAATAGTACGGACCCCTGCATAATGCGCTAAGAGGCTGACATGGCCATCCGTACGGAATTCCGGGATTGCGGCGGAAAAAGCACTGACATGACACGTGGTAGTTGTACGGATTTTCGTAAACTGCGCTGGCTGATTTTAGCAGCTTTTGGGACAATTGCTTTCAATATTTTAAGCTTTTGAGTTTAAGTGCTTTTGGGGCTCTGCTTTTGGGCATCCCTTGTAGCTTTAAGTAAGTGGGCAAGGCCTCACTTTTCAGAGCATCTGGACGCAGAGTCTGAGAGTGAGCAGTTGCCCGCTCTGTTGTACTTTGAACACAGATTAGTACAAAAAGAAATACCGAAAGGGGCGCCCCAATACATCTAGGCACAGAACTATGCCAGGCCGTGTCAATTTTGTGAACTGTTTTGGAGTGAATCTCTGTTGTGTCGCGGTAGAACCTTGACTTGGGGTGTCCAAGTTTGATAAGAGCACGACCGATTTCTCTTCTATCGGGAAATCCGATCCTTTGGTCGTGGCACTTATGGATTCCAACAAAAAGCAGTCGACTTCTTCTGCACTTGCGAATGCGAGAGGAGATCACGAAGAAGATTCTCACGAGCAATCAGAAGAGTACGGCCCACCTCGGCCTACTGAGTTTGAGATTGAAGAAGTGGAACGTCGACAATTGGTTCACGAGGCAACAAAGCAGATGATTAAAATTGCGAAGGATCAAAATTTGCAAAATTTTTGACTCAGCAATCCCTCGCAGAAGTAGACACCCAGTAGCAAAAGGCCACAGAACCACCCATCAAACCGGCAATCAAGAAACCTCCTTCTCCGAGGATGTTTACGGAACAAGAATTATAAGAGGTGGTTCAGACACATATCAGTCGCGGCTTTTGGACTCGAACAACAATCCAAAAAGCACGATAAAAAGCATAAGAAAGGAACCGACTTCCCAGGTTATTGGGGTCATCAATCTTCTTTTGCATTGGTGAGAAAGCAGAAGCGTGTACGATTTGAAGGACTACCCAGTTCTTCTTCTGAGAGATAAGCACATTGCACAGAGATCATGGGTGTAGGGTGAAACCATGGGATTGCTTCACATTAATATAGATGTACATACTTACAGATATAGCCACTTGGGTTAGGTTGGCCTTCAAGTGGGAGATTGTTAAGGTTCATGCCAACTAGTCGGACACCCATCACATTGACGGTACTAACAAAAGGAGAAGTGACGGGTTGATCCTCACGTCGAGCTTCACCAACGTTGTGTGCACTCATCTCCTTCCTCACCCGCACTCACACTTCACATGCACCATACACACACTCATAATCTCTTCTATCATATCCCAAAACTTACAATGGCCCCACGTGATGCTATGAGACCACTTTCCTAGGTGCAAGTATTTGGTCATTCCATAGCTGTCCATATTCAACAATTCCAAGAGTAATTTTAACTCTTTAACACCATGGAGTGGTCTCATGAGCCTATTCATTTGTTATTTTGACCATAACTTTTGGTACAAAAATTAGATTGATAAGCTATATAGCTAGGAAGAAAGAGTGCATATACAAATTAAGGGAAGCTTGGGACAATGAGAAGACACCTTACAACACACATAGTAGAGCTGTAGGATATGTCCCCAATATCAAGGGAAAAATGTAAGGATTGCCCAAGTGAAATTCGGAACAGAGGAAAGGGATCCACATCTTGCTGATAGATTAGGCGAAAGTTGCACTGGCGCCATACGAACCATAGCAACCAAAAACCTAACCCAGGTAAAGAAGGTTACAAAACGCTGAAGGGGATCTGAGAGAATGCCAAAGAGCCAAAAACATATTTAGAAAATTGCCGATAGAAAACGGAGACAATATGGGCGGATATGCGGTCTAGCAAGGCCTTGGTAATTCCACAATCCCAGAGCAGGTGCTTGATTGTCTCATCAGAAGCTGAACATCTGACAATGAGAAGAGCTGATGTGACGCGCACTACGGAAGGTGCCAATAGGAAGCACTCCCAGCAAGCAACACCATAAAAATAGACGTTCCTTGAGAGGCAAACAACTCTTCCAAGTTTTAGTAAGAGCATTCCTCCACCATTGATTTAATTTGTACAAAGACCATAATGCATTATAGTGGTCAGCGAGCCAAGACTGAGACATGAGAGAAACATAAACCTTGCGGGCAGAAATATCAACAAAAGGTCCCATAAAGTCCAATCCAACATGCGGCATCCAGTTGCCAACAGTGGAAGAGCAGGAAGTCAGCCAACATGCGCTCAAGCTCTCCCCAGAATTGACGATAATGCATGCCCAAACCAAAGTGTACAGCCGCCTGAGGATAGCAAATCAAATTGCCATACATGTCGACCACATCATCCACTGTGCGCACGCCACGACAAGAAAGGAAGTAAGCTTGGCTTGGCGATCGATCTACAAGAGTAAGAGCAAAGGCTCGGGTCCAATGAATACTTTCTAGGCGCAACAAATTTCCATCTTACGGTTGCATGCCATTCCATGAAAGATGAGCCGTAACGGCTTTCCAAGCATCCAGCAAAGCAGAAGTAAGCAAACAACTAGGGATACAACCGATCATCTTGCCAAATACGGAGTGATTTTTGCCAGTGACCAAAGGCGAAAGTGGTAACATGCTGACACAGTGAGGCGATCATGAGAGTCCAAGGTTGGGATTGTTCTGCAAGGGTAGGCAATAACATGGCCTTCCTTGCAAGATGATGGCGGTGAAGGTCCAAAATATTTAATCCGCCAAAGCGCTTGAGAGTGCAAAGCTTCTGCATTGAAAGTAAACGGAGCCCTTTCTTGCAAGAATTAGTGCACTTGAAATGAGATAAAATATTGGACATGAGCAACAATGAGAGGCGATGACAAGGCCAATGCAACGATGTCAAGTAAAAGTGAACATAGGCTATCATGATGCTTTGAACTATTTGGAGACGAACATGCAACGACCAGGTGGACAGTTTCCAATATTGCAATTTGATGTTTAAGCGTTGTATAACCCAATCCACTTCTTGGGTTGCAGTAACCTTCTATCTAATAGGGTACCCCAAGTGGCGGACAATGACATTCGGATCAAGAATATCCCCGGGCCATAGAAGATGGTTCCATTCCCGTTCATCTTGCCAAATACAGAGTGATGTTTGTTAGTGACTAAAGGCAAAAGTGGTAACATGCTGACACAGTGAGGCGATCATGAGAGTCCAAGCTTGGGATTGTTGTGCAAGGGTAGGCAATAACATGGCCTCCTTGCAAGATGATGGCGGCAAAGGTCCAAAATATTTAATCCTCCAAAACGCTTCAGAGTGCAAAGCTTCTGCATCGAAAGTAAACGGAGCTCTTTCTTGCAGGAATTAGTGCACTTGAAATGAGATAAAAAATTGGACATCAGCAACAATGAGAGGCGATGACAAGGCCAATGCAACAATGGCAAGTAAAAGTGAACATAGGCTATCATGATGCTTTGAACTATTCGGAGACGAACATGCAATGGCCATGTGGACAGTTTCCAATACTGCAATTTGATGTTTAGGCGTTGTATAACCCAATCCACTTGTTGGGTTGCAGTAACCTTCCATCCAATAGGGTACCCCAAGTGGCGGACAATGGCATTCGGATCAAAAATATCCCTGGGCCATAGAAGATGGTTTCATTCCCGTGCATTGAAGGGCAAGAGTTTGGATTTTCTAAAATTAACTTTAAGGCTTGCCGCAAGCCCAAATGTATCCAATGCGTGCATGATCACGTGCATGTCATCTTCATGATTGCGGGGCATAAATAGCGAGTCATCATCATAAGCCTGCCCAATAAATTCATTCCTAGCGAGTAGTTGCAATCTTTGAAGATGACCAAGCAAAACCAAATGATCCAAATACATCAACAAGGGGTGGGTGGCAACAGCATACAGTAAGACACTGAGGGGGCAACCTTGGTGAACAAAACACCCAAGCAACCAAGGGTCAGTCAACTCCCCATCAAGAAGACATGAAGACATACTCTGGGCATACAATAAATAGACCACATTAGATAACTTATGACTGAATCCAAGGGCCCCCAATGTGTCAATTAAAAGTCCCATTGTACTGTATCAAAGGCCTTTTCAATGTCGACTTGCATCACGAGCACATCTTGCTAGGTGTACTTAGCATATTCCATGCCAATCAAAACATTAGCCAAATTGTTTGTGATTTGACGTGGGGGATAAAGCCATATTGAGCCGGATAAATACATACAAGAAGAGGCTCCTTGATGTGATGCACAATCATCTTTGCCAAGATCTTATATACAACCGGCATGAGAGTGATCGGACACCAATGAGAGAACTGCTCACAAAGTGCATGCTTGGGTAATAATTTCAGCAATCCTTCTTTCGAGGATGTCGGCAAATTCTGCTTGCTCCATGTAGCATTCATCATATAGAGCAAAGGCTCTTTCAAGGCTCCAAAAGGGGAGAAAAAATTCCATTGTGAGGCCATCCCAACCAAGGGAGTTCCATCAGCCGAGAGCAAGCAAGGCCTAATGAAATTCATGCGAAGTAAAGTCAACTTCCATGGCTTGGGCATTAGCGATGGGCAAGAGAATTGGATGCACTGTAGATAACAAACGTTGTCGTGCATGATGGAATTTTAGCTGAAACAGGAGGTGGAGCGGCAAATACTTTTCCGAAGTGCAAAATCATGGCATCAGCAAGGTCACGTTTAGAGGTTTTCCAAGAGCCTAAGCTACGCATAACTTTCTTGATAATTGAGAAGCCCTTGAAAGATGCAAGTGCTTAAAAAACTGTTTCGAGGCGCAACCCTTATCCACAAAGGCTCTATGTCGAGATCAAGTGTGCCATTTATCAAGTTTGCGTTTATCATTATGTTGTAGGCGTACTCGAGCGTGACATAATGATGTCAACTCACCTTCTGTCAATGAGTGCGTATCAGCCAAAAGTTGGAGTTTTGATACACTAATTTGGCATCCTCAACATCTCCTCGTAACTCACACATATGGTGCTTGCCATAATCTTGAATCACACATTTCACTCGCACAAACGAAGGATACCAAGCAATATCAGTGTCAAGATACATCTATGCGATCAAAGGGGGAATAACCTAATGAAGCTCTCTCAAAATGCCTAGTGAGAGAGGTAGGCATTATTGATGTGTAGTAAACGTTTTCGAGAGAGAGGTTAGTCACAATGTAAACCCCCAAAGTGCAAGGTCATCAAAAAAGGAGCATGATCGGACAACAACAGTGTGTGATCAATGCTCATCTCGCATCCAAATTCACCATATTGTTGCACATGCAAGACATACCACCGATCTAATCTTGCACGATACGAGGATTGAGGATTATGCCGAAAGTTATCCAGAAACATTTGGATGCAATAGACTCCACAAATCCAACATGAGTGTGTGCACAATAAAATCTGTCCAAGCCTACAATTCCACCCCCATTCCACCCCAACATGTGTGGATGACCGTAGTGTTACCGGAGGGTGCGGGGGCATTATTAAAATCACGATAAAGTAGCCCGTTGACCCGAGGGTCTATGTGCATAGACCCCCAAATTCATGCATCTGGCCATTAATCATACATTAAACCACTATCGAGTGACCTGTTGGATCATTGCACACAATAGCTGGTTGCAACTCATGCCTAATCGTCATAATAACACCTGAAAAGCTCGTCAAACCAATATACACAATCCAATAACCTGCAAAGTACAAGCATTGTCCAACGAACTCATGTTGATTGTGTTCTTGCAAAACAACAATATTTGCCCAACATGTATGCACATAGTGCCAAGTTAATCGCCACTTTACAGGGTTGCATAACCCGTGCACATTGTATGAGATGTATTGAAGACAACTATGCATTCCAAGAATATGTACAAGGCAAGAGAAAGAAGGTGACTAAGTTGACGTACCCATAGGCACATCCACATCAACCAACCGTGTTTCGACTACAATATCCTGCATGCCTGTATAAGGAAAAGCAGCACCAGTAAGGGAAGGAGAAGCCCCATGAAACAGTGCATCTCTATAAGAGTGCACCACCTTGTTCCATGCTTTCTCAAGTGAGCGATTATCATTACTAGGAAGGGGGTTTTGCACTACGGATTTCACAACAAGGAGTACATAATTGCGAGAGGAAAGCGGTAATTGTGCTTTAACGGTCTTCTTAGGGGTCTCCCGAGAAGATTTCTTGTGAATCCACAAGCTTCCCCTTGGTCCTGGTCTTTTGATTCATTGTAGCCTTTCCCTTGTTCGGAGTGCTTGAGGAGGCGGCAAATTTGACTTTACCTTTATCGAGAGGCAGAGTAGTAGTCAAGGTAGAGGTCCCAATAGAAGATGATCTAGGATTAGAGGCCTCTTTCTAAGAGGGAACTGCAAGCTCTGGAATTGCTGAAGGAGGAGGCTGCAAATTTGGCTCAGGACATTCAGTAGTTGGAAAATTTTCCCCATTTGAGCTTGAAAGGGTGTTTGCCAATGAGAGGGTCACCCGAGTTAACAGTAATGCCTGCAAGGGTGGAAACATTTGTATCCTAAAGCACACAAAACTGATTGATGTTTGCATCAAGTTTGAAGGGACATATCACTTTACCCAGACAAGAAGCAAGCATAGAGAGAAAGTGTCACCATGTATACGGGAAGTCAACTACCTCCACCCGAACTGGACACTTGTGACGGATGAGGCTTTGATAGTCTTTATTGAGGGGCCATGACAACATATGTGTCCTTTGTGTTCCAAAATACAAGGGAGATAATTCTAGTAACATGTTGCGGGTGCCAGTGTCTGCCAACAAAACCTCATAGAAGCCTCTGGCACCAAAATACACTCCTCGACTGCCTAACGTTTAAGAAGGAAATCAATCCAGTGGCCCACATCTTGCGCAGTGGGCATCTTGCTCGAAAAAAACAAAATGATCGCATTGAGAGCATAATGGGCCACTGGATCCATGAGGTCTTGGACCGGAATAAGCACCTGTGTGGGGGGTACCTGACCCTCCCAAGCATTCCTGGCATCCTCAAAATCCTCGAGCAAGAAAACTTGGATTTCACCAATTTTCGAGGACTCTGCGACCATTTTCCTACACTTGTAAGAGCAAAGGGCAAGTGATACAAAATCAGGCATACAACTTAACGGGAGCACCGAAATTCAGGAGAGCTGGAGAGAAGGCCATTGAAGCGAACAAAGACCTTACACCACATGTACACCTAACTTTCAAGCTCTGTACAAATGCAAAGCTGGAGAATCCTTGTTTCTGATGAACCGTTGATGCGAAAAATTAAAGACCTACTCTAACACACACACACACACACACAACTTTTTTTTGTAAATCTGCTTTGATTACTTTACAAGTGGGAAACCTCAAAGCGAGGAAAACCCACGAAAAGAAAGGGATACAAAAATCTGAGCACTATAAGGCTCCGAAAGCTAGAAACAGTCAAAGTAAATCCTGTAGGCATCAAGAGTGATGTCTCCAACATCATGAGCAAAATGTAGTGCTTCACCAAGAGATGATTTGAAATAGTGGAAGGGGTCAACATAGGTGCCCTGGAACATTAAGGAGTTCTGATGGTGCCAGATAGTCCACAGGGTCCAAAATCTGACCCAAGTGAAGAACACGGCAAACTGAGAATGCGATGGCCGAAGCACTCCAAAAAGCCAAAAGCGTCTATGAAAAGAGCCGGAAGGAAAACGCAGTCGAAGAGCAGTCGACACTTGCCAAATGAAGGCTCGGGAGTGGCGACAACGCCACAGAAAGTGTGGCACGGTCTCCTCAGCTTCAAGGCATCTGGGGCAGTGGGGAGGTGCAATATGCCGAGTATGCAACACACTGCCAACAGGTAGAGCTCCCACCAAGCAGCGCCACAAGAAAACCCGTTCCTTCAAAGGTAGATGACTCTGCCAAATACAAGACATTGTGTGTTGCCACCACAAGGATGACTCGGAGAGCAACCACAACCGATTATCATGATGCACAATCCATATATCAGACTGAAGGATGGCATATACACTGCCAGCTGAGATGCAGTCCAATCTAGTCGTAGCGAGATTCCAATCAGAGAAGCGAGAGTCCACATCTAATCTCCAAACGAAGAGAATTACCTGCAGCTGATGGTCGACCATTCCAAGCCAAATGCGAAGTGACAACTTTCCAATCAACAATGAGAGAAGAAGTAAAGGGACATCCAGGAATGTGTCCCTCAAGCTTCCCAAAAACAATATCCCAATAAGTCGGTTGCCAATGACCAAAAGCTGGGGTGACAATGTGCGTACACAAATGTGTGACCATGAGAGCCCATGGTTGCTGCTACTCCACCAAGGCTGACAACAACATAGCTTTCCGGGCCAAAAGATGACGTCGCAAGTCCAAAATATTTAACCCTCCAAGCTGCTTGGGAGAACACTGCTTGTCCATAGAGAGAAGCCGAAGACCCTTCTTGGTAGACGAGGTCCGCCAAAAATGCTCTAAAATATTGGACATGAGAGATTGCAAGCGCAACCGAGGCCAGGATAACAAAGGCAAGTAAAATTGCACATAAGCCACAAGGATGCATTGGACAATTCTGAGACGTACATGAAGTGGCCACGTGGACAGTTTCCAATAATTTAACTTGGAATGTAGACGTTGGAGTACCCAATCTAGTTTTTGCATAGCCGATACATTCCAACCCAACGGATAACCCAAATGACGAACCAAAACATGTGGAGGAACAATCTCCCCAGGCCATAAGATCTGATGCCAGTCACACTCCTTCAGAGGCCATAGCTTGGATTTACTAAAGTTAACTTTGAGACCCGTCGCCAAT
The DNA here is from genome assembly GCF_014529385.1 of Adiantum capillus-veneris. Taxonomy (NCBI): domain Eukaryota; kingdom Viridiplantae; phylum Streptophyta; class Polypodiopsida; order Polypodiales; family Pteridaceae; genus Adiantum; species Adiantum capillus-veneris. The sequence continues at coordinate 126,009,503 of NC_140955.1, read as the reverse complement.
CCAAACAAGTCAAGAGTATGCATAATTTGCTGTACATCATCATAGTGGTTACGAGGCATAAACAAAGAGTCATCCGCATAAGCTTGACCAGCAAATTGCCGTCTCGAAGGTAAAGACAGACCATGTAGCCTGCCACTGGAAGTCAAGGAATCCAAATACATAAACAAGGGGTGAGTAGCAATCGATAGAGCATAGCACTCAAAGGGCAGCCCTGTCTCACCGACCGTCCCAAAGGCCAAGATTCTGTAAGAGATTCATCTAGCAAGCCCGCAGAAGTACTATGTGCATACAAGAACAGCATGACACGGGATATCCTAGGCCCAAATCCCAAGTGTTGCATGGTGCCCGCAATATAATCCCAAAGCACAGTATCAAAGGCCTTTTCAATGTCAACCTGGATGACCAATACATCCTGTCGAGTGTATTTTGCATACTCCATACCAATGATGACATTCGCGAGATTATAAGTAATTTGACGTCGTGGAATGAAGCCATATTGAGATTGATGCAAGCCTTCATGCAAAAAGCACTTGAGTCGGTTAGCTAGCATTTTGGCCATTAATTTATATACCATAGGCATAAGTGTAATAGGCCGCCAATGAGAGAATTCTTCGCACAATGCATGCTAAGGTATCAGCTTGAGCAAACCTTCTTTCCAAGAGGAGGGCAATTCCTGCTGTTCCCAAGCTGTATTCATTATGAACAACAGAGGCATCTTCAAATAATCCCAGAAGGACAAGAAAAATTCCACAGAGAGGCTATCCCAACGAGGAGCCCTCCATCGACCCAAATCAAGCAAGCTAGCATGCAATTCCGGCTCAGTGAAAACAGCCTCCAAGTCTTGAGCCTGCCGCATCGAGAGGATGGGAGTAACATGTGATAGAAACATGCGACGCGCTTGACAAGCTGTGCTCGTGGGAGAAGAAGGGGCCTCAAAAATCTTGCCATAATGAACTGCAAACATCCTGCCATAATCCTGGATAACTCATTGAACACGCATAACAAAGCGGAACCAGGCTATGTCCATATCAACATACATCTGGGAGATCAAAGGCGGGATGATATCCACAATCATAGCCCGAAAAGGCTCATGCTTGAGATAAGCATTATTGACATGAAAAAGCCTCTTCTTGGGCAGGCGATCATCGGCATCAAAAGAGCCAAAACGAAGCGTCAAGCATACAGGAAAATGATCCGAAAGATACATAGCATAATCAATCTTCAACTCACATACAAAGTCATCATTTGTTGCATGTGAAAAAGATACCAGCGATCAAGCCGAGCGCGATACATAGATTGAGCATTATGTTGAAAAGTGAATCCTGGATCAGTCGCATGCGATAGGGGCCACAAATCAAGCCCATTACAGGTCATCATAAATTGATCCCATGATTGCCGTTCCGTATGAAGCATGTGAGAATGCCCAGTGGTATTATCTGCATGGTTAGGTGCATTATTAAAGTCCCCACAAAGAAATGCATTAGAACGCCAACAATAAGAGGAGATAGCGCTCCACAACCGTGCCCTATCTGCAAAAGCTGTGTATGCATATAAGCCTCCAAATTCAAAAACTTCGCCATTAACAATACATTGGATGACCATCCATCTCCCAGCTAGGTCATTGAAAACCAAGGTCGGGAAGAGTTCGTGCCGAACAAGTATAAGCACACCAGAATAGCCGGCCGAGCTTGCATAAGCTATCCAGTAGCCTGCAAGGTAAGAGGTCTGTCCTGCAAATTGATGTTGGTTATGCTCCTAAAGAACCACAATATCCGCTTGACATGTATGTACATAGTTCCAGGTTAACCGCCACTTCTCGTGATTGCATAACCCACGTGCGCGCGCGCACACACACACACACACGCACACACAGCTATACGAGCACCCTCTAGATGAAGAAGCAGGGGCGAGCTGAAACCTGCAAACAGAGGCAGCTACCTAGACACACGAGCCCACTCACCAGACACACGCGCAGAAAATTAAGGCAACACAATGTCCTCTGCTGCAGGCAAGAACGATGATGCAGATGCTAAGAGTCAAAGAGGTCGGTGCAAAAGGACTGAGCGTGCAGAGTTGAGTTTGCGCAGGCTGAGAACGCGTTCATCTCGACATTCATGCAAGGTTGAGAACGCGATTGCGTAGAGCAGAGATCTCACACATGCGTAGGGCTCGCCCCACACACACGCTTCTGCAGCCTGCTAGTATTGGATTATTTGGTTCCTCTTTCATGATGGGTTACTCCCCTCCTCTGTGTATGCACTATTGAACCTATGTGGTAGGGAGGCTAGTACCTTGAAGGCTCTTATGTTTTCCTCTTTTGGGACCCCAAGAGGATGGCCTCTTCCCTAATGGGACACACACACATTTATAGGGATTTCTTCTCAGAGTTCTCCTGCCTTAAAAACTTTGGCTTATCTTTACCTAGCTCTTGAAAGATTGAAATTCTTTGAAAATATCTTCCTTTGATCTTCCTGAGGTTCTGAAGTATACTTTACTCCTGTATTTCTAGTACCTAGTATATTAAATTCTTCAAAAAATTATGTACTTATTTGTGCTAAAAATAGCCTTTTACTCTGATTTCTCTCAAAGGACTTTACAATTGGGGATGTTGAATATCCGCCTTACCTTGTAGCTTCACATAGCTCCTTATAGGAGTGCTATAGTGGGGATGTGACCCTCCCCTTGTCCATCACCTAACTCCCGTGGGATTTTGGTAATGGAAGTTAGTACTGCCACTGAGCGCTTTGTCATGGCCTTCAATTCCTCTCCCCCCCCCCCCCCCTCCGCCGAATCCCTAGTGCGACCTGGTTTTTTCCTCCAATTTGCACTGACGACAGTTTGCCTTCAATACTCGTAGTTTGTTTGTTGATCATCGACTTGGTCTTCATTGAGTAAGGATTCTTGTACTGTAGTGTACATACATTTCAAGTGCTTCCAGACCCACTCCTCTCATGAATTTGGAGGGACATTGCCTCGCTTTGCTGGCCAGCTGGGATATGGTGATCTTCTTTGCTTCTCAACTCTTCAATGGAGATTATGGATGATCTGTACATCTTACATGTTTTTGCTTTATTGAACCATTACTCTTTTTGTATTATGTTATTATCCTTTGATTGGTCTTGATGACTTTTTCCATCAACTATGATAATGGTTTTTATCAATTGTGGTGATTTGAAGCCTATAAATGGACTTTATTCTCAAAATGCATTTTTCGGTTGGAGTTATAATCTTGAGGGTGTAGATTGTAAATGAGATTTTGGGTTGTTAACTAGATGAAGGGTGAGATTTGATGGCTCTCCTTGTTGTTGTATCATTAATGTTTTCTTTGGGAAGAAGATTCCCTTCTTATTTTGGCTTATTACAATGATCTACTTGCTCCATAATAACAGATTCTCAGGGCTACAGTTTGAGTGTGATAAAAAAAAGTATTTGGATGGACTACATGATGGTTCCGCTGGTTACGGTCCTTGTACTTTAATTATTACAAAACTAAAGGTTGTGGCTTAAACTAATGTTTGGCTTCTATTTTCTTATTTGTCTGATCTTTTTTACTGCATGACACGACCTGCTGACAAATGATATTATCTTTTTATAAATTGATGGAAAATGATGAAGGCCTTTTTACTAATTACTCTAGAAAATGGAATATGCTTAGCTTAAAATATTCTTTAACCACAAGATATGCATACACTGGGTTTGAACTTGTTGTCATTGTATTATTAGAAGTATTGCACAACCTTGAAAGACTTTAATAACTTGATGCTTTGAGATATCTTCTTGGCTTAAAAAAGGTATGGATGGATGGTTTTTTCACACTGATTTTATATGTACTATATTGGCATTACTTTTCCAGAGCTCATTTCATCCCTGGTTATTTCCTACCTATGACTGACCTCTAAGAACTACAACCACTTTGGGTGCTCTTTTGGAAATCTTATTTAATTCTACATGGATTTGCTACTGACAACCGTACTAGTCCATTCTTTTGTTACACGGATAAATCTTTTCTTTGTGATGTTTTTTGATTGGCTGTCTTACTATCTATCATTATACTCTCTTCTACATATGGTCTCTTATACATATGGCTTGTGAATCGTGATGTTTTTGATTGGCTTTGAACCTGTCTTACTACCTAACATTGTATTCTCTTCAGCATATGGTCCCTTATACATATGGGTTGTTTCCTTCCTAGGGTTTGGGAATTTTACATATGATTGGATTCCCTTTTGTTTCTAGGTGCCTGTTGGTTTGTTTTATATTTTGATTTTTTCTTTCTTTTGATCTCACTAGCAGGCTTTGAAAGTGTTTCTTATATTGGTATTGATTTATTGATGTATTCATTATTCTTGGGAATGTCCTAGCACTCTGATTGTTCCAAGATTTTGTGGATGGGACTCAAAAAATCGATCCCTATTTATGATATCGATCCCTATTTATGATATCGATATCTATTTTACTTGTTGGTTATTTGTCATATGGTCTGGCTCTTTGCTAAAGCACCTGATGATCATGAGGATCTCTGGTTAATTGGTTGGTAACAAGGAATTCATACTAAAATATTGTTGTGCATTGATTTAAAATCCTTGCTAGGTTGTTTTACAGGTTGTACTAGCATACCAATTTTTGCATCTTGTAAACAATAAAATAATTAGTACTACTTCCATGTTATTAGTTTCTTGTTGAAACTAATCTTTTGATGTTAGCGTTACTAGCTTGATTACTTTACTGATATTCTGGGAATGTTAAGCTTTTGATGACCTGAGGGCTTGCAGTCATCTAATTTAGCTTGATGTGCTTTAGTGATATTATGGGAATGCTAAGCTTTTGATGACTTGGGGGCTTGCAGTCATTTGATTTAACTTGATGTGTTGAATTTAGCATCGAAGTTTATTCCCTTGATTAGATACCCATTTGAACAACTAATTGTCTGATATTTTGTCTTCCTTTTGTAGAAATTGGGACTAATCATGTGTTTGGATCCTAGATTGAATAATTGAAAGCTTGATAGTATTGATCTCTTGTGTAGAATTTGGGAATATAACCCTTATGGGAGATATAAGATTTTTGGTTGTTATGCTTGATAAACTAGATAGTACATGTTTGATTGGTTCTATCTAACCTATATGTAAAATGGCTATTTTAAAGCCTTGGATACATTTAAATTTATTGAAACTATACTCTTGTAATTTTTTGGTTTGGGTCTTTTGAAAAACAAAGGTTTGGTGATCATTTCATGGATTACTTATACAATCTTAAAATACTTCTACTGATCCAGCCTCACTCTTACTACCTTAGTTCTCATAGACTTTTGAAAAACAAAGGTTTGGTTGCCATTTCATGGATAACTTATACAATCTAAAATACTTTGGCTAATCTAGCCTCACTCTTGCTACCTAGTTCCCATAGACTTCTGGGTAGGATAGAGTACTTCTTATGATTGGGTTAGCTAGTTGGATTCTATGGTGTATTAAAGATACAGAATTAAGGTCCAAGCTTCTTTAGAGAACATCAATTATACTTTTTTAGAGTGAGCAATAAGCTTCAAAGGAAAGAATGGTTTTTTTTTAAAGATGGGATGAAATTAAGAAAACTGACTTGTGTATTTTATTTTAAAACACCTATTGCCATCCCCCTAAAAAGGGATGATGGACTTTTGATGGTAATCAAGAGGTAAAATAACATATTGAAAAAAACTTAAAAAATGTACCATAGGGCATTAGCTAGTCTATTGATCTTTAAGTAGGACAAGGCTAACAACTAATAGGTTCTTTGATACCTATAAGGCCAACAAATCTGTTGTCTTATTTATATGGATGCAATTGAGAATTCTATCTTTGCTTAAAGAGATTTAGCTTTGCTACAATTGGCCGACCTTGGAGATGGAGGCTTATTTCATCATCTCAAACTAGTTTTAGTCTTAAACTAGAATGGTATTTCGTTTTGATCATATTGTACAAAAATGAGTTGAATGTAAAATCATTTTTGTGTATACAACCTTCTTAATGTCTAAAGATGGTTGTCTTTTGAAAAAATGTTCTTTTGTGTTTAAGTAGTATCTTAACACACACACACACATTGTGTCTTTACACTTCTTTTGGTGTCGGATTATTTGGTTCCTCTTTCATCATGGCTTGCTCCCCTCCTCTGTGTATGCACTATTCAACCCATGTTTTTCTCTTTTGGGACCCCATGACGATGATGTCTTCCCTAATGGGACACACACACAGATACTTGTTTTATTTATAGGTATTTGTTTGAGCTCTCCTACCTTAGAGACTTTGGATTATCTTTAACTAGCTCCTGAAAGATTCTCTTCTAGAAAAATGATTTGACAATATCTTCCTACTTCCTCTTTGATCTTAATCAGGTTTTGAGGTAGATTTTACTCCTATTTCTAGTATTTGGTCTATATATTCTTCATAAAATTACGTACTTTGTGCTAAAAATGGCCTTTTACTCTGATTTCTCTTAGAGAACTTTTTACAATCCCTAGGGATGTTGAGTATTCTCCTCACCTTGTGGCTTTAAAATCTCTCTCTCTCTCTCTCTCTCTCTCTCTCTCACACACACACACACACACACACACACACACACATACACACTTTTTTGTGTGTAAATCTTGTTGATTCAAATTACAAGTGGGAAACCTCAAAGCAAGGAAAACCCACCAAGTAGAAAAGATACAAAAAGTGGAGTAGCATAAAGCTCCAAGGGCTAGAAACAGTCAAAATACATCATGTAGGTATCAAGAGAAATGTCACCTGCATCATAAGCAAAATGCAACACTTGACCCAACAAAATTTGAAGTAGGGAAACGGGTCAACAACAATGCCTTGAAGCATCAAGGAGTTGTGACGGTGCCAAATGGACCACAGAACCCAAAATCTGACCCAACCAAAGAAAACTATGAATTGTGATCGTAGAGACTAAAGGTCCCCAAACATCCAAAACCGTCTTATGGAAATTGGTAGAGAGGAAATATAATTGAAGAGCAACAGACACCTATCGAATGAAGGATCAGAAGAGCGATAGCCCCACAATAAGTGCAGCATAGTCTCTTCAACATCATGACATTTGAGACAATGAGAAGGTGCAATATGCCAAGCACGTAACAAGCTGCCAACAGGTAAAACTCCCACCAGGCAGCACCACAAGAAAATACGTTCCTTCAAAGGAAGATGATTGTGCAAGATACCAGTTAATGTTCGCTTCCACCAAAAGGCTGGTTTGGAGAGAGACCACGTTTGATTACTATGCAACACAATCCATACATCAAATTGTAACAGAGCATAAACATTGACAATTGAGATGTGGTCCAGCCTCAAGTCAAGAAGCTTTTAATATAAAAAAAACGTGAGCCCACATTTAAAGGAGGAATAGGGGAGAAGTCATCAAACATCCTCTGAATCTCCTGCCAGAGAGAAGAGTAATGGTGTCCCAAGGGAAAGCGAGATGCCACATCCGAAAATGAAAGAACATGTCCAGTTACACCACCTGGTGCACCTGCAAAATTCCTTTTTGTGAAAGAAAATAGGCTTGGCGAGGAGACTGTTGAACCAAAGTCAAGGAGAAAGCCTTGTTCCAATGAAAACTCTCCAATCGAAGGGAATTTCCAAGAAGGTGTTGGCAACCATGCCATTGCATATGTGAGGTGACAATCTTCTAGTCCACAATGAGAGAGGCAGTAAAGGGGCATCCTGGAATGTGTCCTTGAAGCCATCCAAAACGAAGCTCCCAATATGTTAGCTGCCAATGACCAAATGATGGCGTAACAATATCCTCACACATGTGCGACACCATAAGCGTGCAGGGTTGCTATTGTTGCACCAAGATTGGTAACAACATAACTTTCTGAGCCAGAACATGAGTCTGAAAATCCAAAATATTCAAACCGCCAAGGTGCTTGGGAGAATAGTCGGCTGAGACCTCTTTTGTGAAATGCCAAGTATGCTAGAAGTGCCCCAAAAAGGCAGACTCTCATCACTTCTATGCAGTTTTTCTTACCCATGTTACCCAGAAGTGCTCCAATGAGAGAACTCTTCACATAGTGATTTCTTAGGTATCAACTTGAGAAGGCCTTCTTTCCAGGAGGAGGGCAATTGCTGCTGCTCCCATGCCGTATTCATCATTATCAATAGCGAAAACTTCAAGCTATCCCAGAAAGACAAGAAAAATTCCATCGTAAGACCATCCCACCCAGGCGCATTCCAACGGCCCAAATCAAGGAGGTTGGCATACAATTCTGACTCATTAAAAGAAACCTCCAAGTCTTGAGCCTGCTAAATTGAAAGAATGGGAGTAACATGTGAAAGAAACAAGCAGCACACTTGGCAAGCTTCCTATGTGGGAGGTAAAGGAGCCTCAAAGATCTTGTCATAATGAGATTGCAAAACCTGAGCCAGCTTCGATAAGGAAGAGGTCCACTCCCCCGATGAAAGTTTGATACTCTTAATTGCTTGAGATTGCCTAGAATGATGCAAATGCTCGAAGAATTTCTTAGAAGCGCAACCTTATCTGTAAGTGCTTGTTGGGCGAGCTTGAGTATGCCATTTAGCCAATTTCCTTTCATTATTATGCCGTAACAAGGTGCGAGCATATAACAATTCAACCGTCTGAGTCTCATCAAGAGACGAAGTGTTGGCGAGTTGCATTAATCTACGACAAGTATCCTTTGCCTGCATAACTTTCCCTCTCATTTCTGATAAGTAAGACTTGCCATAATCTTGGATGACATATTGACCCTACATAACAAATTGGAACCAAGATCTGTCCATCTAAGGGAGCATCTAAGATGACAAAGGAGGAATGACTTCCTCAACCATAATGCAAAACTAATCATGCTTAAGATAAGCATTGTTCACATGCAAAAGCCGCTCAAGCATACAAGAGCATGATCCAAAAGACAAATCATATAATCAATCCTCATGTCACATACAAAATCATCATACTGCTGCATATTTAAAAGATACCAGCGATCTAGTCGAGCTTGATATATAGATTGAACATTATGCTGAAATGTGAATCCTAGATCATTCGCATGCAAAAGAGGCCATAAATCCAATGCTTGACAATCAAGCATAAAATGGTCCCATGATTGTCGTTCTACATGAAGCGTGTGAGAGTGGCATGTAGTGTTGTCTGCAAGATTTGGCGCATTATTAAAATCCCCACAAAGAAATGCATTGGAGTGACGACACTATGAGGAAAGAGCACTCCACAACCGTGCCCTATCAGTAGAAGCCGTGAAAGCATATAGACCGCCAAATTCAAAGACTTCCCCATTAACAATACATTGAACAACCATCCATCTCGCATATGGGTCATTGAAAACCAAAGTCGGGAGTAGCTCATGTCTAACAAGCATAAGCACTCCAGAGAAACATGTAGATCCTGTGTAGTCAATGTATGTACATAATAGTGCCAGATAAGCCTCCACTTATCGTGATTGCACAACCCACGCACATTATAGGATATGCAATTTAAAGAGCTATACATCTTGTATTGTATATATACAATGAGCGATGAGCCAAGTAAAGGGAGACTTAGGCAGAAGTGCCCAGAGACACATCCTCATCTACAATGGATACATGTGAAGATGCAACACAACCAAATCTTGAAGGATTCAAGAGAGTAATGCCTTACGATGCAGGATCTTCCCCTGTCACCACTTCCTTGTAGGAGCGGACAACCTTATCCCATGCCTTAGCCAAAGAAGTGCTATCATTTCAAGGAAGATTTTTCTAGACCGGGGGCACATAATTGGGAGAAGATGCCAAGGGGCGGGCTTTAGCAAATTTCTTAGGCACCATCCAAGCGTGCAAGGAGAAAACAGGTCTTTGTCTACCTCTTTTGCATAATGAGAAGCAAAAAGCGTGTTTGATTGGGATTGCTTTGCTTTGCCTTATTTGCCCCAGTTGTCAAAGCAGAAGGTGAAGCGCCTTCGGGGCCAAACCTTAGGAGAGGATTTTAGATGCAGAGGAGGTTGACAGTTGAAGAAGGTGATTGCAAATTCTGTTCTAGACATTTAGATTGCATATAACCAAATTTGCCGCAATGAAAACAAGAATTTGCAAATTTACCCCATTTAAGCTTGAAAGGGTGCTTTCCAACCATCGAATCCCTAGAATCAACCGCAATGCCTGCTAGAATGGGGATGTCTGTGTCCAACAAAATGCATGAACGATTGGTGTTCGCCTCCAACTTAGGAGGACAAATGACCTTACCTAGTTGAGAAGCCAACAAGGGAATAAAGTGACACCAAGTGCAGGGAAAATCCACCACTTAAACCCAAACAGGGCACTTATGAAGAATAAGACTTTGATAGTCTTTGGTGAGAGCCCAGGGAAAAACATGAGTCATTTGTGGACCGAAGAAGAGAGGAGGCATTTCAAGCAATGCATCTGAGCATCCATGTCTGTGAGTAGCACTTCATAAAACCCTCTTGCACCAAAGTAAACTTCTTGGACTGCTTGTCTCTGAAGCAAAGATCAACCCACTATCCTACATTCTGAGTAATAGCATTTTGCTCGAGAAGAAGATAATCGCCGCATTAAGAGCATATTGAGCAACAGGATCCATGAGCTCCTGGACGGGAATATGCACTTCCATAACAAGAGCAGGACCTTCCCATGCTCGGTGTGCGTTCTCAAAATCTTCATGAAGACAATCTTTGATAAAAGATAAAGCATCCATAGCCAGATCCTCCAAATTTTTTAGGTGCTTGTCAATACACTGATCACCCAAATACATCCATCCAGAAACCCCACACACACACATACTCTTTCTCTGTGCTATTTTTGTTCTTTTTTTTTCTAAAGACCTAGAATCGGAAAAACAAAAAAAACCCTGCTCCTGTTGTACAAACTATCAATAAAAACTCTATTGTACAGTATCTAAGAGAAACTTCCTGGAGCACACTCACAAATTGAATAATGGGCGCGTGCAAGCGAGGACAATCTGCATTCGTCGGTACGTTGTGTAGAGCCTGTGTAAGGTAGATGTTGCGCAGGGTAGAGTCGCATGATGGACAAACGACAGAAGGATTCGCCATGCACCCATTCACCACCACACGCGCGCGCACAAACACACACACACACACACACACACACACACACACACCTGTGCTACCATGAATCACTGCTTCACCCTCACAACGCGTACACACGAACACCTTCTTTCTCGCACACACACACAGACCTCACTCTCTCTCTCACACACACACACACACACACACACACATACACACACACACACACACACACACACTACTCATAGGCAGACCCATTGCACATAGGCCTATGCACTCGCACGAGCTGCTCCAAAATTGACAAAGAAAGTCTTCAATAGGCAGAGGAGTCTCATGTGAGAGGTTGAGGCCAGGAGACTCGCGTGGCAGAGAAAAGGATGGAGACTGACGCCGTAGCCTGCGGGCAGAAGAGGACTCGCGTGGCAGAACGAACTTAGATACACACACACACACACACACACACGGGTAGGAATACCTACATGTTAAGAATCACAATCTTGCCATGGTTTCTCTTAAAAAAAACATTTAGTAAAAAAATTGCTTGATAAACAAAAACACTCACGTATTCAAAAAAAGCCTCTAATTACATGGTAGTATATGGTGTAATTTACATCCATCAACATCTTGATTTGTGAAGCATCATAGTGTTAAGAAACTTAAATCAAATCTCTTTTGTGAGCAAAGCACTAGTAACATCACTAAAAACAAGCTCTCCCTTAGGCACATAGCTACTAATGGTAGTGTTAAATGTATTCCATGATGCAGGCAAAGAACATAGCAAGAAAATGGCTTTCATTTCATCTTAAAAATTCTGCACTCAAAACATGCACCATTGAGATGCAAACAAAATTTGGACGCAAATGAGCTGCCTAACGAGGAGTAAGAATTGCTCTCAACAAGGAACAAGCACACACAAGGTGCTAATCACACATATCTATACACATAAAACTCCCAAAGAGTAGTAGTTATTGATAAGGAATCTTCCATTGAAATTGGAATCTATCACTGATGAAACTTGTTGATTGCAGCCAATTAGGCTAAAAAAAATCAAACCACAGATGCTATTCATGCAGTAACTAGCGTACGTCAAGTGTAAGAACAATAGATTTGTAATAGGAATGCGTGCCAAGAAAAACTTTAAACGTGTAGTTGTGTGGCTTGTGAATCTGATAAACTAATAAAAGTGGCAACCTGTGAGTCTTCAATGGCCAGGCATCATAAACGAGACCACAATAGACCAATCTATGTAAAACAGAGTACTAAGAAGCCAAGCAGTAACTATCAAGATTGCTCTCTCTGATGATTCCATGAAAAAACATTGTATCAATGTTGTCAAAGTTGATGCTAGTGCTGATGCCGGGTGTCACTCCTCTATGGAAGAGACACCTCACTCGTGCATCTTGATGTCAGAGAAAATTGTTGAATGTGGATGTCGATTTTTGCCGCCGAATGAAAAATGCCTCACCGAAAATTAAAAAACGAAATGTGTGTATGAGGATACTAATGTTGTGAACGCATATTGCTGCAAAAAATTTGATGAGAATTAGATTCAAAACATGCCAAAACCCCCCCAAAATGACTCTTGGGGTGTGCAGATCTGAGTCTGTATGAGAAAATTATGACCAAAAATGTGTTTTTCAAGCCAAAAAAAGCACCTAAAATCCTATTTTTACTACTCTGCCACACTGTGGATGAATAACTACAATATAATGGTCCCAAATCTCAAAAAGATCAACTCCTAAATGAGCTAAATTCAAAGCTAAAGATCTTAGCTCTATAATCCCATACATGGCTGCAAATTTCATGGTCCAAATCCTATTGTAAGCACACGACAATGCACTCCAATGTGTGTACAATCAAAGGACACTCTAGCTAAATATTCTCCTCGAAAAGTACTCATGAATGGCTACAAATCAGCTACAAATAGTGCACAAAGCACTCATGATGATGCATCTCTTTTGCTTTCAACCAATCGACTCTGATACTACTTATGAAGAGTGTGTGCGTGGATGCATACCATTAGGGGAATTTTGAGGTCACTTTTGTGCCCTGTAAGAATATGTAGAGAGAGAATATATACTTTATTTTAAAAATAGTGAAATGTTTGTAAAAAGGTGAGTTTGCGTCCTTTTTACCTCCACCGAAACATGTCATTGTCAAATCTTTCTAGGATCTTTCGTATTCTAAAAAATACTCCCTCCAAAACTAACGAAAAGGTCAGTTCTGGCCCAAAATTCAAAATTTCCAAAAGCTGAAACAAACCTTTTCTGTGTCGTCTTCTTCCTTGTATCTGCACAGCTTTTTCCTATAGTACTATCTCTAACAAATACTGTTAACAGACTTTCATGAGGAAGAGAAGAATCTTATACCATCTACACATTGAGCTAAATGAAGAATATTGTCCAGTGCGCAAGAGAAACAAATGTGCAGAGGTGTCCTCGTCCATATTTGAAGCAATGCGGCAAGATCAAAAAAATCACATTGATCTCTGGACTGATGGAAGATTGTATCCAGTGGACCCAATGACAAAGAGCACTCCCCCATTCTCAAATTGTTCATCTTTGATAAAATTTGTGGGTGATGGTCAAAGAGGGTTGTTGGGTTATACACAGAGTCTTGCGGCAGAGAGAGATATTCTTAAGTTAGAAGATCATTTGACCAAACAAATGATAAATACTCTTAAACAACAACTTGAGGAATGTAAAGAGAGCAATGAAAAGCTACAAACTCAGCTCAAACAAGCTAGAAGCAAGAATACAATGTTAGGAAACAGACAAAGAGAAAAGAAGTTAAAGAACATTGAAGCCTTGAGACGTGGTGGAGGAGGTTGCAGCAGGAGAATCAAAGCAGCAAGGTATTGTTATTTTATATGATTCTGCTTATGTTAGGTTGTTAATCTTTTTGTTAGGTTGTTATGCTTATTTTATATGATTCTGCTTATGTTAGGTTGTTAATCTTTTTGTTAAGTTGTATTGTGATTCTTTTTGTTAAGTTGTATTGTGATTCTGCTTATGTTAGGTTGTTAATCTTTTTGTTAAGTTGTATTGTGATTCTGCTTATGTTATTGTTATTATGCTATTGTTCTTTATTAAATGATTAATATTCAGTTAACTTTAATTTAGTTTGTTTATTTTGTTGGTGTCATTTGGACAATAATCAGTTAATTTTGTACCTTTTGATTTAGGACTTTGCTACAACCAAACTCTGTATCAAACATGGAAATGGCAGCTAAACATTATTGTGATGTTTTACCTCTCAAGGTTGCCAAAAAGATTTTCACAGAGAAGAAGTTTAAAAAGGCAAAGGAGCAGTGCATTGAGGGATTTTTGCAGAGCTCTTGCTTGGACAAGGAGGATGTGCAATATACTATGGATAAGGTAGGCATTAGCAGAGATGGTTATAGCAAGCTGTTCAGAAATATGAAGTCAAGGTTAAAGCAATGTAAGGTCAGGTCCTCTTTGCTTCCAAAGCCATCCATTGTGCAGCAGGCAAGGAAAAAGATCAATGAGAGGATAATGGAGATGTTGGGTGAGCCTCACCACATTCATGGTACCTATCATGGTAAAAAGAGGGATCTTCAATTTGACGAGTTCAATAATATTTTCCTTGACTTGAAGACACTGCAGAAGGAAATGATCAGATTCTATGAGCTGGAGCATACAGAAGCAAATGGTGTTGTCAGTTTTGTGATAAAGCTTGATGAATGTGAGATTGTTAAGAACAGAAAAATTGAGAGGATTTCCATAACTTTAATGAACAAAGCATTGAAACCGAAGAATACCAAGTACTTCAGCGTGCAATCGGAGAAGAATGTCTGGTGGCTAGGTGCTTTTGAAGTAGAGAGTGAAGACTTTGATGTTCTGGATTGGGTTTTCCATCAAACAACAATACCCGAAGTCATTAATGCACAAGAATTAGGGGAAGAGCTTGAAGTTGAAGGGTTTGGAAGTTACAGGGTGGAATGGCACATGGGAGGAGACCTTAAAACCCTTAAATGTATGTACAATGTCTCCAAAGGAGCTATGGCAAAGAGCCCTTGTCTGTATTGTATGGCATCAGCAAAAGAATGTAATCCTGCAAATTGGAACAAAGCACCCAATAGGCATACTCAAGATCCAAACTTCAAAGCAGTTTTAAATATTCCACTTGCTAATGTCCACATATGCACTCTGCATGCTCTTTGCAGAATTGTGGAGAAAATTGTACATCTCTATGTGGGGTTTGCTTGGAAGTTACAGCCAAAAGCAGCTAGAGATGCTGCAATCAAATGTATTGAAACGGTTTTATCAGAAATTGGCCTTCACAGTGGTAAGGTTAAGATTGAAACAGACCTGAAGAGGTCTTCAAATGGAAACAATGTGCCTAGAAAGGTATCTGTTGGTGGTGTGAAGGCCAGAGCTTTCCTAGGGTTCATGGCAAACTAGGAAAGGTAAATGCCAAGAAGGGTTCATCCAATGTGAAGTATAACCAGTGGAAAGCTCTCCACAATGCCATCAAAGATCATGGTCTTGAAGGTACATCAAGAAACAAAAAGGCAGAGGTATGGGAATCACTAGACAAAGTATTTTCCTACTGTGATAAGACATCCTGGGGAAAAAATGATATGCCAAATTTCAAGAAAGTGCTCAATAACTTCAGAAGTGCAATGAAAGATGCTTGGGATCAGGAATTCACACATTACATGGTAAGTTTTTTATTCCTTTTTAATATGTACATACTTTTAGTTTGGAAGCATATGATTAATCTCATACTTACTAATTATTGACACACTTTTACTTTGCCAGCATATAATTTACAATCACACTCCCTGGTTTGTAAAGAGATGGGGATCCCTGTCCATATGGTCTACACAAGGCATGGAGAAATCCCATTATCAAGCAAGAACCAAGTTTTTCAAGCATACAAGACATGGAGGAGGTGCAGTGAAGGCAAACAGCTTGCTTGAGGTTTTCCAATGGTTCTATAGACAAATATGGCATAGAACCAGATCAAAAATGACAAAGAAAGCACTACTGAACTCAGATTTAGCAAATGCCTTACACAGGAACAAGCAGAAAAGACAAAATTCATATAATAGTTCATCTGCAAATGAAAAATTCTTACAATGGCTAGCTACAAGAGAGAGACAAGGTAGAAAGTGGGCCAAAGTACAGGTATGAGCAAAGTCAGTCTTTTGATGAAGGTACATCAACTTCACCCCTAAACTTCAGAAACTTCTGCTTATTGTAGCCTATCATTTGTCTCTTGAGGTCCCCAGAGTGGGCAAGCACATAGGATGCCATTGTTGCAAAATAACCAGCTCTAGAACCAGTAAGGCCAGGGAAGAATCCAAAAATTCTGATGGCTTCCTCCTTTTCCACCAATATTAACTTCTCTAACCCTGGAGGAAGCTGATATGAACCAACAACCTTTGTAAGTGCTTTAATTGCAAGCATTGGCAGCAATGGTTCTCTTGTAAACTTGTTATGGAATATAATTACAGTCTCTTTGTTGAGCTTCCCAATAAAGTGTCCCAAGCTCTGGTTCCTTCCTAAATTTAAGGGTCTAGAACCCTTCCCCCTGCCAAGGAATTTGTCTGTGTCCAGTATTTCAATCTGCAAAAATATGTCTTGGTTAATTGTTCAGCACATTAATAAGACAGGGCAAAATGGTCATTAACATACCTTAGGAGACTCATCCTCCTCAAACAAGGCAGGTTCCCATATATCAATGGATCTAGTTGGCCTTACTTCATAATCTCTGGTCTTTTCCTCTCCCATATGCTCTATTTTGAGCCTTTTCTGGATCTCATTGAACTCCTCTTCAGAAGGTACACCCTGTTGCTCATATCTCAGAACAATGTCCTGCACATGCTTTCCAACACTTGAGTTGTCAATAAAATTTTCTGCCTCTGTGTCCAAGACTGCTAAGGGGCAAGGTGAGTAATCAATAAATCCTATGTCATTAGATCCCCACTCAGCCAAAACTGCCAAAGCATAATCTTCCCTTAGATCAAAAAGATGTTGAATGTCATTCAGCAAAACATAATTCTTTTTGTTAACTTTGTATGTGGGAAATGTTGTTGTGCAATGCAAAGGATCAACATCTTCATCCTCAATGTCAACATTCTCCACTTTAGTGATGTTTTCTGCTTTAAATTTTGCAATGTCCAGCATCTCAGTGCTTTGTAGCTTCTCTTCCTCTTCATGGAACTCCATCTCTATCTCCTCTTTCTCCTGGTCCTCCTCAGCCTGGGAAATCTGCTTTGGAATCTCTTTGCCCTCTGGTGTTGGGAGTACACTAAAGAAAATGATAAGTCCAAGGTCATAATCTACCAACTGGCAATGCATATTACCATGAAATTTGCAAGGCTTTATGATCTTTTGCCAGTCTGGATGAAGGCTTGACCACTTCTTTGCAATACCTGTCCTTGACAAGCTACCTGCTTTGCATATATCAACAAAATGAACAAGATTTTCAAGCCTGTGATCTCTGATCAATTCTGTATATATCTCTTTCAAGTCACTAATTTGTGTAGAGAAGCCATCCACAAGTGCTTGAAGATCAAAGGCAGCATTAAAAATCTGTTTGGCACTTTGAAATCTTGTAAGTTCATTAACTTTGTAAAGAAAAGACATCAGCCTATCATCAGCGGTCTCTTGTATATCCTCTGTATCCATTATGACAATCCACAAATGCTAAGCTGAAAAAGAGAAAAGAGAAGTCTATCAAGACATTAACCACCCTTCTTTATATCAAGTCTACAAACAAATTAAAAGCATAAAATTGTCAAGCAAATTAGGAGCACAAATTAAGCACAAGCAAAAAAGAATTACATAAAATTGTGACATGCTATGTTTGTCACTTGCTATGCGAAATTTGAGAAGTTAAGAGAAACTCGTCACTCACTAACAACGCGCACAATGTGACACTTGGTACGCGTTTTCCTATTGCTAGGAAGAGGTTGACGTCCACCAAAATCGCGCACGGGTGTCGCGGTGTGTCGCTTGGAGGGTTGGAGGCTTAAATTCGTGAATGACAATAAGCGAATCAACGGGTTGGGTAGGTTCCTTTTATGGGCAAAAACGCCGCCTCGGGAAGTGTGCAAATCCGTTGCTGCCTCGAAGTTTGGTCCAACGGCTAGTTTTTAGGCGCCTAGGGACTTGCGCCATGCACCCTATATAAACATCCTTAAAGCCCAAACTAAGCTCATTTTGAATAAGGTTTTGAAGGAGTTCCACAACCCAAAATTTCGAGCGCTTTGAGCGTACACCGTGCGCGATATTCGTAAGTGAGAAGACTTTGCCTCTTTTATCATTTCGCGTACCGAGTTTCAAAGCAATGTGTTCTACTATGTCCACATATGTGATCATGTTTACGATGTGTACCTTAATGTGTACCGCAAGAGGTTTTCACCGCTTGGTTTTCCCGTCACCCCGTGCGCGAATTTGGTAAGTGGGAGGACTTTGCTCCCTTCGAAATTTCGCGTACGAAGTGTCACCGTTTCTGCGTAATGCTCCGTCACATCATGCGCGATCACCGTTAGTGTTAGGACTTTGGTCCCTTTGTGATTTCGCGTACGGGGTGTCATCGCAATGTGTTCCACTATGTACGGAAATGTGTGCCACTAAATATACATTTTGAAGGACATTTTGTCATTTCGCTTACAGAGTTTCAAGGCAATGTGTTCCACTATGTCCACATATGTGATCATGTTTACGATGTGAACCTCATATGTGCCATTATTTTCACCATGCGTACAACATGTGTCTCAAGATGTTTAAGAGGTTATCACCGCTTGGGACTCCCGTCACCCCGTGCACGAATTTGGTAAGTGGAAAGACTGTGCTACTTTCGCAATTTAGTGTACGAAGTGTCACCATATTTTGTAATGCTCCATCACGCCGTGCGCGACCACCGTTAGTGTGAGGACATTGGTCCCTTTGTGATTTCGCCTACGGGTTGTCACCGCAATGTGTTCCACTATGTACGGAAATCCCTTTTGAAGATGGCAAGGACCAAGAAGACTGCAAGGAAGGTTGATAAGCCGGTTGATAAGCCTCTATCCGAAGATGAAGAAGAAGCTCAGCCTAGCAAAGCTTTAGCTGGTACTTCAAAACCAAAGGAGAGCACATCTCAGAGGAAGGACCCTAAACCAAGTACACCTGACCCTCAACCAAGCAAAAGAAAGACTACACATCAGAGGAAAGCTTTCAAGCCAGTGCAGCTTAAGCCTCTCCTTACAAAGAGAAAGTTCAAGCAGGGGGTCAAATGTCTAAGAGAGATAAGGAAGGCCATAAAGGCCATCAATCTTGCAATTCCCAAACTGCCCTTCCAAAGACTATGCAGACAAGTTGCAGAGGAGTACAAGATTGACATGAGGTGGACTAGAACTGCATTAGCATGTATCCAAGAGGCTTCTGAGGACTTTATGATTGAGCTTTTCCAAGATGCCTATATATGTGCAGCTCATGCCCATAGGGTTACTTTGATGGACAAAGACATGATCACCCTCAGGAGGCTGAGATACAGGTTTTCAAGAATGTTGGAGCCTGTCCCCTATGCATATATTAAGGCCTTTAATATTCTCAACATTCCTCCATGGAGGAACCCAAGGAGCCTGAAGTAGGAGTTAGTTTGATATTACTGAAGAAGGAAAAGGAAAGGAAAAAGAGAGCAAAGGAAGACAAGGAAATTGCAGAGAGAAAGAGCTTGACCTGTTGGAACCTCAACTAGTGCCCCTCTTGAGGAGTGTCAATCCTACTGGTTTTGTTGTCGCTCTATTTCAGTGAGGAGGATCCTAGGGAGGATTACAATTCACTTGACTCTGAGACCTTGGAAATTCTCAAGGACTGGACCAAGGAGATCAATTCTCCACTCCTTATCACATGCCTCAGGTTGCTTTTGTTTTCCTATGTATTTTTGTTTATAGCAAGAACTCTTTATATAACAATATCTTGTACCAGGTTAATGATGCATACATATGAGCCAGACCTTCAAAAAAAGGTGGAATTTTTAGACCCTTCTATCTCCCACTTTCTCAGGACAGAGACAAATATAAGAGAGCTCACAAAGTGGTTGATTCATGTGGACTTGGAAAATCTGTGAAATTTTCTTGATTCCCTATCATGAGAGTAAGTTTCCTACCTACACCTTGTGAAGAGAATTTACTAATTCATGTTAGAAGGCTAACTGAGGCTTGTTTTTATAGCTCACATTGGAGTTTAATTGCAATTGATATTGTGAAAAGAAAAATGCTACTTTGTCAATTCTCTTGCTGGAGTACATGGTCAAGCAAAATTGTAAGTATAGTAGCAGACACATTTTGTAAACCACAAGCAGAACCTCAAGCACATACTTTTAATAAAGATTTTGGACAGTGTTACTACAAGATTTATAGAGACACTGGAGAATTGTCCACCCATGCCAAAGATGCTGACTGAAATCCAATTTTCAGTTGTGAAGGTTGGAATTCTTTATGCTTTGTTCACTTCAATGGATTATCCTCAAATATTTTTCCCATAAATACATGTAATGAGTTGCAGGTTCCAATCCAGCCTGAAAGCCATTCATGTGGATGGAGGGTAGTGACAAATGCCAAGCTCCTCTTGGACTTCATATACTGCAATGACAATCTGAATATAGAAGTATAGCATATTTCATATTTGCTAGCTGTATTTTTTCTCATTTTATTGTTCCTAAAACTTGCTTTCTATTGCCTTGTATAGATCAACAGAGAGTGCTATAGTGAAACCATGTATGGTTGACAAGAGCAAATATTATCAAGTATATGATTGAAGCAAATGGACGACTGCAAGAGGTATTTAAAGATGATGATGTGAAGAGCTAGAAAAGGCAAAGGGGAAAGCAAAACTAGAAAAGGCAAAGGGAAAGCAAAACTAGAAGAGGCAAAGGGGAAAGCAAAGCTAGAAAAGCAAAGGAAAGCAAAACTAGAAGAGAAAAGGGAAGTGAAGAGGAGAAGAGAGTGGTGAGCAGGAAAAGGCAAGTGAAGAGATGGATGATAAGAGAAAGAGGAAGCAGCCCTCAAGCCCTCCTGCCAAAGAGCCCACAAGAAAATCTCCCAGGACAAAAGAGCCCACTGCAAAAGCACCAACCCCTAGGACAGGAAAACTCCTGGCAGAAAACTATTCTAGCTTTTTGTAGCCCACTTGTATCAAGCTTCCCACTGTATCCAATTGTCTATTCTATAGCCCTTTGTATCAAGCTTGTATCAAGCTTTTTGTATCAAGCTTTTTGCAGCCCACTTGTATCAAGCTTCCCACTTGTATCTAATTGTACCCACTTGTATCAAGCTTCCCACTTGTATCCAATTGTCTATTCTATAGCCCACTTGTATCCAATTGTCTATGTAATTGCAAATATTTGAAATTGAATACATTTTGATCACCTTGTTTTAAGACTCTGTTACAAAATCAAATCATTGAAGTAAAATCATTGATGTTTGGAAAAGTTGCATTTCAATAACAAAATAAAGATCCTTTAGATCTTTATTTCAATAAGATCCTTGCAGGTCATGTGATACAAAACAAGATCCTTGCAGGTCATGTGTTACAAAATTGCCTTTAAAGGATTTTCAAGGCACCAAATGTACAATGCCATCCAAGATGTCCTTGCACTGTAGCCTCTTTCATTCCTTTTTGATACCTACAAAAATAGCCCAAGTGAAATAAAGAACCAATAAGAGAACAAGAGACTTTTAGTGATAACAGTTACCTTTCCACCATTTATTTGAAAGCAGAATGTTGTGGGCAGTTCAATTCATCATTTTGCAGTCCAATCTCAATTGATGTAAGCTACACATGCCTCTTATCTTTACAATTGACAGATGCTCATTGTTTACCCATATATCAATGTCTTCTATTGGGCTGTCAATGAAGTCCTCCATGTCTTGATCAAGTGGAGTTAGCTGACCACCAACATAGTGCCATCTTCTGTAATAAATGACATAATGAAGTTTTGTGTCCCTATCATGTATTTGCAAGCAATTGAGCCAGCTTGCACATTACAAGTGATTCCATTCACTGTTTTGGTGTTCCAACCCTCATCCACAAATTCAAGTACATTTGCTGAGTCTAAAGTCTTCACTGAAAACATTGTTCTAGATTTCTGACTTCAGCATTAGAGAAGAAGTCTACAAAAACTGTAATGGGCATGAATATAGAAATTCTACTCTGTTTGCTTGCTATGTTTGCTTTCAAACACTTTTGAATCTCACAAAACAGTTTGCACCTGTAGCCCTCACTTGTATTTGAGCTAGGGAGTGACCATTCTCCACTTTTGAAATCAGGCAAGTCTAGCTTAGTTGTGGCTCCAAGTTCTCCATCCTTCTAGGTGGAAAATTAACATAATAAGGTCAAAGAAGAATATTCCATTCTCTGCCAATGAACCCTTAGTCCTTCCCTTGTATATTTCTTCACCAATTGATCCATGACACACATCCAGAATATTTATAACACATTCTATTGGCTGCCATTCCATAATGTTTGAAGGATACAAATCTGTACAACAAATAACCTTATACAACATGCATTACAAATAAGAATTTAAGTTAAGAGACTTACAGTTGGGTCTATGTAATGGCAAAGCAGAACTCTCTGAGTTAATATGCAGATCTTTATGCATGTACACATGCTGCACCAGCACCTCTTTGATTGATTTTTTGTTGTCGCCAAAGCTGAAATCTTTAACAATGCCCTTCCATCCCGCCAAGAAAGAGTTTTTGGTGGAAGACTTTATTCTCTTGTTCTGTTGCATCAGTATCCACGTTCCTTTGTGTATAGTTATTGGAATCCATCTCCATTTTGATCAGTCGTGTTGTAAGTGACAATGGCTTCAATGGAAGTTCTTGGTCATTTTGATCGTGATGAAGATTCCATGGTGAAAAAATAAATGAGCAGAGAAGTCTAGTCTGAGTTCAAGAGAAGAATAAGCAGAATGTGCAAAAAACGGTTCAAATCTGGAAAAGATCATGAGATAGAATCCGAACGTTGTTTTATGATGACGACGTGCAAAATGAAAACAATATAATATGAGAAGTACGTCTTTCTGAAAGCGACAGCTATTGAATGCCTTTGCACTTTTACTTGTTTACATTGCTATTTACCAGCTCAAAGTTGCTGTAAAGATAGAATATTTGCTTTTTTTGTGAGTTTTCAAAAATAGAGGTTCCATAACGGAAGCTCTTCAACCATTGGTTGAGACCACTCTCTCTCTACACGCTAAAAGGCACAAAAATGACCTCAAAATTCCCCTAATGAAACATCTAGCATGCTATGTGAGGAAGGAGAATGCAGAGAGTTTTGGGGAGATCTCTAAGTGAGGTTTGGAACACCTCACTACTTGTTGATCTATGCTACCAATGAATTGAAATAAGGTTATGTAGTAGGGCTACAGTGTCACTTCACAGGACAGACAGTTGGACAGCTGGTTACACTTGGTCTGGTTCACATTGGACGGACCCTCTGGTCTCGAGAGTGACACATGGCAGGGTGCCTACCGACGGTGGTCTAGTGGACCTCGTGGCCAGGTCACCACATGGCTGACATTTATGAGCCGTTGGTGGCTCTTTATGGTGATATATATGAGTAGTAGTGTTTGGTCAGATTATCTTGTACTGAGTCGTCTAGAGTGGGTCTTTACACAGAGCACATCTGCACCATCCCGGCACATCCGAGCCTCGACACCCCCATTGTACCTTTGAGTCCTGGGCTGGAGCTGATTGTGCTGCCACGCCAGAGTCTGTATCAGTCTTTGAGATAGTCGAGTCATATGTTCTGGTCTGTTGTTGTGTCTTTGCGAGCTCTGTTGACGTCTATTGTTTCCTTTCTGTTCAGTCTGTTTGAGGGAGATTCAGTCTATTTGAGTGAGATTGTCACGCACATTGCACTGAGGAGCACCCACTATAGAGAGCACGACACATTATCCGCGCTACAGGTGCTCTCATTTTGGCAATCATGGTGGGACCTCAAAGGAAGTCTCACTCTGGTGGAGATAAAATCGTGAAGCTAATCGGTTGTTACCTGGCTCCTCACACTTGCTTACACTGTGTAGATAGTCTGCAAGTCTGGTCCTCTCTCGCCCTGGTCCAAGTTCTAGTCCTCTTCCTTGGTCCTTGGTCTTTGGTCCTGGTCTGGTCTGGTCCAGCCCTCCTCGTCCTGCCAGCTAGGTGGTCTAGTCACTGGTCCTGGACCAGGTGGTCTAGTCACTATCCTGACTTGTTCTGTGTTAGATCTGTGTTGTTCACTTCATGACACATACAAGGCGGTCAGTTGAGCGTCAAAGCGCACTACTGAGCCCTCTGAAGCACTATAACAGAAGACGCCCTGTGGTATCTAGTAGAAGTCCATTAACCTTTTCAACCATACCTCCACATACGACATCCCCCATTCCTTCATTCCCCCATTCCTTCATCTGGTTCCACACCTTCCAGATCACCTTCTCCAATAAAGCTCTGTCCTGTTCTGCTACAGTAGGCTATTGAGCAACAGGCTCAACAAGGGGCCATGGAGGCGTTGGCTAGTGTGTTGGCCAAGGTAAACATCAAGTTCCCCACCTTCAAAGGACTCTCCTCGGAAGATGCGGACGACCATGCACGCAGGTTCGTATCTCTCTGTAGAGGACGTGGTCTTAACAGGGAAGATGCTTATCTGGTACTCTTTCCATCCACCTTGGACGGCTTAGCAGACAAATGGTACAGCCAGTTTGCAAAGAATCATTTTACAACTTGGGCATACTTAAGACAACAGTTCTGTGCAGCTTTCATGCCAGGCGACTACCAAGAGAAAGTGTTGGATGAGTTGGCCAACATGGTGCTCCAGCCAGAGGAGACTTTTGCAGAGCTTATGACCAAAACCAAGTCTATGGTTGCCAAGATTCCCCAGCAACCCGGTGAATTCATGGTTAAGAATTGGGTGGAGAAGGAACTTCCAAAAACCTCTCAGCAAAAATTCCGAGAGAGCCTCCGACCTGACGCCACTCTGGAGGAATTCATCGCAGCTGCTACTAGAATAGAGGGGGCTAGGAAGCTGTTCAACAATTGTCCTCACATAGATACTCCCTCTGTGTTCTCAGAAGGTAGTCATGATGATCCTTTGACTTCCTTGCGCAAGGAACTCGAAGCCCTCAAACTACAACGTGCCCTCCAAGAAGAGAAATCAATCTCTCTGAAACAAGAGAAACCATCGCACCTTGAGGCTTTGGATCAAATCAAGAGAGAACTAGAAGAGCAGTAGGAGACTAAAGCTATGGTATGGTGCAGCTCTTGTCGCTCTCCTGGACATCCTCCACAGGATAGTCCCCTTCGGGCTTATTGCCACTTCTGTGAAAAATCTGGACATGAGGACAAGGATTGTTACTACCTCAAGGGATTGCGACAAATACAGCAAAGTCTTGGTCCTTCTCTTCAGCAAGGGCTAGCACCTGCATCCAACATGGTTTCTCCCTGTGGCCATCCACACCATATTCCACCTTTGCTGACAGCCCCTCCTATGCAAGGTATGCAGAGCACTTTTCCCTCTCAGAGCTTTTATCATACCCATGCTCCCTCATCACCTCAAAGATTCTATGCCTCCACCTCAAACTCAATGCACCAGGAGCAAGGACCACCTCGCCCTTTGGCTCGCCCTTCGGCTCGCCCTTTGAATCGGCCCATCTTGTGCTACAGATGCGGGGAATATGGGCATTACCAAAGCAAATTCCCCCTGCCAGAAGGGTCCCCTCCTTGTCGTCATTGCCCTGAAACGAAGGATCACTAAAGTAAGGATTTCCCTAAACTTCGTGCATCCACGGCTTTGAACTCAAGTCAAAGCCAGAATGAGTTTTCCTTTCCCAAGCTCAACTTGATAGCAGTGAGCACTGTTTCTCAGCCGCCCCCTTCTACCCACGTGGTTACCCCTCAAAATAAGCTGCCGCAGTTGGCAGAGGAGCCATCAGGCGTCCTCACCCGGGCCTAGAGAGCCACTCTCGGTCTTAGCATTCCATCAAGTTCAACTCCCCCACACATTGTCACACCAGTGGATAGCCTGTCTGCAGCTGTTAACAAGCCATCCCCTAGTGCCATGAAAGAATCCAAATCTTTGCTCTCAAATATTGATGAAGCCTTCTTGGAAGCAGTTTCCGATCTACAGAAGATCAAAGTAGCAGAGGAACAACAACAGGTATAAAAAGGGAAGCGTACAGCAGAGACAGTCTTGAAGAACACTTTCCAACAAGTGTCCCTCTATGACATGTTGCGGCTAGATGCGAGTTTCAGAAGTGACACCCTTGCAGTTATTCAGTCACTTTACCCTGGAGCAGGTCCTAGTGGCGGGCACCTCCCAGTGCGACCGTCAGAGTCCTATATGATATCCAATCCTGCTGCTCCACTCACGGATTATAGAAGCCCTCGCCTGAAAGTGTCCATTTTGGGTCAACATTTCTCAGGAGTGATAGTGGACGGTGGATCTGGCATCAACCTAATGCCCGAGTTCACTATGTTAGCTCTAGGTCTACAGCCTACTCGGCCTGCTCCTTTCACAGTTACATTGGCCGATCAACGAATAGTATACCCAGTGGGCATCGTGGACAATGTTCCTCTGCAGGTACAAAAATTTACTTTTAACTTGGATTTTGTGGTGTTTCGTCTTCCCCAAGTTGAGGGAGGATTTCCCTTGCTTATTGGAAGACCATGGCTGCGACACACTAAAGCACTCCACGATTGGGGAAACGATGCAATGTGGATACATACTTCTGGTTCCCCGATGCAACCGATTCTCTTAGAAGGAGGTATGGATCCCGTGGTGCAGCAAGTTTCTTTGTCAATGGAAACCAATCCTGAACATGAACAGCCTACTCCACCTAACGGGTCGGATGAGGATCTTTTGGAATGGTTGGATGCTACCAAGTCTATGCCTTGTTATGGAGTCTCTATTCACTGTTTGCCTGAAGGTACACCCTTTTCAAATGTTTCCATAGTTACGAAACTTAATGAGCCACCTGAGCCTTTGAAGAAGCAGAGAAGCATGAAGAAATCTCCTCTATAGGAGTTCACTCCCCCTCAAACATCAACCCCTTTGGTGTCTCTTTCTTCTTCGACCAGAAGAAAGCTCTCCTCTGTGTCTAGCAAACTCCATTCTCAGAGCCCGTACTGCAAGATGAATTCCAAGATCTTGATAGCTGTCTTGCTCATGATAGTGGTCTGCTCCTTACTTGTACCTATCTACCCTTACCCCCTCGAACTTACCCACAATCAGAATGCCCACATCCTTCGGGTTCACAGTTGTGGCAAAGAGATCATCAAGAGCGCCGAGCATTGTTGTTCCCATCATCTACATGAGAGTCACCAAAACAATAGAGAGCAGGCACTAATGTTCTCCCCTGCTATACTACTCTATTGTAGGCTCCTGGCGGCAGGCCCTCCATTGGTGCTGGCTCCTACAGAATCCTCCCTTGGTGCAGGTTCCTGCATTCTCTTGTTCAGCAGATGGAATTGTCGACCGCTTGTCTACCCCTAGCCCTCTCCCTACCAACCCCTCGCCCTCGCCCTCCCCCTCCCACCTACCTACACCCTCGCCCTAGACCCTCTACCTACCCCCTCACCCCCTCGCGCCTTCCCCTTCCACTCGCCCTCGCCCTCGCCCTCACACCTACCTACACCCTCGCCCTAGCCCCTCTACCTACCCCTCGCCCCTTCCCACTTGCCCTCGCCCTACCCTCACCCCCTCGCCCTCACCTTAGCCCCTCTACCTACCCCTCACCCCCCACCCCTAGCCCCTCGCCCCATGCCCCAAGTCCCTAGTCCCTAGCCCCTCGCCCCTAGTCCCTAGTCCCTAGCCCCTCGCCCCTAGCCCTAGCCCCTCGCCCCTCTCCCTCGCCCTAGTCCCTAGTCCTCGCCCCTAGCCCATAGTCCCTTGTCCCTAGCCCCTAGCCCCTACCCATAGTCCCTCGCCCCTAGCCCCTCGCCCCTAGCCCCTAGCCCTAACCCTACCCTTCCCCCTCGCCCTCGCCCTTGCCTCCCCTTGTCACCTATTCCATCGCCTCTCGCCCCTACCCTCTCTTGCCCTCGCCCCTACCCACCCCCTCCCTTCCACTTACCCCTATGTAGCCCTCCCCACCCCTCTCAGCCTCAGCTAGTTTTTACCCCCACCCCTCAAGTTCCCCCCCCCCCGCATGATCAACTGGCTCTCAAGATTTCACTTGGCTGCCATCCTGTTTTGCTGTGAGGGATTTTTTGTTCTGCCATCATGATGGATCTTAACCCTATTTTTAGTGTTACTCGGGCTTATGGTCATAGCTATTTTCTGTTGAGATGTCGAGCTCTACACCTTGAGCTGGCATCCACTACGGGTCTTGGCCGCTTACGGCATTTACTCACTGGCACGTTAGGTGACCGACACGGAGGATCTCTACCAGTGATTCTACAGCTAGACTACACTTATAGTGCCAGCCTAGTACGCTTTTAGCGAGTTCACACTTAGTGACCGCATGTACATATGTGTTACTTTTCAGCTTTAGCACTTAGTCATTTTGTACTCTCTTTTCTGTGAAGAAGAAGAAGAAGCTTTCCATCTCTGTGTGCTTTGTGCTTGTCTTGTGTAGCTCTCTTGCATCCTCATTCTTTACATGGTATCAGAGCCTGGTGCAGGCAAGAGAGGCTAAGAGAGCAAGAGCATCACAATCCCTTCGTTCGCAATCCACGACCAGATTCTGAACAAGTTTTTCACACAAGTTTCTGAACAGGTCTCCAAAGTGCAGTATACAGAGATTTATTGTACAAGTACAGTGGTTGTATGTACGCTTGATTGTGGACACTCGTTGAGTGTAGAAAGCGTTACAGGTACCACAATAGCAGGTTCAGCAGATTTGCAGGTTTTTACAGATTGCAGCTATTTTGTCTTAGTGCTTCAAGATGTATGACGGTTTCAGTCAGATTGTTACTGAGAAGCTTGAGAAAAATAACTACCCTGCATGGAAGTTCAGAATAACAAATTTCCTAAAAGGAAAAGGTTATTGGGACTATGTAGAAGGAGAAAATGAAAAGGAACCAGAGATTCCCGAGGCAAATGCTATAGCAGAACAAAGGAAAGCTTTGAGGGACTGGCAACAAGGCCAGAGCAAAGTGATGTATTGGCTTTCTATGAGCATCACAGATGGCATGATGGGCTATCTACAGGATGCTGAAACCCCCGCCATTGCATGGAGAAACTTAGGCAGAGTGTTCGAGGTGAACACCAAGGCCAGGAAGCTTCAACTAAAGTCGAAGCTAAATCAGGTTAAGAGGAACAACCTCTCAATCAATGATTATGCCTTGAAGTTCAAGAGTATCATTGAGGCTCTTGGATCTATTAAAGTCTCAGTGGAAGACAATGACATTGTCCGTGCATGCTTGGATGGTCTAGGAGATGAGTATGTACATTTTAGGTCTTCCATGAATACAAGAGATGACATCCCCGTGTTCCAAGATTTGATTTCTATGCTTATTCTTGAGGAGAAGAACCTTGACACATCTTCTTCTCATGGCAGAAATAATTCTGAACAGGCCTTCTATTCTAACTCCAATAGAGGTAGAGGTAGAGGTCGTGGTCGAGGCCCAAGGGGTTGCAGGGGCCAATTTCTGGAAGGCCAATCAAATCAAAACAATACAGGTGGCAGGGGAAACCAGTCTCAAGGCAGGGGGATTCAAAGAGGTCGTGGTGCAGGATCAAGCAGGCAGCAACATACTCCAGATAGCAGAGAATGTTGGACTTGTGGTGAAAGAGGTCACATGTCACGTGACTGTCCAAAGGGAAAAGCAAGTGGAAAGAGAGAACAGGGCAACTATGCATCTACTAGCAGAGATGCAGATGACAGCAAAAACGAGCGCATGTTTGTTATGCAGCATGTAATGAATACAATGACTGCAGAAAATTCCACCCAAGATGATGTTTGGTATGTGGATTCAGGTGCCTCTAATCACATGACGTCTCATGGAGAGTGGTTTAGAGATATGCGCAAACCAGATGTGTTAGGCTATGTGTAGACAGGAGATGACACAGCTCACCCCATTGCTCATGTAAGAGACATACCTCTAAATACGAAGAGTGGGAAATCAAAGTACTTAGCAGATGTACTTCATGTCCCAAACATTACAAAGAATCTTGTTTCTGTTGGACAAATGGTTGAGCAGGGTTTGCAGGTTCGCTTCAATCCAAATGGCTGTTATGTAGAAGATTTCCAGAATGGATCTAAGCTGATCACAGAGGGCAAATGTGTGGGCAGAATGTTTACGCTGAATGTAGACATGCCTGAGGTAAAAGCTGCATTATTTGCACAGGGCACAGGTGTTGTGGCTGATGTTAACATTTGGCACAAACGCATTGGCCATGTCAATGAGCAGAGATTGCGTAGCATACAATCAAAACAGATTGTAAAAGGTTTGCCCAAATTCAAGGTGGATGGTATGCATAAAGTGTGTGCAGCATGCCAGTTTGGAAAACAGTCAAAGGGCTCATTTCCACATGAGCGCAATATATGTAAAAAGCCACTTGAGGTGGTGCACACAGATGTTTGGGGTTCAACCGATACTGCAAGTATACATGGTTGCAGGTATTATGTCTCGTTCATTGATGACCATACAAGGAAAGTATGGGTCTACTTCATGCGTAACAAAAGTGAAGTGTTTGGTCACTTTCAAGACTTCAAAGTCATGATTGAGAAGGAGACATATATGCAAATCAAGACATTGAGGTCAGATGGAGGGGGAGAGTACTTCTCCAATGATTTTTCAGATTTTCTGCGAATGCATGGTATACGCAGGCAGTTTACATGCAGATATACTCCACAACAGAATGGGGTCGCAGAAAGGAAAAACAGGCACATTGCAGAGGTTGCACGTGCATTGATGAATGAGAAGAACATGCCTCATCATTTCTGGGCTGAAGCCGTAAATACAACTGTGTACATTATGAACAGGACACCTACAGCTGCGGTGCATGATATAACACCTGAGGAAAAGTTTACAGGTACAAAGCCTGATTTGGCACACTTGAAAGTGTTTGGATGCATAGCTTACGTGCATGTACCAGATGAGTTGCGTAGGAAATTGGATCCTAAAGCAGGGAAATGTATTCTTGTGGGATATTCCCTTGAACAAAAGGGGTACAGGTGCTACAATCCTACTACACGAGAATTACGAGTGAGCAGAGATGTAGTCTTTGATGAGATGAGCAGCTGGTACAGTAATGCACATGGCACTATTGGGGCTGATGTAAAGGATGATGTGGTCGTACAAAATGTGAGGCCACAGTCACAGGTTTTGAGTGGACCACAAGATTCCTCTTCTCATGGATCTGTTGAGAAGCCATGGAATGGTAGACTACGTACGCAGGTTACTCAACCAGCAGGTACAGGGAATGTATCACGAAAAGGAAAGGAAAAGGTTGATGAACCTCCCTTTATGGCTGATGCATCATCAGGTTTTTCACATGTAGACATGGATTCAGATGGTTCTGAACAAAGTCTTGATGAGGAATTTGGAATTCTGGTTGTCAGGACACCTAGTGTAAGGAAAGTACAAGAAGATGCTAGAGGGCAAAGGAGTGACCCAAGACCGCGCAGATCTAATAGAGTCAGAAATCCAGTTCAGAAATTGACTTATGATGGGTATCTAGCGTATCACCAAGCCTACATGGCTAAGGTGATACAGGATGTGGAGCCCACATGTTTTGAGGATGCAGTTGGAAATATGCATTGGGATGATGCAATGAATGAAGAGATGGCTGCATTGGAAGCAAACGACACATGGGAGTTGGTGCCATTGCCAAGTGGCAAGAAATCTATTGGCTATAAATGGGTGTATAAAACCAAGCATAAGGCTGATGGTAACATTGAGCGTCACAAGGCAAGGCTGGTCGCAAAGGGTTATGCACAGACATATGGCATAGACTATGAGGAGACCTTTGCTCAGTGGCAAAGATGACGACTGTGAGAGCTATCATAGCAGTGGCTGCATCTAGAGAATGGATTATGCATCAAATGGATGTAAAGAATGCCTTCTTGAATGGTGAGTTGCAAGAGGAAGTGTATATGGATCAGCCACCTGGTTATATCGATCCAGGTTACCCAGATTATGTATGCAGACTTCTCAAAGCTTTGTATGGTTTGAAGCAGGGCTCTAAAGCATGGTATGACAGGATTGCCAAGTATCTTGTCAGTATTGGTTTTAGGAGAGCTCATGCTAATCATTCACTCTATGTAAGTGAGAGTGATGTGGGGATTGTGGTCATTACCATATATGTAGATGACCTTATTATTGTTGGTGACAATGCTATGGAGATTGACCATGTGAAGGGTCTTCTCAAACAGGAGTTTGAAATGAAAGATTTAGGCGAGTTGCGCTACTTTCTTGGCATTGAGGTGATCAGGACTCCAGAGGGTGTATGGCTATCACAGAGACAATATGCTTTGGACATGTTGTCAAAGTATGGTATGGCTGATTGTAAGCCAATTTCTATTCCCTTGGATGTGAATGCAAAGCTGAGTGCAGAGAAGGGTGATGTTGTTGAGGATGTCAACATGTACAGCAAGATTGTGGGTAGTCTAATCTACTTGACTATCACGAGGCCAGACTTGAGCTACATAGTAGGCTTGGAGAGCCAGTTCATGCAGCTTCCGAGGAAGCCACATTTGGATGGAGTACGACGCACACTTAGGTATGTGCAAGGTACTCTTGACTACGCATTGTTCTATGCAGGAGATGCACCATTAGCATTGTATGGATATACAGATGCAGATTGGGCAAGTAGCATTGTTGATAGGAGATCTACGAGTGGCTTCATGTTCTCTTTTGGGAGTGCTGCTGTTACTTGGAGTAGCAAAAAGCAGCCTACGGTTGCTTTATCGAGCACAGAGGCCGAGTACAGAGGTGCAGCAGTTGCGGCGTGCGAGGTAGCTTGGCTACGCACATTACTTGAGGACTTGTGAGTGCAGGTGGACCAGCAGATTTTCATCCATTGTGACAACCTCAGCAGCATGCAGTTGGCTAGGAACCCAGTGTTCCATGCCAGGACCAAACACATAGAGGTCCATTACCACTACGTTCGAGAGCGAGTCTTGGCGGGCGACATCGACTTGGTCTACGTCAGCACAGAGAAGCAGATAGCGGATATCTTTACCAAGGCCCTCGGAGCTGAGAAGCTTCGACGTTTCCGGACTATGATTGGACTCTGCGACATGCAAAGCTCGAGGGGGAGTGTTGAGATGTCGAGCTCTACACCTTGAGCTGGCATCCACTACGGGTCTTGGCCGCTTACGGCATTTACTCACTGGCGCGTTAGGTGACCGACACGGAGGATCTCTGCCAGTGATTCTACAGCTGGACTACACTTATAGTGCCAGCCTAGTACGCTTCTAGCGAGTTCACACTTAGTGACCGCATGTACATATGTGCTACTTTTCAGCTTTAGCACTTAGTCATTTTGTACTCTCTTTTCTGTGAAGAACAAGAAGAAGCTTTCCATCTCTGTGTGCTTTGTGCTTGTCTTGTGTAGCTCTCTTGCATCCTCATTCTTTACATTTTCGAGAAGAGTGTTGTTGCAAAAAGTGTGGCAAGGTTAATCTGCAACCATGTCATTTTCCTATCACTATGGTTAGGGAAGATAAAGATGCGCTGGAATCAAACTGAGCTTATCTCTTTGCTGTAGAGCCTCATCTTTTGCCGATTGGAATTCTTAGGCTATGCAACCATACATACTGGGTTCCTGCCTAGTTAGAGGCTTCAGGCGATTGCAAGGAGTGTAGTGTTTTTAACTCCACTTTTGAGGTATGTATGGTCATGGGCCTAACACCTACTTCACCTACTTCAAGAAAGATCTACGGATGCAGTACCTAGTGGTTTTCCTTCACAGTTTTTTTCAGTATTCCTCTCACCGAGACGGTGAGCGGTCTTGTGGCGGGCAACATGTAGCAGGGCTACAATGTCACTTCATAGGACAGACAGTTGGACAGTTGGTTACACTTGGTCTGGTTCACACTGGACGGACCCTCTGGTCTCGGGAGTGACACATGGCAGGGTGCCTACCGACGGTGGTCTAGTGGACTTCGTGGCCAGGTCACCACATGGCTGACATTTATGAGCCGTTGGTGACTCTTTATGGTGATATATATGAGTAGTAGTGTTTGGTCAGATTATCTTGTATTGAGTCGTCTAGAGTGGGTCTTTACACAGAGCACGTCTGCACCATCCCGGCACATCCGAGCCTCGACACCCCCATTGTACCTTTGAGTCCTGGGCTGGAGCTGATTGTGCTACCACGCCAGAGTCTGTATCAGTCTTTGAGATAGTCGATTCATATGTTCTGGTCTGCTGTTGTGTCTTTGCGAGCTCTGTTGACGTCTATTGTTTCCTTTCTGTTCAGTCTGTTTGAGGGAGATTCAGTCTATTTGAGTGAGATTGTCACACACATTGCATTGAGGAGCACCCACTGTAGAGAGCACGACACATTATCCGCGCTACAGGTTAGTACAGTCAGTAAGATGGGTGTTCGGCGAGTTTGCTTGAACCCTAATAACAAGTTAAGTTAAAAATATTTTGACACCTTGTGCCCCCATCCAAGGCCCAACAAATGATGCCACATTGAGAAACTTGCCTATTTCAACTCTAGCTTTTCCCCAACCAAAACACATGCAGTAGCTATAATTAGGTGTTGGAAAGTACAATGCAATGATGTAAGTTATCCAAAATGCAAAGGTAAAGAAGTTGACCTACTCTCAGGTCTGTCCTAAGCTAGTTCTTCTTCATTGTCCATCTCATTGATGTAGTTAGCTCATATTTTCTTCTCAGATAGAAATTTGACACAAAATGGCCAGGTCCCCCAAAACAATTGCTTGTCTTTTTAACCTTTGAGGCTCCCTCCTTTCCTTGTGGCTCCTTTGCCACCCTTGAAAAGGTGCAGGTGGGAATCTCACTTTAAAAAAGAAAAAAGAAAAAAGATTCTTTCAAGAATTTATCCATTTTTCACTTCTTGGCACTATTTGTTGGACCGTGCTTGGATTCTCAACAACTGCAAGCCTGTCATGAGTTGCCCTTCACCATGTGCCCTTGGTGCCCCATTGCACTGCCTCACCATCTCTCTTTTTTCCACATGACCATGTGCTTGCATTGCTCATTGTCTTCCCAGGTACTTCTCAGCTTTACCTCGTTGCCCTGCCATGCAATCCTCGCACCTACTATATTAAGCCAACCGCTCGGGTACTCATCAATCAAACCTCAATGTGCCTGCATTGACCGGTGCTACCTAGCTCGACCTCGCTGCCTTGTCATACAATCTAACACATACTCTAGTAAGCCACATGCTTGCTTGCTTGCCTTGTCACACCCGCCAGTTGCAAGCTTTTGTTTGAGCTTAGTTGGCAATAGTTATTGATTTGAAGTTTACTTCATAGAAGCACCGTTTCCCACACACATAACCGCTCCTTGGCCTTGCACCTTCCCAAGAGCACGTTCTCATAGAATCCTCCCTTGAGCTCCCCACCCCTTTGCTCCCTTGAATGGCTTGGCTCAAGTTCCCACTTAACCTCTTGTTGAGCATAGAGGGCCACAAAACTCTATTCACATGGTAGCATTTCAAGAACTTCCACAAAAATCAAGGCATTGGAACTCATTGGAATCTCAAATCAAGGATGTGATATTGTCAAAATTCCAAACCCCTTAATCTTGTCATAATAAGTCTTCTTCTTGGGTTAAAATTCCCCTGTGTATGCACTATTTGAGATAATAGTCTCCACAATCTTGCACTCCAAAATTGTCAAAGGGTTCAGACAATGCCAACACATTTGGTAAGAATCCCTTAGACACACAATGTCCACCAAGAGCATTGAAAAGTTTAATGGAATCGGGTTTCACACTTGGTAGACAAAAGTAAAGGGAGTGCTCGCGAAAAAGAATCTTTGGAACACTGTAAAAACTCCATTCAGTTCTAGGTAAGCCTTAGACACAAACCTTGAATGCTCAACAACAAGCCAAAGAGAATCAAGGACTTGGAATCATCATCATGACACTCAAAGACGAATTCATTCACCACATAGATGATGCTACATCCGTGTTTCACGCTTGGCAAACCTCAGAGCGTCTTTTTGGTGTTCGAGCTAAGAATTTCAAAATGAGCCTCAAAATTCAACTTCATGGTCTCAATATGTATGAGCAAGATGATGTTGCTAGACTTGTCAACAAACTTAAGAGTATCTCAACTCAGCTTTTCTATACCAATGTTCAAGTTCCAGACAATGATAAATGATAAAGTAGCCATCCTTCTTATAGCCCTACCAAGTAGCTTTGATAACATTATAACTGTGCTTAAGGAGAAATATCCCATTCTTGCACTTGAAGATGTAATCAATTCACTTCTAGGGGAAGAAAAAGGAATTGGAACTTACACAAGGTATCAAAATAATGCATTGGTTGTAAAAGGTAAAGGTTACTTAGACTGGGGGAGCATATTTAGCGAGCTTGGTGAAGCAAGCTTTGGAGCGAGCTTCCCCTTCCCCCATTCACCCTTGTCGTTACGGCCACTAGATGCTACCCATTGATGCATCTACCATCAGTGGCAAGTGTTCCTTTGAGCCATTTTAACCCCTCTTGATCCTCCATGGTTGCACCACCAACTTCCAACCCCCTCGTCTCTCAACCTCCAACTGCCCTTCCCCCCCCCTCTCTCTCTCTCTCTCTCTCTCTCTCTCTCTCTCTCTCTCTCTCTCTCTCTCACACACACACACACACACACACACACACACACACACACACACACACACAATCTCTCTTGATTTCTCCCCCCCCCCCCCCCCCCCCCCTCTCCCTCTCCCTCCTCTCTCTCTCTCTCCTCTCTCTCTCTCTCTCACTCTCTCACTCACACACACACACACACACAATCTCTCTCTCTCTCTCTCTCTCTCTCTCTCTCTCTCTCTCTCTCTCTCTCTCTCTCTCTCTCTCTCTCTCTCTCTCTCTCTCTCTCTCTTCTCTTCTCTCTTTTTGTATCTATCAACCTCCAACCATCCCCCCCCCCCCCCCTCTCTTTCATACTAGCTCTCTTGATTTCTCTTTCCTCCATGTCCTTTCTCTTTTTCTTCTTTCTCACCCCCTTTTCTATGTCCCCCTTCCCTCTCTTCCCTTAAACACAACCTCTCTCTCTCTCTCTCTCTCTCTCTCTCTCTCTCTCTCTCTCTCTCTCTCTCTCTCATCTTTGTGCATTAAAGGGGATGGAATATGCAACGAGCACGAGCACGAGCACATGAAACACTATAACCTTTTCTTAGAATTTCATATTCTATCATCATGTACTGCATTCTAAGCTAAACTAATCACAATAATCTTTGGCATTCTATTCAAAGAATCACACATGGCATTATTTTTTATAGATGTTTGTATGATCTCAATGTAATAGCTAGCTCAGAAGTATTTCCAACAATCCATTTTGGTCCATAGCTTTGGTTGTATTTGGAACTATTTCATGGATATGTGTGTGTGTGTGTGTGTGTGTGTGTGTGTGTGTGTGTGTGGTGTGTGTGTGTGAGAGAGAGAGAGAGAGAGAGAGAGAGAGAGAGAGAGAGAGAGAGAGATTGTGTGTGCTTCTGCATGTGTGTGTGTGTGTGTGTGTGTGTGTGCATGAGAAAGAAATAAATTGATAGATTCTACTATCATCCTCGAAGATCAAATATTATGTATGGAACCAACGATACATATGATGTACTTTGTATGGGGTTGATAAGTAGTTCTCAAGGCTGCAATATCATGGAAATTAGAGTCCTTATAATGAGCTATTCTCTTCATACGACTATTCCAGGTTGGGTTGAGTTAGTTAAGTCAGTTCAGATAGGTAGACTTCAAACAACAAATCAGACGAAGACAATGATACTAAAATGGACTGCAAATAGTAAATGAAATGGAAATGACACATGGATTGGAATGGAACTAGAAATGGATTATGTTCAGATCAGGTTAGTATGATTGACATAAAGTAGAGTGTGAGCCAAAGGGTTACTTTGAGCGTATTGACAAGAGTACAAGAGCACAATGAGCTCAAAAACACTAGACTCAAGAGTACAATACAATAGTGTGTCACTCCCTAAGTCCCCGATTAAATGAAGTAATGGCCTATATTTATACGTGCCAGACTGGGTCTCTAACTGACTGCCCACTGTGTAGTTACCACAATAAGAGGCTTAGTAATTACCAATTCAGTCGCCAGTCTAAACTCCCATTGAAGGTTGTTCCCACTGTCTACATTTCCTTCCCCCCTTTCTTTGAACTTTGGAATTTCCAAAATTTCCAATGGTAGATATTGGATAATCTTAAACAAGTTCAAAGGTTCTTCTTTAGAGTCTATATTAATCTTTGAGATTGGTGGTGATGGTGCTGCATCTGACTTAGTGTAATGTAGTTTGATCTTAGTGCCATTGTAGAGCTCAAGAATAATAGTCTTGACAAATCCCATAATCGTATTGTGCCATTTGAGAATATGCAATCAACCTCATAAGGACTTGGCCAAGCTATTTTGAGATTGGGTTTCTTTGGGCCCAAAGACTAGTACAACAACACTAAGTCCCTTTGTTTGAACTCTCTGACCTTGATCTTCATCTAAGTGTTGCTCGAGATTTGTGTTAAAGTCCATGCCATTCTCCATCGCTAGCCTGAGACTTGGGACTAAAAATTCCATCTCGTGACCATTGCCTCCGTGCCATAGATCATTCTGAAAGGTGCCATACTAGTGGTAACCTTGTACGCACTTCTATAAGCCCATAATGTTGTCTGAAGCTTTGCATCCCATTGATATGGCTCCTTCTGAACTATCTTTGTTAGGATCGTCTTTTTACAGCTTTCTACCTGACCATTGCACTTGGGATAGTAAGACGTGGATTTTTTTATGGTTGATTGAAAATATCTCACTCAGTATCTGAATTATCTCATTCATAAAGTGGGTACCCTTATATGAGAAAATTTTAAGGGGACAACCATATCTGTAAATGATGTTCTTGTACAAAAATACTGATGTCGATCTCATAGTGTTACCTGGCAATGCCTTGGCTTTGACCATTTACTCAAATAGCCAGTAGCCATTATGATGTACCCATTCTTCCTATGAGTGATCTTCTTAAATGGATCCATGAAGTCCAATCCCCACTTCATGGACACTCCTAGTGGCTGTACTAGAGCTAGAGGTGTCATGTGAGTTGTTGTTGATCTTCCCATCCACTAACAAATATCACATGTCTTGCAAAATGCTTTGACATTCGCCATCATGATTTGCCACCAGAGGCTTGCTTGCAAGATTTTTGTGTAGGTAATATCAGTGGAGAAATGCCCACCTGCATACCCATGATGAGTCTCTGTGATAACCCACATCCTTCCTTGCATAGGCACACATCTGCGAAGTACCCCATCAAAACCCAATATGTATAGAGCTCCTACAATAATGGTGAACTTCAAACTCTTTATTATCAATGCCTTTTTTTTTTCTTGGGACTAATCCTCTGGTTTTAAACTGAAGGAAGTCATACATGTCCTACCATTCTGGATCTAGTCCCTCTATTGTTGCATTATAAAATATCTCGACATCTATTGATTCATCTCGTAGTGATGTGTCTGAGATGCCCTCTGTACTTTTGGACAAAATCTGTACCATAATGTGTCTTTCCTGGTTTATGGAGGGTTTTAAACTCAAATTTCATCCAAAACATCATCCATCTGATCATGCTGCCTTGAATGATCACATTGTTGATTAGAAAGAGGAGTGCCTGATGATCAATGTAGAATCAGAATCTTCTGCCCAGCAAGTAGTGTCTGAACTTTGTGGCACTAAAAACCATTCCCAGTGCTTTGTGCTCTATAGTGGAATACCCTTGTTCAGTTGAACTGAATCAACAACCGACAAAGTAGAGTGGGTAGTCTGCTCGAAGTGGTCACTTAATAAGTATGTGACTATCATGCGATTGCAACAAAGGGA
The DNA here is from genome assembly GCF_014529385.1 of Adiantum capillus-veneris. NCBI lineage: Eukaryota > Viridiplantae > Streptophyta > Polypodiopsida > Polypodiales > Pteridaceae > Adiantum > Adiantum capillus-veneris. The sequence continues at coordinate 125,969,525 of NC_140955.1, read as the reverse complement.
ATTATTAAATTTTATTTTTTCTTACATTTTCACATACAGAAGGGTACCATAAAA